>NC_069505.1:19804701-19897201 GCF_027579735.1 Bombina bombina
GACAGGTTTTTTATATAAACCTCATGCACCTCTGCACCTTATGTTATTTCCTTTCTCTCCTTTTCGGTGAAATGACTGGGGATTGTGGGAAAGGAAGTGATACTTAAAGGGCCATGATACCCAAATGTTGAAACACTTGAAAGTGATGCAGCATAGCTGTAAAAAGCTGACTAGAAAATATCCCCTGAACATCTCTATTTTACCTCAAAAGTTCCTCAGTAGCCACATCCCATTGTAAAGGACTTCTAAGTAGCAAATCAGTATGTCTGTCCCGGGACAGCTAAGGGAGTGAGCTTTCGTGCACACTCATATTATTTCCCTATTCAGTTTAAGGAAGTTTATTACGAAATCTCATGAGAGTTAAGTGAAATCTCATGAGATCACAGTAAAAGAGTTCATGACCTCAGCACTGCGGATGCTGATTGGCTGCTGTTCATTTCTTCATTTTTTTTTACCTGCAGCTGGGCAGCAGCTGAGTATAACTTTTTACACATAACTTATTCTGCTGAGCTGAGGAGATTGTGAGGTAAAATATCTTCCTTTTTTACATAGAGATGCTCAGGGGAAATTTTCCTGTCAGCTTTTTACAGTTATGCTGCATCAGTTTCAAGTGATTTAGCATATGAGTATTATGTCCCTTTAATAGCTTTGCTGTGGTGCTCTTTGCCTCCTCCTGCTGGCCAGGAGTGATATTCCTAACAGTAATTGATGATTCTGTAGACTCACCGGGGGGTAGTTATCAAGCCGTCAACCTCAAATACGCTGGAAATCCGCAGCGTATTTGTGGCGAGGCTGATTCGCCTTAGTTATCAAAGGCTAGAGACCGGCAAAAGTAGAATTTTGTGACGTAAACTTCGATCCGCCGGACTCAGTCCGACACAGATCGATTCTTACGTCACTCCTGGTTTTCAAACTGCCACCCTGGAGGCGGCGGATCCCATAGGAATCAATGGGAGTCTGACCATAGCGAAAGTACAAGTTCGCTGCTGCCAGACATCCCATTCATTCCTATGGGAGATGTCTGCACCTAACACCCTAACATGTACCCCGAGTCTAAACACCACTAATCTGTCCCCCCTACACCGCCGCAACTAAATAAAGTTATTACCCCCCTAAACCGCCGCTCCCGGAGCCCACCGCAAGCTACTCTATACATATTAACCCCTAAACCGCTGCTCCCGGAGCCCACCGCAACTATAATAAGTGTATTAACCCCTAAACCAGCTTGGAGGATCACTTCATCGGATGGAAGATTTCTTCAGCGCCCCTTGGATGATCACTTCTGCCGGTCCGGATGTCCTCTTCAGTTCCATCGGTGGCTCGGCTGAGTGAAGACGACTAAAGGTAGGATGATCTTCAGGGGATTAGTGTTAGGTTATTTTAAGGGGGGTTTGGGTTAGATTAGGGGTATGTGGGTGGTGGGTTTTAATGTTGGGGGGGGTTGTATTTTTCTTTTACAGGCAAAAGAGCTGAACTCTTTGGGGCATGCCCCCACAAAAGGCCCTTTTAAGGGCTGGTAAGGTAAAAGAGCTTTGAACTTTTTTAATGTAGAATAGGGTAGGGCATTTTTTTATTTTGGGGGGGTTTGTTATTTTATTAGGGGGCTTAGATTAGGTGTAAGTAGCTTAAAATTGTTGTAATATTTTTTTAAATGTTTGTAACTTTTTTTTTTTTTTTTGTAACTTAGCTTTTTTTATTTTTTGTACTTTAGTTAGTTTATGTAATTGTATTTAATTGTAGTTATTTGTAGTTAATTTATTTAATTTATTTAATGATAGTGTAGTGTTAGGTTTAATTGTAACTTAGGTTAGGATTTATTTTACAGGTAATTTTGTATTTCTTTTAGCTAGGTAGTTATTAAATAGTTAATAACTATTTAATAACTATTCTAACTAGCTAAAATAAATACAAAGTTACCTGTAAAATAAATATAAATCCTAAGATAGCTACAATGCAATTATTAATTATATTGTAGCTATCTTAGGGTTTATTTTACAGGTAAGTATTTAGTTTTAAATAGGAATAATTTATTTAAGTGTAGTGTAGTGTTAGGTGTAATTGTAACTTAGGTTAGTTTTTAGTTTACAGGTACATTTCTCTTTATTTTAGCTAGGTAAGCTATTAAATAGTTAATAACTATTTAATAGCTATTGTACCTAGTTAAAATAAATTGAAAGGTGCCTGTAAAATAAAAATAAATCCTAAAATAGCTACAATATAATTATTATTTATATTGTAGCTATATTAGGGTTTATTTTATAGGTAAGTATTTAGTTTTAAATAGGATTAACTTAGTTAATAATAGAAATATTATTTAGATTTATTTAATTAATATTTAAGTTAGGGGGGTGTTAGGGTTAGTGTTAGACTTAGGTTTAGGGGTTAATCATTTTATTACAGTGGTGGCGGTGTAGTGGGGGGCAGGATAGGGGTTAATAAATTTATTATAGGTGGCGACGGTGTAGGGGGGGATGGATAGGGGTTAATAAATTTAATATAGGTTGCGGCGGGTTCAGGGAGTGGCGGTTTAGGGGTTAAACTATTTATTTATTTGCGGCGAGGTGCGGGATCAGCAGGATAGGGGTTAATAACTTTATTATAGAGGGCGACGTATAGGGGGGGCAGGATAGGGGTTACTAGGTATAATGTAGGTGGCAGCGGTGTCCGGGAGCGGCGGTTTAGGGGTTAATACATTTATAAGACTTGCGTCGGGGTCTAGGAGCGGCGGTTTAGGGGTTAGTAACTTTATTTAGTTGCGGGGGGCTCCGGGGGCGCCGGTATAGGGGGTAGAACAGTGTAGTTTAGTGTGAGTGCTTAGTGACAGGCTAGCAAGAAAGCTGTCAAACAGCCGAAGAGCAGCGAGATCGGATGAGTGATAACTCTCACAGTCCGCTGCTCATCGCCCCGCGGCTTTTTGACAGCTTTACTTGATAACTTAGGTGTATTTTTTCAGGTCCGCGGCGGTGAAGGTAGGCAAGCTTAGGCGGGCGTATTGGGCCGACGAAGGCAGGAAAGTTGACACGATGATAACTACCCCCCACCGTGTCTAGAAATAAATACATTTATCAGGTAAGCATACATTTGTTTTTTGGGGTTTCATGTCCCTTTAACAAAACAAGTTCAGTTCTGGTTGAAGCCCAGATGCTGTTATCTTTCTGTCCTACATTCCTCTATTCCAGTGCTATTTTTGATAAAAAACATAATATCTTATCGCTCTTTCTAATTTCTAACTAGAAATGCAATTGCAGTATTGAGCTGAGAACACAAGGGATGCTGGGATATCAAGATCCTACAAGAAATGTAGTTATAGGTGATCACATTTGTCTATTTCATTCCCAAGGTGAAACAAAGCATATTACACACATTATATTCATATGAGAGCATTAATCACCCACTGGAAATCTGTCTTATGGAGAAGCTGAACAAAATTAGTATAGTGCTACTGTCTACAATTAGATGGTAGGGTAACATTTAGTACATTATATTGTTATTACTATGATACATTGTTATTAGAAATGTTATTCTATGTATTATTAGTAGTAATAATTATAATCCTTTTTTAATTCATCTGATAATTTTGGAGAATAGACGCTGCAATGTTTTTTGGGGGACGTATAGGGACTTGTTACAGAATTAGGAGAAAATGGTGTAGAAATGATAAATGAAACGCTAGAATGACTGATCATTTGTAGCAAGATTTATTTTAGCAGTGAATATAGAATGATATTGGAATCCTATATCTAATTTATTTTACTTATCAGAGAATAATGACAAATGATAGAACTTCAGACAGTTCTCAAAACTAAAAAAGTGTCCACAATCGTGAGCAAATTGATCTGTCAATCCCATATATATTGTGTCTACCTTTGTGTTAAAAGTAAATACCTGAAAAGGGTCAACTATAGTATTATGTGACAGTATATCAAATGCACCTAATTAGGTAAAGTTTCATTTTCTTTTTGTAGTGAATGATTATTTCAGAAATTATCTAACTACTTAACATTTCATACTACATTTTATTGCAGTGAATAATTATTTCAGTGCTTACCTAATTAGCGGCTAGATTACGAGTTTTTGTGTCATGAGTGAAAAAGCAGCGTTATGGCTCTTTTTCACTACCGCTGGTATTACGAGTCTTGTCGGTACAGCTGTACCGCACACATTTTTTGGCCATAACGCAACGTAACTACCGCACCTTTCAAAAAGTCCTTTTTCAATGGGACTTCCATAGCGCTGGTATTACGAGTTTTGCCTGGGAGGCCAAAAAGTGAGTGGTACAGCCCATAACTACAAGATCTGTACCGTCAACTGAAAGTCAGTAGTTATGGTGTTTATGCTACAAAGCTGTAGCATAGAACTCATAACTAATGTGTTAAAAAGTACACTAACACCCATAAACTACCTATTAACCCCTAAACCGAGGCCCTCCCGCATCGCGAACACTATAATAAAAATATTTCCCCCTAATCTGCCGCTCCGGACATCGCCGCCACTATAATAAACATATTAACCCCTAAACCGCCGCACTCCCGCATCGTAAACGCTAGTTAAATATTATTAACCCCTAATCTGCCGCCCCAACGTCACCGCCGACACTGTACTAAAGTTATTAACCCCTAACCCTAAGTCTAACCCTAACACCCCTAACTTTTTAAATAATTAAAATAATTCTAAATAAAAATTACTATCATTAACTAAATAATACCTATTTAAAACTAAATACTTACCTATAAAATAAACCCTAAGATAGATAGAATATAACTAATAGTTACATTGTAGCTATCTTAGGTTTTATTTTTATTTCACAGCTAAGTTTGTATTTATTTTAACTAGGTAGAATAGTTAGTAAATAGTTATTAACTATTTACTAACTACCTAGTTAAAATAAATACAAATTTACCTGTAAAATAAAACCTAACCTGTCTTACACTAACACCTAACATTACACTACAATTAAATAAATACAAATAACTAAATTACAAAAAAAAAAAATAAACACTAAATTACACAAAATAAAAAAGAAATGATCAAATATTTAAACTAATTACACCTAATCTAATAGCCCTATCAAAATAAAAAAGCCCCCCCATAAAAAAAAAAAACCTAGCCTAAACTAAACTGCCAATAGCCCTTAAAAGGGCCTTTTGCGGGGCATTGCCCCAAAGAAATCAGCTCCTTACCTGTAAAAAAAAAAATACAAACAACCCCCCAACAGTAAAACCCACCACCCACACAACCAAACCCCCCATATAAAATCCTATCTAAAAAACCTAAGCTCCCCATTGCCCTGAAAAGGGCATTTGGATGGGCATTGCCCTTAAAAGGGCATTTAGCTCTTTTTCTTTGCCCAAAGTCCCTAATCTAACAATAAAACCCACCCAATAAACCCTTAAAAAAACCTAACACTAACCCCCAAAGATCCACTTACAGTTTTTGAAGACCGGACATCCATCCTCATCAAGCCGGGAGAAGTCTTCATCCAAGCGGGCAGAAGTCCTCAACGAAACCGGGAGAAGTCTTCATCCAAGCGGCAAGAAGTCATCCTCCAGGCGGGCAGAAGTCTTCATCCAGACGGCATCTTCTATCTTCATCCTTCCGACGCGGAGCGGCTCCATCTTCAAGACATCCGGCGCGGAGCATCCTCTTCTTTCGACTCCTCTTGAAGAATGAAGTTTCCTTTAAATTACGTCATCCAAGATGGCGTCCTTTGAATCAGCCAATCAGAATTAAAGAATAAAAAATCCTATTGGCTGATGCAATCAGCCAATAGGATTGAGCTTGCATTCTATTGGCTGATTGAAACAGCCAATAGAATGCGAGCTCAATCCTATTGGCTGATTGGATCAGCCAATAGGATTGAAACTCAATCCTATTGGCTGATTGCATCAACCAATAGGATTTTTTACCCTTTAATTCCAGTTGGCTGATAGAATTATATCAGCCAATCGGAATTCAAGGGATGCCATCTTGGATGACGTCTTTTAAAGGAAACTTCATTTTTCAAGAGGAGTCAAAAGAAGAGGATGCTCCGCGCCGGATGTCTTGAAGATGGAGCCGCTCCGCGTCGGAAGGATGTAGATAGAAGATGCCGTCTGGATGAAGACTTCTGCCCACCTGGAGGATGACTTCTTGCCTCTTGGATGAAGACTTCTCCTGGCTTCGTTGAGGACTTCTGCCAGCTTGGATGAAGACTTCTCCTGGCTTGATGAGGATGGATGTCCGGTCTTCAAAAACTGTAAGTGGATCTTCAGGGGTTAGTGTTAGTTTTTTTTTAAGGGTTTATTAGGTGGGTTTTATTTTTAGATTAGGGGTTTGGGCAAAGAAAAATAGCTAAATGCCCTTTTAAAGGCAATGCCCATCCAAATGCCCTTTTCAGGGCAATGGGGAGCTTAGGTTTTTTAGTTAGGATTTTATTTGGGGGGTTTGGTTGTGTGGGTGGTGGGTTTTACTGTTGGGGGTTGTTTGTATTTTTTTTTTACAGGTAAAAGAGCTGATTTCTATGGGGCAATGCCCCGCAAAAGGCCCTTTTAAGGGCTATTGGCAGTTTAGTTTAGGCTAGGGTTTTTTATTTGGGGGGGGGGCTTTTTTATTTTGATGGGGCTATTAGATTAGGTGTAATTAGTTTAAATATTTGATCATTTCTTTTTTATTTTGTGAAATTGAATGTTTATTTTGTTTTGTAATTTAGTTAATTGTATGTAATTAATGTAATTTATTTAATTGTAGTGTAATGTAAGGTAGGTTTTATTTTACAGGTAAATTTGTATTTATTTTAACAAGGTAGCTAGTAAATAGTTAATAACTATTTACTAACTATTCTACCTTGTTAAAATAAATACAAACTTAGCTGTGAAATAAAAATAAAACCTAATCTAGATACAATGTAACTACTAGTTATATTGTGGCAAGCTTAGGGTTTATTTTATAGGTAAGTATTTAGTTAATGATAGTAATTTTTATTTAGATTTATTTTAATTATATTAAAGTTAGGGGTGTTAGGGTTAGACTTAGGGTTAGGTTTAGGGGTTAACATATTTATTTAGTGTTAGTGATGTGGGAGCCCAGAGGTTTAGGGGTTTATAACTTTAGTATAGTGGCGGCGGCAATGTTGGGGGAGGCAGATTAGGGGTTAATAAGTGTAATGTTGGTAGCGACGACATTGGGGGCAGCAGATTAGGGGTTAATAAGTGTAGGTAGGTGTCTGCGACGTTGGGGGAGGCAGATTAGGGGTTAATAAGTGTAATGTAGATGTCGGGACGGCAGATTAGGGGTGTTTAGACTCTGGGTTTATGTTAGGTGTAAACATACATTTTCTTTCCCAATAGGAATCAATGGGGCTGCGTTACGGAGCTTTACGCTCCTTTATTGCAGGTGTAAGGCTTTTTTTTAGCCGGCTCTCCCCATTGATATCTATAGGGAAATCGTGCACGAGCACATAAAACCAGCTCAAAGCAGCGCTGGTATTTGTGTGCAGTATGGAGCTCAACGCTGCCATATTGCTTGCTAACGCCGGGTTTTTGCAAACCTGTAATAGCTGCGCTATTAAAGCTGATTGGTGGAAATAACTTGCAAGTTATTACTGAGCCAGCCATAACGCAAATCTCGTAATCTGGCCGTCGGTTTTATATAATACGTTTTCATATTTTAACATAATATTGTGCCGCTTTTAGAATTTTTATTTATTTTTATTTACTTTTTTCATGCATAATTTAGTCAACCCAAAAAATGTTCTTACTTATACAGATAAAGTTTCAAATGAAATGGCCGCCTGCACCCTCCTCTCGATTTTGTCACCCCCCTCTTCCTCATCTGCCAGTGAATGTAACTTTGCGATTCTAAACGCTCCCGTGCTTTGTGCATGCACAATGCACTGATTTTATTGCAGGGGGCCTTTTTAATCAGCAACTAAAAATTTCCGCTCAGTATCATATTGATTCCTATAAAAAGGCCCCTTGCAAATAAAATCGGCGCATTGCGCATGCACAAACCACGGGAGCGTGTAGAATCGCAAATTTACATTCACTGGCAGATGAGGAAGAAGGGGGTGACGAAATCGAGGGGAGGGGCAGGGCCATTTCAAAATGGCCAAGGGACAACTTTTAAGAATTTTTACTTGCACAATATATATTTATAAAAATTGGGCTACAGTTTGTAACATTAATCATTTGAAATTTAAGGGATTAAATGCCATATACTCCTCTGTGGGAAACATTAATAATAACTTAACTATTTACATAATAACGTTTAATGTAAACTGTAACCATATTTCTAACGTAGAAATAAAAACACAACAACTTCTTGGTTATAAAACCCACAGGTCACGTTTATTGTGGCAACACAAGAAAGCAAACGACCAACACAAATAAACATGGACCAGGGGGGGCGGCAATCGGGTACTAGCTAATGCGTAGTAACACATGCTAACAAGATGGGCAGTACCAGGGATGCAGGAGAGGAAGCAGAGCGTAGCTCAATACTGGAATGGCTTAGGGAGTTCTCGGCTTCGAATCACAAAGGCAGGGAACACCCTAGACGTGCTTCTGAGGACGTCACCCCTGGCCGGAAATAGCCGTCACTCTACCTCAATCACATCCTGCCCCCGGACACTGTCCACCCGCCACGAGATCGCCCACTTCAGGGGAACTCTCGCCGCCACCCAAACTCACACAAATAGGAGTAGGGACTGTCTCAAATCCTCAATAAACAGGTCTATGCCATGGTCAGATAAATGCACCCCGTCACCTCGATAGAGGCTCCGGTCAGCTGCCGTAATGTTCCTGTGCTCCACAACAAAGCACCTAAGCTCAAACATTAATTTTCTCACATCCATGTTCAGCTTTTTCCTGACCTGGAAAGCAGCCCTGTGGTTGGCCATATGCCGTCAATCTGGGGATAATATTTGACCATCCCATTGTCACACCAGGCATCCAAGCTTTGAACATGCGCAGGTCAGACTGGATCACTGCACTCAAATCCCGTCCGGGAATCGAACCAAGATCGTTACCTCCCAAATGGAGGATCAAGATGTGCAAACCTGCACAGCAAAGGCCTCTCCTCCCTAGCCACCTAATCACCACCCTAGATGAAGAAAAGTCCAGCTGCTGTTTTCCAGGTCGCATTGACGCTCGAATAACTGCCCAGTGCACAAACGAGTGCCCCACTATCCAGACTCGGAGTGGACCTCTGCTAGGCCCTGCAAAAGAAAAAAGTGTTAACTCCACACCACAACAGTGAAACATCACAACATAAACACACCATACTAACTTAGCAGTGGGATAAAAGGGGTCTCACATATAACTTATACCTTTTGGATTTCCACCTCCCCAGTGCCTTTATACGGTCAGCTGACCAGCCTGAAGCTGACGCTGTTGTAGCATCCCCAACCCTAAATGAATGAGGGTCTATCATATTAGGATTTATCCCAACCTTTTCAGCAGCCCATCCTAGGACCCTACAGAATTGAAATCTTGTGAGAGGGGTACCGTCCTAGTGAATTAGGAACCTATGAGAACCCGCTGGATGCACGTCCGAGAAGGCCTTCAACAAAACATAAGGGCAACTGAACGATCCCTGATTTGTAGGGAGCGACAACTATGCACACCTATTTTCCTGATCCACTTTGGATCTAGGGATTAACTAACAATACCCCATTTTCGGCGACTCTCTCGTTTTCGCACAATACCCCTCCAACTTCTGCGGTCTTTGACTGTGGTACTAATTCTCCCACTCTAAGGGCCCTGTGAAATGCCATGGCAAATGCTTTGGAATAGAGCTGCATCTCATAGACTGAGGAACAGACATCAGGTAGAAGGAGTAAAAGGAGTAACCTATCAGCAGTTATGGGTTCCCGAATGTCCGGTCTTCATACCTCTGACCTCTTGAGCCCTGTAGAATTTGGCAAACCAAAAACATCTTGGAAGAGTCCGTCAGGGTAAACAACTTACAGAAGAAGGATACCGAAGCTAATCTCACTGTTATCGCCCCCTTTTTTACCAGTCGACCTCTAAGTTCCGCAAGCCATCGCAACAACCAATCTTGCTCACCTGCGCAGGATGATTTCCAAGTGGAAGGTGCCAGGGAAGCCATCCAGTGCCACCTGCCAAAGGAAAGGAGGACAGGGAACACCAAGGCGCAACCTTCCTAAAATTATCCAATTGAAAATGGTAAAGTTCATCAGCTATGATATTAGAAACCCCAGGGACATGCCTCGCCTGAAACTCAATGTTCCGCTCCCCAAGACCAGAATCCGAAGATATCTTACTAGTGATGTCGCGAACTTAAAAATTTCGGTTCGCGAACGGCGGACTCGAACTTCCGGTATTGTTTGCGAACATTGACTTCAATAGGCAGGCGAACTTTAAAACCTACAAGGACTCTTTCTGGCCACAATAGTGATGGAAAAGTTGTTTCAAGGGGACTAACACCGGGACTGTGGCATGCTGGAGGGGGATCCCTGGCAAAACTCCCATGGAAAATTACATAGTTGATGCAGAGTCTGCTTTTAACCCATAAAGGGCCTAAATCACCTAACATTCCCAAATTGTTTGCAATAATGTGCTTTAAAACATCAGTTATGATGTCGTATCTATCAGGTAGTGTAAGGGTTACGGCCGCTTCACAGTGACAGAGCAAACTCCAAGTGTAACGCACCGCAAACAACCGCAAACAGTCCATTTGCACAACCACGAGATAGATAGATTTGATAGATAGATACATAGATTACATAGCTCAATCGATGCAATATACATATGATCGATACAAATTAAATAGATCAATAGATGCAATATACATTTGATAGATACGAATTACATCGATCAATAGATGCAATATCCATTTGATAGATGCGAATGTTATCGATCCAAAGATGCAATATACATTTGATAGATACGAATTACATCAACCAAAATATGTAATATACATTTTATAGATACGAATTACATCGATCAATAGATGCAATCTTCATTTGATAGATATGTTTGATAGTTAGATCGATTTGATAGATAAATAGATAGATTTGAAATATATATAATTTCCCTGACCGAGTATAACAATAAGACATGTGGTCTGTGACCCGTGGTGTGTTAAGTAGTACTATTCTTAGCAGTTTACTACAACCTGTTACTCCCCCTATCGGGGGAGGTCTATATGGCCTTCATTTTTGGAACCGGGAGATGGAAGAAGATGATTGGTCTGTCCTCCTACTTCCAATTTGTCCAAAACACAAGTGGCTGTCTTAAAACAGTCCGGACAGAAGATAGATAGATAGATAGATAGATAGATAGATAGATAGGATAGATAGATATACATAGATTGATAGTTAGATAGAATCAATAGAAGAGAAATAGATAGATTTGTTAGATATATAATTACCCTGACAAAGTATAATAATTAAACATGCGGTCTTGGACCCATGGTAACTAGGTTGTGTCAAGTAGTACTATTCTTAGCACTTTCAGCCCTGTAACTCCTCCTATCGGTGGAGGTCTATATGGCGTGTATGATTACCCTGACAAAGTATAACAACAAGACACGCGGTCTGGGACCCATGGTAATTAGGTTGTGTTAAGTAAAACTTTTCTTAGCAGTTTAATCCCTCTTACTCCCCCTTTCGTGGAGGTCTATATGGCCTGCATGATTACCCTGACAAAGTATAACAACAAAACATCTGGTCTGGGACCCATGCTAACTAGGTTGTGTTAAGTAGTACTATTCTTAGAACTGTAATCCCTGTTACTCCCCCTATCAAGGGAGGTCTATATGGCCTGCATGATTACCCTGACAAAGTATAATAAGAAAACATGCGGTCATGGACCCATGGTAACTAGGTTGTGTTAAGTAATACTATTCTTAGCACTTTAATCCCTGTTACTCCCCCTATCGGGGGAGGTCTATATGGCGTGCCTGATTATCCTGGCAAAATATAACAACAAGACATGCGGTCTGTGAACCACTGTTAACTAGGTTGTGTTGATTTTTACTATTCTTAGCACTTTAATCCCTGTTCCTCCCCCTATCGGGGGCGGTCTATATGGTCTGGCTGATTATCCTGGCAAAATGTAATAACAAGACATGGGGTCTGGGAACCACTGTTAATGTTAACTAGGTTGTGTTAAGTTGTACTATTCTTTGCACTTTAACCCCTGTTACTTCCCCTATCAAGGGAGGTCTATATGGCCTGCATGATTACCCTGACAAAGTATAACAACAAAACATGCGGTCTGGGACCCATGGTAACTATGTTGTGTTAAGTAGTACTATTCTTAGCATTTTCATCCCTGTAACTCCCCCTATCGGGGGAGGTCTATATGGCCTGCATGATTACCCTGACAAAGTATAACAACAAAACATGCGGTCTGGGACCCATGGTGGTACTGGTATAACTAGGTTTTCTTAAGTATTACTATTCTTCGCAGTTTAATCCCTGTGATTGGTCTGTCCTCCTACTTCAAATTTGTCAAAAACACAAGTGGCTGTCTCAAATCAGTCCGAACAGAAGATAGATAGATAGATAGGATAGATAGATATACATAGATTGATAGATAGAATTGATAGAAGATAAATAGATACATTGTTAGATATATAACTACCCTGACAAAGTATAATAATTAAACATGCGGTCTGGGACCCATGGTAACTAGGTTGTGTAAAGTAGTACTATTCTTAGCACTTTCATCCCTGTAACTCCTCCTATCGGGGGAGGTCTATGTAGCCTGATCGGAACAGCCAATAGAATGCGAGCTCAATCTGATTGGCTGATTGGATCAGCCAATCGGATTGAACTTCAATCTGATTGGCTGATTCAATCAGCCAATCAGATTTTTCCTACCTTAATTCCGATTGGAATTGAAGGGACGCCATCTTGGATGACGTCCCTTAAAGGAGCCTTCATTCGTCGGTAGTCCGTCGGGAAAGAAGGATGTTCCGCGTCGGCGGGATGAAGATGCATCCTGAAGAAAGAAGATTGAAGACCCCGCTTGGAAGATGACATCGCCCGGATAGAAGACTTCTTCAGCGCCGCTTGGAAGATGACATCGCCCGGATGGAAGACTTCTTCAGCGCCGCCTTGAGGATCACTTCATCGAATGGAAGACTTCTTCAGCGCCCCTTGGAGGATAACTTCTGCCGGTCCGGATGTCCTCTTCGGTTCCATCGGTGGGTCGGCTGGCTGAAGACAACTCAAGGTAGGATGATCTTCAGGGGATTAGTGTTAGGTTATTTTAAGGGGGGTTTGGGTTAGATTAGGGGTATGTGGGTGGTGGGTTTTAATGTTGGGGGGGGGTTGTATTTTTCTTTTACAGGCAAATGAGCAGTTTTCATTGGGGCATGCCCCACAAAAGGCCATTTTAAGGGCTGGTAAGGTAAAAGAGCTTTGAACTTTTTTAATGTAGAATAGGGTAGGGAATTTTTTTATTTTGGGGGGCTTTGTTATTTTATTAGGGGGCTTAGATTAGGTGTAATTAGCTTAAAATTGTTGTAATATTTTTTAAATGTTTGTAACTTATTTTTTTTATTTTTTGTAACTTAGCTTTTTTTATTTTTTGTACTTTAGTTAGTTTATGTAATTGTATTTAATTGTAGTTATTTGTAGTTAATTTATTTAATTAATTTAATGATAGAGTAGTGTTAGGTTTAATTGTAACTTAGGTTAGGATTTATTTTACAGGTAATTTTGTATTTCTTTTAGCTAGGTAGTTATTAAATAGTTAATAACTATTTAATAACTATTCTAACTAGCTAAAATAAATACAAAGTTACCTGTAAAATAAATATAAATCCTAAAATAGCTACAATGTAATTATTAATTACATTGTAGCTATCTTAGGGTTTATTTTACAGGTAAGTATTTAGTTTTAAATAGGATTCATTTATTAAAGTATAGTGTAGTGTTAGGTGTAATTGTAACTTAGGTTAGGATTTATTTTACAGGTAAATTTATCTTTATTTTAGCTAGGTAGCAATTAAATAGTTAATAACTATTTAATAGCTATTGTACCTAGTTAAAATAAATTGAAAGTTATCTGTAAAATAAAAATAAATCCTAAGATAGCTACTATATAATTATTATTTATATTGTAGCTATATTAGGGTTTATTTTAAAGGTAAGTATTTAGTTTTAAATAGGATTCATTTAATAGAAATATTATTTAGATTTATTTAATTAATATTTAAGTTAGGGGGTGTTAGGGTTAGTGTTAGACTTAGGTTTAGGGGTTAATAAATTTATTACAGTGGTGGCGGTGTAGTGGGGGGCAGGATAGGGGTTAATAAATGTATTATAGGTGGCGACGGTGTAGGGGGGGCAGATTTGGGGTTAATAAATTTAATATAGGTTGCGGCAGGGTCCGGGAGCGGCGGTTTAGGGGTTAAACTATTTATTTAGTTGCGGCGAGGTGCGGGATCAGCAGGATAGGGGTTAATAACTTTATTATAGAGGGCGGTATAGGGGGGCAGGATAGGGGTTACTAGGTATAATGTAGGTTGCGGCGGGGTCTAGGAGCGGCGGTTTAGGGGTTAATATGTATAGAGTAGCTTGCGGTGGGCTCCGGGAGCGGCGGTTTAGGGGTTAATTTATTTATTATAGTTGCGGCGGGGTCTAGGAGCGGCGGTTTAGGGGTTAGTAACTTTGAGTTGCGGGGGGCTCCGGGGGCGCCGGTATAGGGGGTAGAACAGTGTAGTATAGTGTGAGTGCTTAGTGACAGGCTAGCAATAAAGCTGTAAAAAAGCCGAAGAGCAGCGAGATCGGATGAGTGATAACTATCACAGTCCGCTGCTCATCGCCCCGTACTTGGTGCGCGGCTTTTTGACAGATTTATTGATAACTTAGGCAAATTTTTTCAGGTCCGCGGCGGCGATGGTAGGCGAGCTTAGGCGGGCGTATTGGGCCGGCGAAGGCAGGAAAGTTGACACGTTGATAACTACCCCCCATAGTGTTTCCTGTATGGTGCACGTTATTTCTTTACAGTGCTGACTACAGTTTTTTATTCAGTAAACTAATAGTGTTTCCTGTATGGTGCACGTTATTTCTTTATGGTGCCGACTACAGTTTTTTATTTAGTAAACTAATAGTGTTTCCTGTATGGTGCACGTTATTTCTTTATGGTGCTGACTACAGTTTTTTAATTCAGTAAACTAATAGTGTTTGGTGTATGGTGCACGTTATTTCTTTATGGTGCTGACTACAGTTTTTATTCAGTAAACTAATAGTGTTTCCTGTATGGTGCACATTATTTCTTTATGGTGCTGACTACAGTTTTTTATTCAGTAAACTAATAGTGTTTGGTGTATGGTGCACATTATTTCTTTATGGTGCCAACTACAGTTTTTTATTCAGTAAACTAATAGTGTTTCCTGTATGGTGCATATTATTTCTTTATGGTGCTGACTACAGTTTTTTATTCAGTAAACTAATAGTGTTTGGTGTATGGTGCACATTATTTCTTTATGGTGCCAACTACAGTTTTTTATTCAGTAAACTAATAGTGTTTCCTGTATGGTGCACGTTATTTCTATATGGTGCGGACTACAGTTTTTTATTCAGTGAACTAATAGTGTTTCCTGTATGGTGCACGTTATTTCTTTATGGTGCGGACTACAGTTTTTTATTCAGTGAACTAATAGTGTTTCCTGTATGGTGCACGTTATTTCTATATGGTGCGGACTACAGTTTTTTATTCAGTGAACTAATAGTGTTTCCTGTATGGTGCACGTTATTTCTTTATGGTGCGGACTACAGTTTTTTATTCAGTAAACTAATAGTGTTTCCTGTATGGTTCACGTTATTTCTTTATGGTGCCAACTACAGTTTTTTTTATTCAGTAAACTAATAGTGTTTCCTGTATGGTGCACGTTATTTCTTTATGGTGCTGACTACAGTTTTTTATTCAGTAAACTAATAGTGTTTCCTCTATGGTGCACGTTATTTCTTTATGGTACCGACTACGGGTTTGTATTCAGTAAACTAATAGTGTTTCCTCTAGGGTGCACGTTATTTCTTTACGTGCCGACTACAGTTTTTTTATTCAGTAAACTAATAGTGTTTCCTGTATGGTGCACGTTATTTATTTACGGTGCCGACTACAGTTTTTTTATTCAGTAAACTAATAGGCCTCTAGTTATCAAGCCGTCAACCTCAAATACGCTGGAATTCCGCAGCGTATTTGTGGCGAGGCTGATTTGCCTTAGTTATCAAGCCCTGCTGCCCGGCAAAAGTAGAATTTTGTGATGTAAGCTTCGATCCGCCGGACTCAGTCCGACACAGATCGATTCTTACGTCACTCCAGATGTGCCGCACACAAGTTCGGCACAATCTGACTACTTTTGCTAGTTATCAAAAAACTAGCAGGTACGCTCGGCACTTTTGCGGCCCAGCATACCTGGTTTTCAATCCGCCGCCCTGGAGGCGGCGGATCCCATAGGAATCAATGGGAGTCTGACCATAGCGAAAGTTCATGTTCGCTGCTGCCCGACATCCCATTGATTCCTATGGGAGATGTCTGCACCTAACACCCTAACATGTACCCCGAGTCTAAACACCCCTAATCTGTCCCCCCTACACCGCCGCAACGAAATAAATGTATTACCCCCTAAACCGCCGCTCCCGGAGCCTGCCGCTACTATAATATATATGTTAACCCCTAAACCGCCGCTCCCGGACCCCGCCGCTATAATATATATGTTAACCCCTAAACCGCCACTCCCGGACCCCGCAGCCACTATAATATATATATTAACCCCTAAACCGCCGCTCCCGGACCCCGCCGCCACCTACATAATACCTATTAACCCCTATCCTACCCCCCCTACACCGCCGCCACTATAATAAATTTATTAACCCCTATCCTGCCCCCCCTACACCGCCGCAACTATAATAAAATTATAATAAAATTATTAACCCCTAAACCTGTCTAACCCTAACCCTAACACCCCCCTAACTTAAATATTAATTAAATACATCTAAATATTATAACTCTTATTAACTAAATTAATCCTATTTAAAACTAAATACTTACCTGTAAAATAAACCCTAAAATAGCTACAATATAAATGATAATTATATTGTAGCTATTTTAGGATTTATTTTTATTTTACAGGCAACTTTGTATTTATTTTAGCTAGTTAGAATAGTTATTAAATAGTTATTAACTATTTAATAACTACCTAGCTAAAAGAAATACAAAATTACCTGTAAAATAAATCCTAACCTAAGTTATAATTAAACCTAACACTACACTATCATTAAATTAATTAAATAAATTACCTACAAATAACTACAATTAAATACAATTAAATAAACTAACTAAATTACAAAAAATAAAAAAAACTAAGTTACAAAAAATAAAAAAATTACGTTACAAACATTTAAAAAATATTACAACAATTTTAAGCTACTTACACCTAATCTAAGCCCCCTAATAAAATAACAAAGCCCCCCAAAATAAAAAAATGCCCTACCCTATTCTACATTAAAAAGTTACCAGCTCTATTACCTTACCAGCCCTTAAAAGGGCCTTTTGCGGGGCATGCCCTAAAGAAAACAGCTCTTTTGCCTGTAAAAATAAAAATACAACCCCCCCAACATTAAAACCCACCACCCACATACCCCTAATCTAACCCAAACCCCCCTTAAATAAACCTAACACTACCCTCCTGAAGATCATCCTACCTTTAGCCGTCTTCAGCCAGCCGACCACCGATGGAACAGAAGAGGAGATCCGCAGCGGCCGAAGTCTTCATCCAAGGGGCGCTGAAGAAGTCTTCCATCTGACTGAAGTCATCATCCAAGGGGCGCTGCAGAAGTCTTCCATCCGATTTAAGTCAACATCCAGGCGGTGTCTTCAATCTTCATCCATACGGAGCGGAGCCATCTTCAGACGAGCCGACGCGGAGCCATCTTCTTCCACCGACGACTGAACGACAAATGACGGTTCCTTTAAGTGACGTCATCCAAGATGGCGTCCCTTGAATTCCGATTGGCTGATAGGATTCTATCAGCCAATCGGAATTAAGGTAGGAAAAATCTGATTGGCTGATTAAATCAGCCAATCAGACTAAAGTTCAATCCGATTGGCTGATCTAATCAGCCAATCAGATTGAGCTTGCATTCTATTGGCTGTTCCGATCAGCCAATAGAATGTGAGCTCAATCTGATTGGCTGATTGGATCAGCCAATCGGATTGAACTTCAATCTGATTGGCTGATTTAATCAGCCAATCAGATTTTTCCTACCTTAATTCCGATTGGCTGATAGAATCCTATCATAAACAAAATTGTTGCATGGGAGCCCTGATTAGTCTCAGTCCGCCCCTGAATACTAAGTTATTGCTTTAATTACTATGTGGTTGCTAACTCATTACATTTCTCAGCTTTTAATCTAAGTATTAATGTACACATACCACATTTAATATTAATTCAATCTTTAACCCCTTAACAACACACGTCGTGCAGGGTATTTATAGCTATTTATAGTTATCTATAGTTTATTTAATTGTATTTAATTGTAGTTATTTGTAGGTAATTTATTTAATTAATTTAATGATAGTGTAGTGTTAGGTTTAATTGTAACTTAGGTTAGGATTTATTTTACAGGTATTTTTGTATTTCTTTTAGCTAGGTAGTTATGAAATAGTTAATAACTATTTAATAACTATTCTAACTAGCTAAAATAAATACAAAGTTACCTGTAAAATAAAAATAAATCCTAAGATAGCTACAATATAAGTATTAATTACATTGTAGCTATCTTAGGGTTTATTTTACAGGTAAGTATTTATTTTTAAATATGATTAATTTAGTTAATAAGAGTTATAATATTTAGATGTATTTAATTAATATTTAAGTTAGGGGGGTGTTAGGGTTAGGGTTAGACTTAGGTTTAGGGGTTAATAATTTTATTATAGGATGCGGCGGTATAGGGGGGGCAGGATAGGGCTTAATAAATTTAATATAAGTGGCGACGGTGTGGGGGGGGGGGCAGATTAGGGGTTAATAAGTTTAATATAGGTGGCGGCGGGGTCCGGAAGCGGCGGTTTAGGGGTTAAACAATTTATTTAGTTGCGGCGGGGTACGGGATCGGCAGGATAGGGGTTAATACATTTATTATAGGTGGCGGCAGTATAGGGGGGGGCAGGATAGGGGTTAATAGGTATTATGTAGGTGGCAGCGGGGTCCGGGAGCGGCGGTTTAGGGGTTAATACATTTATAAGAGTTGCGGCGGGGTCTAGGAGCGGCGGTTTAGGGGTTAATAACTTTATTTAGTTGCGGGGGGCTCCGGGGGCGCCGGTATAGGGGGTAGAACAGTGTAGTTTAGTGTGGGTGCTTAGTGACAGCTTGTCAATAAAGCTGTAAAAAAGCCGAAGAGCAGCGAGATCGGATGAGTGATAACTATCAGAGTCCGCTGCTCATCGCCCCGTACTTGGTGCACAGCTTTTTGACAGATTTATTGATAACTTTGGCGAGATTTTTCTGGTCCGCGGCGGCGATGGAAGGCAAGCTTAGGCGGGCGTATTGGGGCCGGCGAAGGCAGGTAAGTAGACACGTTGATAACTAGAGGCCTAATAGTGTTTCCTGTATGGTGCACGTTATTTCTTTATGGTGCCGACTACAGTTTTTTATTCAGTAAACTAATAGTGTTTGGTGTATGGTGCACGTTATTTCTTTACGTGCCGACTATGGTTTTTTATTCAGTAAACTAATAGTGTTTCCTGTATGGTGCACGTTATTTCTTTATGGTGCTCACTACAGTTTTTATTCAGTAAACTAATAGTGTATGGTGCACGTTATTTCTTTATGGTGCCGACTACAGTTTTTATTCAGTAAACTAATAGTGTTTCCTGTATGGTGCACGTTATTTCTTTATGGTGCTGACTACAGTTTTTATTCAGTAAACTAATAGTGTTTCCTGTATGGTGCACGTTATTTCTTTATGGTGCCGACTACAGTTTTTTATTCAGTAAACTAATAGTGTTTCCTGTATGGTGCACGTTATTTCTTTATGGTGCCGACTACAGTTTTTATTCAGTAAACTAATAGTGTTTCCTGTATGGTGCACGTTATTTCTTTATGGTGCTGACTACAGTTTTTATTCAGTAAACTAATAGTGTTTCCTGTATGGTGCACGTTATTTCTTTATGGTGCTGACTACAGTTTTTATTCAGTAAACTAATAGTGTTTCCTGTATGGTGCACGTTATTTCTTTATGGTGCCGACTACAGTTTTTTATTCAGTAAACTAATAGTGTTTCCTGTATGGTGCACGTTATTTCTTTATGGTACCGACTATGGGTTTGTATTCAGTAAACTAATAGTGTTTCCTGTAGGGTGCACGTTATTTCTTTACGGTGCTGACTACAGTTTTTTATTCTTTAAACTAATAGTGTTTCCTGTATGGTGCACGTTATTTCTTTACGGTGCCGGCTACAGTTTTTATTCAGTAAACTAATAGTGTTTTCTGTATGGTGCACGTTATTTCTTTATGGTGCTGAGTACAGTTTTTTATTCAGTAAACTAATAGTGTTTCCTGTATGGTGCACGTTATTTCTTTATGGTGCTGACTACAGTTTTTTATTCAGTAAACTAATAGTGTTTCCTGTATGGTGCACGTTATTTCTTTATGGTGCTGAGTACAGTTTTTTATTCAGTAAACTAATAGTGTTTGGTGTATGGTGCACATTATTTCTTTATGGTGCTGACTACAGTTTTTTATTCAGTAAACTAATAGTGTTTCCTGTATGGTGCAAGTTATTTCTTTATGGTGCTGACTACAGTTTTTTATTCAGTAAACTAATAGTGTTTCCTGTATGGTGCAAGTTATTTCTTTATGGTGCTGAGTACAGTTTTTTATTCAGTAAACTAATAGTGTTTCCTGTATGGTGCACGTTATTTCTTTATGGTGCCGATTACAGTTTTTTATTCAGTTAACTAATAGTGTTTCCTGTATGGTGCACGTTATTTCTTTATGGTGCCGGCTACAGTTTTTATTCAGTAAACTAATAGTGTTTCCCGTATGGTGCACGTTATTTCTTTATGGTGCTGACTACAGTTTTTATTCAGTAAACTAATAGTGTTTGGTGTATGGTGCAAGTTATTTCTTTATGGTGCTGAGTACAGTTTTTTATTCAGTAAACTAATAGTGTTTCCTGTATGGTGCATGTTATTTCTTTATGGTGCCGATTACAGTTTTTTATTCAGTTAACTAATAGTGTTTCCTGTATGGTGCACGTTATTTCTTTATGGTGCCGGCTACAGTTTTTATTCAGTAAACTAATAGTGTTTCCTGTATGGTGCACGTTATTTCTTTACAGTGCTGACTACAGTTTTTTATTGAGTAAACTAATAGTGTTTGGTGTATGGTGCACGTTATTTCTTTATGGTGCTGAGTACAGTTTTTTATTCAGTAAACTAATAGTGTTTCCTGTATGGTGCACGTTATTTATTTATGGTGCTGAGTACAGTTTTTTATTCAGTAAACTAATAGTGTTTCCTGTATGGTGCACGTTATTTCTTTATGGTGCTGAGTACAGTTTTTTATTCAGTAAACTAATAGTGTTTCCTGTATGGTGCACGTTATTTCTTTATGGTACCGACTATGGGTTTGTATTCAGTAAACTAATAGTGTTTCCTGTAGGGTGCACGTTATTTCTTTACGGTGCTGACTACAGTTTTTTATTCTTTAAACTAATAGTGTTTCCTGTATGGTGCACGTTATTTCTTTACGGTGCCGGCTACAGTTTTTATTCAGTAAACTAATAGTGTTTCCTGTAGGGTGCACGTTATTTCTTTACGGTGCTGACTACAGTTTTTTATTCTTTAAACTAATAGTGTTTCCTGTATGGTGCACGTTATTTCTTTATGGTGCCGACTACAGTTTTTTATTCAGTAAACTAATAGTGTTTCCTGTATGGTGCACGTTATTTCTTTACGGTGCCGACTACAGTTTTTTATTCAGGAAACTAATAGTGTTTGGTGTATGCTGCACGTTATTTCTTTACGTGCCGACTATGGTTTTTTATTCAGTAAACTAATAGTGTTTCCTGTATGGTGCACGTTATTTCTTTACGGTGCCGACTACAGTTTTTTATTCAGTAAACTAATAGTGTTTCCTGTATGGTGCACGTTATTTCTTTATGGTACCGACTACGGGTTTGTATTCAGTAAACTAATAGTGTTTCCTCTAGGGTGCACGTTATTTCTTTACGGTGCTGACTACAGTTTTTTATTCTTTAAACTAATAGTGTTTCCTGTATGGTGCACGTTATTTCTTTATGGTGCCGACTACAATTTTTTATTCAGTAAACTAATAGTGTATGGTGCACGTTATTTCTTTACGTTGCCGACTACGTTTTTTTATTCAGTAAACTAATAGTGTTTCCCGTATGGTGCACGTTATTTCTTTATGGTGCTGACTACAGTTTTTTATTCAGTAAACTAATAGTGTTTCCTGTATGGTGCACGTTATTTCTTTATGGTGCCTACTACAGTTTTTTATTCAGTAAACTAATAGTGTTTCCTGTATGGTGCACGTTATTTCTTTATGGTGCTGACTACAGTTTTTTATTCAGTAAACTAATAAAGCTGGTCTCACTGTTTAACTGGGTTTCCCTGTTATCTGCCATCTAGTGGCTGTTTTTGGTATTACACCTTATTATCCCTTTTATTTTTACAGTAGCTTTTCCAGAAGCTGATGTTTAGTTAGTTCTATTTAAAAAAAGATACTTTATATAGTATCTTATTTATTAGCCTTCCAGAGGCGGCATCATCTTTATTTCCTCCTATTTGAGATAGTTTATCATTTGGGAATGATTGCTATTCCCCCTTTTTTTTCTGCTGTGCAGAATATTTGTTTTCAGGGATTTTTAACATTTATTGGTTATATCCCTCTTACTACAGTAGAGGACAGTAGAGTAAACTCACCGGCCACGTTATTAGGTACACCTTGCTAGTACCGGGTTAGACCCCCTTTTGCCTTCAGAACTGCCTCTTCGTGGCATAGATGTAACAAGGTGTTGGAAACATTCCTCAGACATTTTGTACCATATTGACATGATAGCATCACGCAGTTGCTGCAGATTTGTCGGCTGCACATCCATGATGCAAATCTCCCGTTCCACCACATCCCAAAGGTGCTCTATTGGATTGAAATCTGGTGACTGGGGAGGCCATTGGAGTACAGCAAACTCATTGTCATGTTCAAGAAACCAGTTTCAGATGATTTGACCCGACACAGCCCCTAGCAATGGCTAGAGAGGCGCAGCGTGACAATGCCGATATGGGAGAGATTCCAGAAAAAGACATATTGTATTTTGTGATTTTCTTACAATGTGGAAGGGTATAAATAAACTTTTTGATACCAATTACAAATTCTCACAATCTATCCCAATAAGGGGGAATCCTAAGTTTCCAATGGGTAACAACTCCCCCTTTAATAACTGGAATAGATATGGAATAAATAAAATAGGAGATCTATGTAAAAATCATAATAATAATAATAATAATATATACTCGCCCCAAGAGATCCATAACAAGTATGATGTAAAATTATTTCCACTATATACACTAAAAAGTGTTTAGAGACTCCCCAGGTATCAATAGAAACAACACAATCATAGAATTGTGTGAAAATTATGAAAAAAGGTAAATATAAGATTACCAACGTTTATAATAAAATGATTGATAAGTCAACTGAGGTAAATCTCACGAAAACAATAAATAAATGGCACCAGATTTTAGGAACACACATTACTGCGGAACAACTATGTAATCGTATAAGAATAGCTAGACAAACTACAAAGGAAATGTAAGGCAAATTGCCTGAAATGCACATAAGGGTTAAGGCCAAGATGGAGGAGTGGGAGTGCTCTGTTGTGTGTGTGTGTGTGAAACAATGTTGCAGATAGAGAGGAGAGGTTCCTGCTTACCTTTTTAAGCCCTGTACAGGAAGCACAATTCCTCTTTCTGCTGGTTTCTTCAAAGTTTTCACATGAAGCATTCAAGGAGATCTAAAGTACTTCCAAAGCGAATCATGGAGGCTAGGGAGGAGCTACAGAGAGAGAAATGGTAGAAGGAAGTGATGAAGCTGCGGAATGGATCGCGCCATCTCCTGAAACGGTGGGTCGAACCCCTTTACTTTCTTCTTCCCTTGTCCCTTCCCTGGGTCAGCCTAGTGGGGGTGATGGTGCTGCTATTATGCCAGATATTTCGGATCAGGCCCTGTTAGAGGCCATTTCACAGGAGGGCGGTTGGGGAGTTACTGCTGGGCCCTCAGATGTGACCTCTGAGCCCATGGGCCATGCGGCCTATGTAGGGTCTTCCCAACGTAGTGGTAGTGATGCGGTGGCCGGCCCCTCTAACCTGGCTCCCGGTCCTCCCAGTGTCCCTCCCAGAACTCCAGTGCTCATTTCGGGCCCTCCCATGACTAACCCCAGTCCCTTGTGGCCCATTACTGTTCCCCAAATAGTTGGTTGGTATAGTGGGAGCGCATCGGCGGCTCACGTTCCCCCCCAGTGTCCATCCCAGAACTCAGGTACTCATTTCAGGCCTTTCCGCGACTAACCCCGGTCCCTTGTGGCCCTTTAATGTTCCCCAAATAGTTGGTGGGTATAATGGGAGCACATCGGCCTTACCAGCTCCTTCTGCGGCCTTGTCCCAGGATTCCATCGCGGTGACGGTGTCCCTTTTTCAGTTGTGGGCGTCGGCATTGTCCGGGGCTCCGGGCGGGTCCCTCGTGGTCCATGGTCCATCGTCATCAGTTGCGCAGGCTCCCCCGACGTCTCCGGCCTTCTCTGCATCGACTTCCGGTCTCGGGTCCTCCAGCGGTGGTACTTCAGGTGACGTCACTTCCGGCTCCTCCATTTTGCGTCCAGCAACGAAGAGGAGCAGATCGAGTTCCCCACGCGGCAGCTTAGGTAAGAGAGGAGTGCCGTGGGGGGAGAACTTTTGCTCCGGGGGTCCGGCCGGTGAGGGCGATGGGGGCAAAAAGCGTCATTAATGCTGATGTGGTGTTTCATGCGGGGGAAAATTGTGGCAGAAATGGGGTATTTTGAAAATAGGGGGCAATCTGCAGGGCAGGTACAAAAGGGGGCTATTGATAGTGGCCTAGGTGAGTGCGATAAGGTGGCCATTAATGCCCCTAGTGCGCGGTCGGGGGCAAAGGCCCCATCAGGCAAACATAAAGGTGATGCGTCACCTATTAGGTCCAATAAGAGTGGGATGAGTGGTGCTAGCGAGGTTGCTAAGGCCACGAGTAGAATGGTTGGCGTAACAGCTGGCAGTGGTTTTGGAATGCAAGGTGATGTTAGGTGTAGTAGGCCTCATAGTGCAGTCACGGTTCCGACCACTGCAAGGAGGGTGGTCACGATCAGGCAGCGTCCCCTGGATCAATTTCAAAGCTTAGATTTGGCGTTAGCGCCGACTAGGAGTCACAGGAAGGCCCATTCCCAGGCCCCTAAGTCAGTTCACTTCAGTGAAAATATTGAGGATTTTTCGGAGGAGGAACGGGGTGTGCATGTTGAGGTTGAGCGTGACAATCGCGCAGGCAAGCCTGGAATGCATGAGGGGAGGGGTGAGCGGTCTGAGGGCAGGGGGAAGGGGAGAGCTGAACTTCCCCTGCGTGGTATTCCTCTCTGGCATTCTGTTTTGCACATAGCGACATGGCGACTACTGGGGATTTCAGAAGTGGCATGGAGAGAGGAGCAGAGAGCGGTCCAGATTCCATGGTGTCGGAGGATGAGCGTCCATTGACTTCGGGAGTAGTGGCGATACCGCCCAGGACGGGGTTGCAATCCGGTAAGTCCTCAGTTTCAGTGGGGTTCAGGGGTTTCACGTCATCCTCGGATGATTCTGGGTTGGAGAATGACAAAGAGTTAGGTTTAAATGCTAAGGGGCATAAGTGCATGTACAAAATGCTCAGGTGGTTGACAGAGGAAAGAAAATCTGCTAGGAAGGGGTTACAAAGATCTTCAGAACCTGTTACCTCTGATAAGTCTAATAGGGCATCCCAACCCAGATCTAGAGTCAGTGAGGTACGTGGCCATGCTAACTGCAAGGTGGCACTCCACGGCGATACACGATCTTGGTCCTCTTATGATTTGCACGAACATCTTAAGACTAAAACGGTTCGGCGCATTCAGGAGGGAAAGTATGTTAATATCTTTGAGCTCTCTGTGGAAGCCTTGAGGCAGAAGGAGAGAGCCGAAGATGGGACCGGGCCAAAGAAATACCAGCGCCCTGACACGTTCCACGAATGGTGACGTTGTTTCAGGATTTACGCTTCTTGTTTTTTAGAAAAATGGTCAGATCAGTGTTTAGCCATATTAAAATACATGGAGAATATGGAAATCATTGCGGAAAATTATCGCGATGGAGCCTGGTGGGAATATGATGTGGAATTCCGCAGGAAGATGGTAGGTAACCCTCTTCTGGACTTTGGGTGTGTGGAGATGTAGCTTTGGGCCCGGTTGGGTCCTGAGAAAGTCCTGGGGACTTCTGCTCCTCCAGCGGGATCACACCAGATCCGCTCTGCAAGTAGGTTTTGCAGGCGCCCCGCCAGGGTCTGTTGGAAATTTCAAGATAAGCACTGCGTGCTGGGAACTACGTGTTCCTTTCGGCATGCGTTCCGCAACTGCGGAGGACCTCACCCAGCCACAGATTGCATCAAGAAAGGCGAGAAACAGGATAGGGCTGGATCAAGGGGCCCTGTTGTCGGTAAGAGCGGGCACCCGCTGAGGGTAGCCGCAATTAGACCTTGGCTCACGCTGTACCCTGAAAGGGAGGTGGCTGCCTTGCTGGAGTTGGGTCTTCAGGAAGGTTTCATTATTCCGGTACAAGGTAAGGTTAAGGGTGCTGCGGGCCGCAGAAACCTGAAATCTGCTTACCAGTTTCCGGAGGCATTAAAGGAGAAATTGGGTAAGGAAGTTTCCCTGGGTAGAATGGCCGGACCATTTAGGGTGAAGCCTATGCTAGGATTGGTTATCTCTCCTTTAGGGGTCGTGCCAAAGAAGGACCCAGGGAAGTTTAGGATGATTCAACATCTTTCCTACCCAAAAGGCAGGTCAGTCAATGACGCCATCCCGCAGGAATTGAGTACGGTTCATTTTCAGTCATTTTTTTTTTTTTTAAATAATTTTTTATTTAGGTTTGTAGCAAGGCATACAAAGATCTTGAAACACTAAAACATAATAGTATCGAGATACAGTTATGAAACAAAATGTCAGGTATAAAATATATGTTCCTGAAAGAAAAATCTAAAAAGAGCATACATGAAATAAATGCCTAACGATAGTTAAACCTCCAAAATGACACAGGAGGCCACTTTTGGACCTCATCTATAGATATTCAAAGTTTAGGAGGTTATTACCAGATAGGGAGACCACTTTTGGGTCTCGATGACAAACCCCTTTTTCTTTTTTACTTTTATGCATTTAACAAGAGCTGTAGTAACAAGCTTAACTGGTTTTTTGAAGCTAAAGCATGCACCTCCACTATTAGTAAAAATAAAGCTGCTCATACCTACTGGGCATATCAGTATATTGGCCTTTATATGGGGCAACAATTAAAGTAAGAGATGAACATATCATGAAGGGTAACCTAACCATAATAACAAATGTGATGACCAAATAGTGGGTTCGTAAAGGCTTGAAGACCATCCAGGCAAGGGCTGTATGTAAGATATAATGTTAGGCACACAAATAGGGTTGCCAGGTGTCCGTTATTAGACCGGACTGTCCGGTATTTCAGGCTTTTGCCCGGTAATTTTATTTTTAAAATACCGGACATAGCCTTAGGTAGACTAGGTAATTTTTCTTTAGAATTTTTTTACTAAATTCTGCAGCCCGTGTCAACTCAGGCTCTGCTCAGCTGTCCAGATGATCGGATCATATATCATCATACTGACAGTGTGCGGAGCCAGAGTTGCGGTCAGAACCTCTGCGCGCTGCCTGCTTACCACCACCCATCTGTGAGATCTGCCTGCAGTGCCTGTGTAACTTGTAACTGTCTTCTGATTGCGCTGTATCGGACGTCGTCACGTGATCGCGCGGGTCACGTGACGTCACGACACACACAATAGCAAGAAGACCCGCTCTCATCTCAGTGTATGACTATTCTGCAGTGACTGAGTACTGAGCTGGCAGCGTCTGACTCTGAGCCAGCAAGAATTACTTAGATTAGTGTGTGTCTGTCCACTGCCCTGCCAAGGGAAGGGAATAGACAGTGTGATGTGACTGAGTCTGTGATTGAACAATTCTTCATCAACATAATCCATTGAAGCAGCCAGGGACTGAAAGTGAGACTCTGTTAACTGTTACATTATTAAAACAATAAGGTATGTCTCAGTCACTCTCAGTCTTTTTAAATAAATGTTATTATATCATCACCATCACCCTGACAATTATATACATATTTATTTATTTTATATATATATATATATATAATATATATATATATAATATATATATATATATATATATAATATATAATATATATATATATATATATATATATAATATATATATATATATATATATAATATATATATATATATAATATATATATATATATATATATATATATATAATATATATATATATATATAATATATATCTAAGTGTGTGCCTTTTTCTCTGCAAGACCCTACCACGCTTTGAACCCCCTCTATCATTTTGGCTGTCCAGTATTTTTTTGAAGGACAGCTGGCAACCCTACACACAAACAATGCAAGAAGTAATATGATTAACCAGATCAAAATTGAGGGTGTATATATTGCAACCACGCAGAGGTAGCGAAATTAAAGTGGGTCATGCACAGTTAAGGAAACGCAGAAATTAAAGTATTTTGGTAGCGCTTCGTGGATAATCTATAATCATCTTCTGAGATACTTGTATATTTGATGGTATTAGATGTGTGGTACAAATTGATAGGTTTAAACGCCTATTATTAAATAAAAACTATAAACTTAACAGTGTATAAAAGTACTATGTAAACCTGAACCCCACTATGAGGATCCTGAGCAACATTAGACCACAAGTTCCTATGCCACAGGTCAGTATTCTAACATTCCAACAGTGTGCTTTACTTTATGTGGAAGGCTACGGTGATACAGAAGCAGTAAACTCCACCATCCCGGCCGCAGATGGCAAAGCAACCCCCGCCCCTGTAAAATGCTGTTATTTAAAGACACCACTGAGAATATAAGGTACACTAGCCAACATCAACTTTCATCATGTTAATAGTAAGATATGTCAATATGGTCAAGTTCTCATAACAGATAAATATATATTGCAATATGGTCAGGTTCTCATAACAGAAATAACTTGGGAAATAGCTAGGTAAGGAGATATCAATAATAATAAACAATGGTCCAACAAAGCTTCATCATATAGATTAAAAGGTAAGCTCAACATTATAAGACATACAGACTTAACAGAGAGAGTGCCTCTGGTATAGTTTAGGTACTTGGAAAGTCTGGAGAGCCATATGTAAAGTTCCTTATGTCAGGTTTAGCCGACTCCAGCACGACTGCAGTCATTACCTCCCATGTATACCCAGCCGAGTAACAGCAAGGGCATCTGTGTCTCTGTGAGAGTTCTCCAGTGATACCATGACCAGGTAGGAGTGAACATTAAGGGGAATGAGTGTAGGGGACCGGAACCTTTTTGACACCATCTGCCCAGCAATTCTCATACCAAGCTGTGGGTAATAGGTAATATTGGACCCACCGAGAAGAGATTCCCTGAAGAGTCACCTCTGATCCCGGATCTGAGAGTGAAGCGCTTTGGTCCTTCATCTGACGGTAGGTAGAGAAAGGTCTGATCCGCTCCGGAGTTGCCCTGGGACCGATACGTCTTGGCTTTTCTAGATGCTCATCTTGGGTATAGAGGTCTCCGTACAGGCACTCCGCAGCAGCTGTTATCACCAAACGTTCCTCTGTAAGCCGATCAATCTTGTAAGTCACAGGATCTCCAGCCGACAATATAGATAGATCAACAGTGTGCAGTAGATGCTGGGGCCCCTTAACATCTCTGCTGCCATTACTTTTTTCAGCCGAACTTGGAGCAGTCTCTGGTGGGAATACATTTTTATTTACAGAGCCAAAGGCTGCGCTCAGAACTTCAGTGAATGCCAGTTGATAGGAGTCTAGGAGTCTTCCCAATTCATGCAGAATCTGGTGCGTGCTTTCCATGGCAAATATAAGCATTAACCAGTAACGGGCGAGTAAGGTAAAACGTGGTGCTAGATAGTAATATCTTAGGTCATGCGAGTAAGTATAGGCTTAATTGCAGCGACTGATGAGAAAGCACTGCTACTAACGACAGGTCTACAGAAGGTACCTGCCGGGGGGGTCTAATTAAAGACCACAGTCCTTAATATGAGTTGGGAGTCCTGATGATTTGTGCAATCTTGCAGCCACAAGGGTGGGAAGATGGACACCGCTTGTGCAGTATCAGGATAGGCCTCCGATCCTAACTTTAGATTGTAGCACCTGCAGGTAAATTTAGACTTCACCAGTTGCCAGGTGGAAGTCCGGGATATATTCAGGCAATATCTCTAGGTTTGGCTCTGTTATAGGCACCTTGTAAGGTTGTTTATAATAATGTCAGGACCAGAGCAACAGGATTATGCGGCCATTCTCTTGTGCTGCGGACTCCGCCCCCCATTTTCAGTCATTTGATGATGCCTTAAGGGTGGTTCGTAGGTCAGGTCAAGGTGCCTTGCTGGCAAAACTTGATATAGAGTCTGCCTTCAGACTCCTGCCGATTCACCCATCATCCTTCTATCTAATGGGATGTTTTTTCAACGGATCATACTATGTCGATCGTTGTTTACCCACGGAGTGTTCAATCTCCTGTGCCTATTTTGAGGCTTTCAGCTCCTTCTTACACTGAGCTGTTGCCGAGGTGACGGGGGAAGATAGAATTGCTCACTATCTAGATGATTTCTTATTGGTGGGCAGACAGGGCTCCAGGGAATGTGAGTTACTTCTGCACACCATGAGGCTACTAATGACGAAATTTGGTGTTCCCTTGGCAGAGGACAAAACTGAGGGCCCTTGTACATGTCTTACATTCTTAGGGATAGAAATTGACTTTGTAGCCGAGGAATGCAGACTTCCAGAAGATAAAGTCCGGAAGATGCTGGAGGAAGTGAGAAGACTTGCTGCGGCGAGTTTTTACACGCTGAAAGAACTGCAATCCCTGTTGGGTCTGCTCAACTTTGCAGGGCGAGTCATCCCTATGGGGAGAATTTTTCTAAAAAGGATGGAGCGCCTGTTGCCGGGGGTGACCTCCCCCAAGGCAAGAATAAAGATTAACAAAGACATGAAGGATGATCTCCAGGTTTGGGATCATTTCCCTAGGGATTTCAATGGGGTTTGCATTTGTAAAAAACCTCAGACGTCCGTGCAGTCCATTCACCTTTTTACGGATGCTGCAGGGGCTTTTGGCTACGGTGCTTATCTAGATGGTAAGGGGAGTGCTGAGCCGTGGCCAGTTGAGTGGACCGTTAAGGGGCTTACCAGGAACATGTGCCTCCTGGAGCTTTTCCCCATTCTGGTGGCGTTGGAGATATGAGGGATGAACTTGAAAACAGTTCCGTCATTTTTTGGACGGACAATTTGAGTGTGGTCTTTGCCATCAATGGACTCTCATCTTCATCCCCAGCAGTGGTTAGGTATCTGAGGATTCTGGTCTTGGGATGCCTTAAGCGGAACATTGAGTTTCAGGCTAGGCATGTCCCTTGGGTTGCTAATATTATAGCTGATGCGCTTTCTCGTTTCCAATGGGAACATTTTAGGAAGTTTGCTCCTAACACTGTGACTCATGGTGTTCCCTGTCCTCCTTTCCTTTGGCAGATGGCACTGGATGGCAGTCTTTGATTTCATTACTGAAGGCGTCCCTGGCACCTTCCACTTGGAAGTCTTATGTGAGGTATTGGGAAGAATGGGTATTCTTCTGCGAAATTCAGGGATTTCCTTCCTGCGCAGGTGAGCAAGATTGGCTTTTGCGCTGGTTCACAGAGCTTAGGACTAAGCAAGTAAAAAAGGGGGTGGGGACTGCACGGTTTTTCAGCGGTATCCTTTTTCTGTAAATTGTTCACGCTGACGGACTCTTCCAAGACGTTTTTGGTTTGCCAAATTCTTCGGGGCTGTGATAGGTCGGAAGTGCGGCGACCTGACATTCGGGAACCCATAACTGCTGATCGGTTACTCCTTTTGCTTCAGGTTCTACCCGACGTCTGTTCCTCTGAATACGAGGTTCAGCTGTTCTCTGCGGCATTCGCCATAGCGTTTCATGGTGTCCTGCGAGTGGGGGAATTGTTCCCGCAGTCTAAGATGGCAAAAGTGGGAAGCATGCTGACTGAACACATTAGATTTGCTGATAATGGGGTGTTGCTATTCATTCCTAGATCCAAGGTGGATCAGGAAGGTAGGGGGGCTTGGCTGTCGCTCCCTGTGCATCAGAGTTCCGCCAGTTGCCCTTGAAGACCTTCTCGGACTTGCGTCCAGTGGGTTTAAAGAGGATTTTAATTCATCAGGACGGTACCCCTCTTACGAGATTCCAGTTCCAGAGGGTCTTGGGATGGGCGGCAGAAAAGGCAGGTTTAAATCCCAATACCGTAGCTCCTCACTCATTTAGGGTTGGGGCTGCTACGACAGCAGCGGCTTTAGGTTGGTCTGCTGACCGTATAATGGCGTTGGGGAGGTGGAAATCCAAGAGATATCAATTATATATGAGACCCCTTTTATCCCACTGCTAAGAATTATGGTGTGTTAATGTTGTGATGTTTTCACTGTTGTGATATGACCCTAACACTTGTTTCTTTTACAGGGCCTAGCAGTGGTCCGCTTTGTGCCTGGATTGTCGGGCACTCGTTTGTGCACTGGGCAGCCATCCAAGCTTCTACTCGACCTGGAGGTCAGCAACTGGGGTTCTCATCATCTAGGGTGGTTGTTAGGTGGCTAGGAAGGAGGGGCCTTTGCTAGGCAGATCTGCCTGGATTACTGCAAGACGCCATGAAGCGTTGGGAGAAACCACACATTTTGATCATCCACTTAGGTGGAAATGATCTTGGCTCAATTCTCGGCCGAGATTTGAGCGCGGTAATCCAGTCGGACCTGCGCACCTTCAAAGCTTGGATGCCTGGTGGGAGAATGGGATGGTCGAACATTATTCCTAGGTTGATGTGGCGTCATATGGCCAACCATAGGGCAGCATTTCAGGTCAGGAAAAAGCTCAATAGGGACGTAAGGAAATTGATGTTTGAGCTTAGGGGGTTTGTTGTGGAGCACAAAACATTACGGCAGCTGACCGGAGCCTCTACTGAGGCGACGGGGTACATCTTTCTGACCATGGCATGGACCTGTTTATTGAAGACCTAAGACAGTTCCTACTCCTATTTGTATGAGTTTGGGTGGAAGCGAGAGTGGCCCTGGATATGTGGGCGATATCATGGCGGGTGGACAGTGACCGGGGCAGGATGTGATCGAGTTAGAGTGACGGCTACTTCCGGCCAGGGGTGAAGTCCGCAGACGCGTGTCTGGAGTGTTCCCTGCCCGTGGGATTTAAAGCCGAGAACTCCCTAAGCCTTTCCAGTATTGAGCTACGCTCTGCTTCCTCTTCTGCACCCTGGTACTGCCCATCTTGTTAGCATGGGTTACTACGCTTTAGCTAGTACCTGATTGCCGCCCCCCATGTTTATTCATGCTGGTCGTTTGGTTCCTGTGTTGCCACAATAAACGTGACCTGCAGGTTTTATAACCAAGAAGTTGTCTGTGTGTTTATTTCTATGTTAGAAATGAAGTTAAAGGTTTACATTAAACTTAAGAATGTAAATAGTTAAGTTATGGTGATTCTTCCCACAGAGGAAGATATGGCATTTAATCCCTTATGGCTAGTGAGCTGAGAGAATCTAGATGAATTCATAATGATTATTTAACAGCAACAACTAGGAGTAAACAGAAAAAAGATTCCCCTATATGTCCAAAATGCCCCTTTACATCACCAAAGCTTTCCCATTATTTTTGGGACTGCCCAAAAATTTGTCAGTTCTGGCCACAAATTTCGATCTGGCTATCCAGTATACTCAAAGTCAATTACCATTTAAATAAAGATAAATTTATATTAGAAATATCTAAACCAATTAATAAACAAATAAAGCCAGTTATAATCATGGTTATCTTATTAGCAAGGAGGATAATTACAAAATTAGGGATTGAAAAAAAACAACAACCAATAGTCTACTTAAGAAAGCAATATGGCAACAAATAACAAGAGAGACCATATAGGGAGAAAACGATCCAATTGGAATAAATATATCAAAACGATGAAAGAAGCAATAGAAAAAAATCATATACAAAGGGTTAAAAATAAATGTATGATATACATGAGAATAAGTGTATACAGAGCTTATATACTATGGGCGCGATCCGATATAGATCGCAGTTTGCGGCGCAAGCGAGGGAACCGGCGTCGCCCGCAGTTTTAGCTCGCAACTCGAGCTATCCCATATAAGTCGCCGTCAGATGCTAACGTGCCGTAAGTCTGACAAACCAGCGATGTCCAGAAATCTGCGTAAGTACAAATTTCTGGCGTCGCCAGTGACTTGCGCCACGTTAGAAACTGCCGGCGCCTATAAAACCTGACTAAAGTCTAAAACACCCGCACTGTCTAACACGCCTCCCTAACATAGCCCGACAAGTCTAACACGCCTCCCTAACATAGCCCGACACGTCTATCCCTCTATCCGCTATCCCCCCTCACTATCCTAACAATAAAAAAGCTATTAACCCCTAAACCGCCGCTCCCGTACCCCGCCGCAACCTAATAAAGTTATTAACCCCTAAACCGCCGCTCCCGTACCCCGCCGCCAGCTATATTATATCTATAACCCCCTAAAGTTAGCCCCTAACACCGCCGCCATCTATATTAAAATTATTAACCCCTAATGTAAGCCCCTTACACCGCCGCCATCTCTATTAAAATGATTAACCCCTAATTTAATCTACCTACCCCGCCGCCAGCTATATTATCTATGTTAACCCTAAGTATATTATAGTTAATATAGGTATTACATTATATATATTAACTATATTAACCCTAATTATATTAGGGTTAATATAGTTAATATAGTTACTATAGTATTTATATTAACTATATTAACTCTATCTAACCCTAACACCCCTAACTAAATTTATATTAAATTAATCTAATTCATTTATAAACTAAAATATTCCTATTTAAATCTAAATACTTACCTATAACATAAACCCTAAGATAGCTACAATATAATTAATAATTACATTGTAGCTATGTTAGGGTTAATATTTATTTTACAGGTAAATTGTTAATTATTTTAACTAGGTATAATAGCTATTAAATAGTTATTAACTATTTAATATCTACCTAGTTCAAATAATTACCCAATTACCTGTAAAATAAATCCTAATCTAAGTTACAAATACACCTACACTATCAATAAATTAAATAAACTACAAACATCTATCTAAAAATACAATTAAATTAACTAAACTAAATTACAAAAAAAAACAAACACTAAATTACAAAAAATAAAAAAAGATTACAAGATTTTTAAGCTAATTACACCTATTCTAAGCCCCCTAATAAAATAATAAACCCCCAAAATGAAAAAAATTCCCTGCCCTATTCTAAATTAAACAAATTTCAAAGCTCTTTACCTTACCAGCCCTTAAAAGGGCCTTTTGTGGGGCATGCCCCAAAGAATTCAGCTCTTTTGCATACAAATACAATACCCCCCCCCATTACAACCCACCACCCACATACCCCTATTCTAAAACCACCCAAAACCCCCTTAAAAAAGCCTAACACTACCCCCCTGAAGATCTCCCTACCTTGTCTTCACCACACCGGGCCGAACTCCTGATCCGATCCGGGCGATGTCTTCCTCCAAGCGGCAAAGAAGAATTCTTCCTCCGGCGATGTCTTCCTCCAAGCGGCAAAGAAGAATTCTTCCTCCTGCGACGTCTTCCTCCAAGCGGCAGCAAAGTCTTCATTCTTCCGGTGGCATCTTCAATCTTCTTTCTTCGCTCCGCCGCCGCGGAGCATCCATCCCGGCCGACTACTGAACTTGGAATGAGGTACCTTTAAATGACGTCATCCAAGATGGCGTCCGCCGAATTCCGATTGGCTGATAGGATTCTATCAGCCAATCGGAATTAAGTTAAAAAAATCTGATTGGCTGATTGAATCAGCCAATCAGATTCAAGTTCAATCCGATTGGCTGATCCAATCAGCCAATCAGATTGAGCTCGCATTCTATTGGCTGTTCCGATCAGCCAATAGAATGTGAGCTCAATCTGATTGGCTGATTGGATCAGCCAATCGGATTGAACTTGAATCTGATTGGCTGATTCAATCAGCCAATCAGATTTTTTTAACTTAATTCCGATTGGCTGATAGAATCCTATCAGCCAATCGGAATTCGGCGGACGCCATCTTGGATGACGTCATTTAAAGGTACCTCATTCCAAGTTCAGTAGTCGGCCGGGATGGATGCTCCGCGGCGGCGGAGCGAAGAAAGAAGATTGAAGATGCCATCGGAAGAATGAAGACTTTGCTGCCGCTTGGAGGAAGACGCCGCCGGAGGAAGAATTCTTCTTTGCCGCTTGGAGGAAGACATCGCCGGAGGAAGAATTCTTCTCTGCCGCTTGGAGGAAGACATCGCCCGGATCGGATCAGGAGTTCGGCCCGGTGTGGTGAAGACAAGGTAGGGAGATCTTCAGGGGGGTAGTGTTAGGCTTTTTTAAGGGGGGTTTGGGTGGTTTTAGAATAGGGGTATGTGGGTGGTGGGTTGTAATGGGGGGGGGTATTGTATTTGTATGCAAAAGAGCTGAATTCTTTGGGGCATGCCCCACAAAAGGCCCTTTTAAGGGCTGGTAAGGTAAAGAGCTTTGAAATTTGTTTAATTTAGAATAGGGCAGGGAATTTTTTTTATTTTGGGGGTTTATTATTTTATTAGGGGGCTTAGAATAGGTGTAATTAGCTTAAAAATCTTGTAATCTTTTTTTATTTTTTGTAATTTAGTGTTTGTTTTTTTTTGTAATTTAGTTTAGTTAATTTAATTGTATTTTTAGATAGATGTTTGTAGTTTATTTAATTTATTGATAGTGTAGGTGTATTTGTAACTTAGGTTAGGATTTATTTTACAGGTAATTGGGTAATTATTTTAACTAGGTAGATATTAAATAGTTAATAACTATTTAATAGCTATTATACCTAGTTAAAATAATTAACAATTTACCTATAAAATAAATATTAACCCTAACATAGCTACAATGTAATTATTAATTATATTGTAGCTATCTTAGGGTTTATGTTATAGGTAAGTATTTAGATTTAAATAGGAACATTTTAGTTTATAAATGAATTAGATTAATTTAATATAAATTTAGTTAGGGGTGTTAGGGTTAGATAGAGTTAATATAGTTAATATAAATACTATAGTAACTATATTAACTATATTAACCCTAATATAATTAGGGTTAATATAGTTAATATATATAATGTAATACCTATATTAACTATAATATACTTAGGGTTAATATAGATAATATAGCTGGCGGCGGGGTAGGTAGATTAAATAAGGGGTTAATCATTTTAATAGAGATGGCGGCGGTGTAAGTGGCTTACATTAGGGGTTAATAATATTAATATAGCTGGCGGCGGTATAGGGGGATTAGGTTAGGGGTTAATAATTTTTATATAGGTGGCGGCGGTGTAAGGGGTCAGATTAGGGGATAGATAAGGTAGATGGCGGCGGTTTTAGGGGCTCACAGTAGGGGGTTAGTTTATGTAGATGGCGGCGGGGTCCGTGAGCGGCGGTTTAGGGGTTAATAACTTTATTAGGGATTTCGGGGGGGGGGGGTCGCGGTTGACAGGTAGATAGACATTGCGCATGCGTTAGGTGTTAGGTTTATTTTAGCAGATCGCGGTTGACAGGGAGATAGACATTGCGCATGCGTTAGGTGTTAGGTTTATTTTAGCAGATCGCGGTTGACAGGGAGATAGACATTGCGCATGCGTTAGGTGTTAGGTTTATTTTAGCAGCCAGTTTAGGGAGTTACGGGGCTCCAATAGTCAGCGTAAGGCTTCTTACGGCTGCTTTTTGTGGCGAGGTGAAAATGGAGTAAGTTTTCTCCATTTTCGCCACCTAAGTCCTTACGCTGCATATTGGATACCAAACTGCGCGGGTTTGGTATACCTGCCTATAGCCCAAAAAACTACGGGCAACGGCAGAAATATACGCGCGTAACTTCTAGGTTACGCCGTATATAGGATACCAAACCCGCGCAAATATTGGCGTCGCCGGCTTTTGCGGGCGACGATTTTTATCGGATCGACCCCTATATAGTCAATATAAGTAATAGAGACAAAGTTATATAAGGCTTTTATACGAATCATATGACAACTAATTTCTTAATGTATTGAAAGTTATTATTTACAACTGTATTTACGACGTCATGCACTCTAACAATGTATCCAAAAGTCGTATAATGTATTCCTTTTAATTGTACTATGGTATGTTTTTTATGTATGTCAAAGCAATAAAGTAAAAAACAAACAAAAACAACATGAAAACATGGATCAATCCTGCCTTGTATCAACGGTTCAGGCTGGTGGTGGTGGTGTAATGGTGTGGGGGATATTTTCTTGGCACACTTTGGGCCCCTTAGTACAAATTGAGCATTGTTTAAACGCCACGGCCTACCTGAGTATTGTTGCTGACCATGTGACTACAGTGTTCCCATCTTCTGATGGCTACTTCCAGCAAGGTAATGCACCATGTCACAAAGCTCAAATCATCTGAAACTGGTTTCTTGAACATGACAATGAGTTTGCTATACTCCAATGGCCTCCCCAGTCACCAGATCTCAATCCAATAGAGCACCTTTGGGATGTGGTAGAACGGGAGATTTGCATCATGGATGTGCAGCCGACAAATCTGCAGCAACTGCGTGATGCTATCTGTCAATATGGTACAAAATGTCTGAGGAATGTTTCCAACATCTTGTTACATCTATGCCACGAAGAGGCAGTTCTGAAGGCAAAAGGGGGTCTAACCCGATACTAGCAAGGTGTACCTAATAACGTGGCCGGTGAGTTTACTCTACTGTCCTCTACTGTAGTAAGAGGGATATAACCAATAAATGTTAAAAATCCCTGAAAACAAATATTCTGCACAGCAGAAAAAAAGGGGGAATAGCAATCATTCCCAAATGATAAACTATCTCAAATAGGAGGAAATAAAGATGATGCCGCCTCTGGAAGGCTAATAAATAAGATACTATATAAAGTATCTTTTTTTAAATAGAACTAACTAAACATCAGCTTCTGGAAAAGCTACTGTAAAAAAAGATAAAAAGGTGCAATACCAAAAACAGCCACTAGATGGCAGATAACAGGGAAACCCCGTTAAACAGTGAGACCAGCTTTATTAGTTTACTGAATAAAAACTGTAGTCGGCACCGCAAAGAAATAACGTGCACCATACAGGAAACACTATTAGTTTACTGAATAAAAAACTGTAGTAGGCACCATAAAGAAATAACGTGCACCATACAGGAAACACTATTAGTTTACTGAATAAAAAACTGTAGTCAGCGCCATAAAGAAATAATGTGCACCATACAGGAAACACTATTAGTTTACTGAATAAAAACTGTAGTCAGCACCATAAAGAAATAACGTGCACCATACAGGAAACACTATTAGTTTACTGAATAAAAAAACTGTAGTCTGCAATGTAAAGAAATAACGTGCACCATACAGGAAACACTATTAGTTTACTGAATAAAAACTGTAGTCAGCACCATAAAGAAATAACGTGCACCATACAGGAAACACTATTAGTTTACTGAATAAAAACTGTAGTCAGCACCATAAAGAAATAACGTGCACCATACAGGAAACACTATTAGTTTACTGAATAAAAACTGTAGTCGGCACTGTAAAGAAATAATGTGCACCATACAGGAAACACTATTAGTTTACTGAATAAAAAACTGTAGTCAGCACCATAAAGAAATAACGTGCACCATACAGGAAACACTATTAGTTTACTGAATAAAAAACTGTAGTCAGCACCATAAAGAAATAACTTGCACCATACAGGAAACACTATTAGTTTACTGAATAAAAACTGTAGTCAGCACCATAAAGAAATAACGTGCACCATACAGGAAACACTATTAGTTTACTGAATAAAAAACTGTAGTCAGCACCATAAAGAAATAACGTGCAACATACACCAAACACTATTAGTTTACTGAATAAAAAACTGTAGTCGGCACCGTAAAGAAATAACGTGCACCATACACCAAACACTATTAGTTTACTGAATAAAAAAACTGTAGTCTGCAATGTAAAGAAATAACGTGCACCATACAGGAAACACTATTAGTTTACTGAATAAAAAAACTGTAGTCGGCACCGTAAAGAAATAACGTGCACCATACAGGAAACACTATTAGTTTACTGAATAAAAACTGTAGTCGGCACCATAAAGAAATAACGTGCACCATACAGGAAACACTATTAGTTTACTGAATAAAAAACTGTAGTCGGCACCGTAAAGAAATAACGTGCACCATACACTATTAGTTTACTGAATAAAAACTGTAGTCAGCACCATAAAGAAATAACGTGCATCATACAGGAAACACTATTAGTTTACTGAACAAAAACTGTAGTCGGCACCATAAAGAAATAACGTGCACCATACACCAAACACTATTAGTTTACTGAATAAAAAACTGTAGTCAGCACCATAAAGAAATAACGTGCACCATACAGGAAACACTATTAGTTTACTGAATAAAAAACTGTAGTCGGCACCGTAAAGAAATAACGTGCACCATACAGGAAACACTATTAGTTTACTGAATAAAAACTGTAGTCGGCACCATAAAGAAATAACGTGCACCATACAGGAAACACTATTAGTTTACTGAATAAAAACTGTAGTCGGCACCATAAAGAAATAACGTGCACCATACAGGAAACACTATTAGTTTACTGAATAAAAACTGTAGTCAGCACCATAAAGAAATAACGTGCATCATACAGGAAACACTATTAGTTTACTGAACAAAAACTGTAGTCGGCACCATAAAGAAATAACGTGCACCATACAGGAAACACTATTAGTTTACTGAATAAAAAACTGTAGTCGGCACCATAAAGAAATAACGTGCACCATACAGGAAACACTATTAGTTTACTGAATAAAAACTGTAGTCGGCACCATAAAGAAATAACTTGCACCATACAGGAAACACTATTAGTTTACTGAATAAAAAACTGTAGTCAGCACAATAAAGAAATAATGTGCACCATACAGGAAACACTATTAGTTTACTGAATAAAAAACTGTAGTCGGCACCGTAAAGAAATAATGTGCACCATACAGGAAACACTATTAGTTTAATGAATAAAAAAACTGTAGTCGCACCATAAAGAAACAACGTGCACCATACAGGAAACACTATTAGTTTACTGAATAAAAAACTGTAGTCGGCACCGTAAAGAAATAACGTGCACCATACACTATTAGTTTACTGAATAAAAAAACTGTAGTCGGCACCGTAAAGAAATAACGTGCACCATACAGGAAGCACTATTAGTTTACTGAATAAAAAACTGTAGTCAGCACCATAAAGAAATAATGTGCACCATACACCAAACACTATTAGTTTACTGAATAAAAACTGTAGTCGGTACCATAAAGAAATAACGTGCACCATACAGGAAACACTATTAGTTTACTGAATAAAAACTGTAGCCGGCACCATAAAGAAATAACGTGCACCATACAGGAAACACTATTAGTTAACTGAATAAAAAACTGTAGTCCGCACCATATAGAAATAACGTGCACCATACAGGAAACACTATTAGTTTACTGAATAAAAACTGTAGTCAGCGCCATAAAGAAATAACGTGCACCATACAGGAAACACTATTAGTTTACTGAATAAAAAACTGTAGTCCGCACCATAAAGAAATAACGTGCACCATACAGGAAACACTATTAGTTTACTGAATAAAAAACTGTAGTCCGCACCATAAAGAAATAACGTGCACCATACAGGAAACACTATTAGTTTACTGAATAAAAACTGTAGTCAGCGCCATAAAGAAATAACGTGCACCATACAGGAAACACTATTAGTTTACTGAATAAAAAACTGTAGTCGCACCATAAAGAAATAACGTGCACCATACAGGAAACACTATTAGTTTACTGAATAAAAAACTGTAGTTGGCACCATAAAGAAATTACGTGCACCATACAGGAAACACTATTAGTTTACTGAATAAAAAACTGTAGTCGCACCGTAAAGAAATAACGTGCACCATACAGGAAACACTATTAGTTTACTGAATAAAAAACTGTAGTCAGCACCATAAAGAAATAACGTGCACCATACAGGAAACACTATTAACTTACTGAATAAAAAACTGTAGTCAGCACCATAAAGAAATAACGTGCACCCTACAGGAAACACTATTAGTTTACTGAATACAAACCCATAGTCGGCACCATAAAGAAATAGAGTGCACCATACAGGAAACACTATTAGTTTACTGAATAAAAAACTGTAGTCAGCACCATAAAGAAATAACGTGCACCATACAGGAAACACTATTAGTTTACTGAATAAAAACTGTAGTCAGCGCCATAAAGAAATAACGTGCACCATACAGGAAACACTATTAGTTTACTGAATAAAAAACTGTAGTCAGCACTGTAAAGAAATAACGTGCATCATACAGGAAACACTATTAGTTTACTGAATAAAAAACTGTAGTCGGCACCATAAAGAAATAACGTGCACCATACAGGAAACACTATTAGTTTACTGAATAAAAAACTGTAGTCAGCACCATAAAGAAATAACGTGCATCATACAGGAAACACTATTAGTTTACTGAATAAAAAACTGTAGTCAGCACCATAAAGAAATAACGTGCACCATACAGGAAACACTATTAGTTTACTGAATAAAAAACTGTAATCGGCACCGTAAAGAAATAACGTGCACCATACAGGAAACACTATTAGTTTACTGAATAAAAAACTGTAATCGGCACCGTAAAGAAATAACGTGCACCATACAGGAAACACTATTAGTTTACTGAATAAAAAACTGTAGTCGGTACCATAAAGAAATAACGTGCATCATACAGGAAACACTATTAACTTACTGAATAAAAAACTGTAGTCGCACCATAAAGAAATAACGTGCACCATACAGGAAACACTATTAGTTTACTGAATAAAAAACTGTAGTCGGCACCATATAGAAATAACGTGCACCATACAGGAAACACTATTAGTTTACTGAATAAAAAACTGTAGTCGGCACCATAAAGAAATAACGTGCACCATACAGGAAACACTATTAGTTTACTGAATAAAAACTGTAGTCAGCACTGTAAAGAAATAACGTGCACCATACAGGAAACACTATTAGTTTACTGAATAAAAAACTGTAGTCGCACCATAAAGAAATAACGTGCACCATACAGGAAACACTATTAGTTTACTGAATAAAAAACTGTAGTCGGCACCATATAGAAATAACGTGCACCATACAGGAAACACTATTAGTTTACTGAATAAAAAACTGTAGTCAGCACCATAAAGAAATAACGTGCACCATACAGGAAACACTATTAGTTTACTGAATAAAAACTGTAGTCAGCACTGTAAAGAAATAACGTGCACCATACAGGAAACACTATTAGTTTACTGAATAAAAACTGTAGCCGGCACCATAAAGAAATAACGTGCACCATACAGGAAACACTATTAGTTTACTGAATAAAAACTGTAGCCGGCACCATAAAGAAATAACGTGCACCATACACCAAACACTATTAGTTTACTGAATAAAAACTGTAGTCAGCACCATAAAGAAATAACGTGCACCATACAGGAAACACTATTAGTTTACTGAATAAAAACTGTAGCCGGCACCATAAAGAAATAACGTGCACCATACACCAAACACTATTAGTTTACTAAATAAAAACTGTAGTCAGCACCATAAAGAAATAACGTGCACCATACAGGAAACACTATTAGTTTACTGAATAAAAACTGTAGTCGGCACCGTAAAGAAATAACGTGCACCATACAGGAAACACTATTAGTTTACTGAATAAAAACTGTAGCCGGCACCATGAAGAAATAACGTGCACCATACACCAAACACTATTAGTTTACTGAATAAAAACTGTAGTCAGCACCATAAAGAAATAACGTGCACCATACAGGAAACACTATTAGTTTACTGAATAAAAACTGTAATCGGCACCGTAAAGAAATAACGTGCACCATACAGGAAACACTATTAGTTTACTGAATAAAAAACTGTAGTCGGTACCATAAAGAAATAACGTGCATCATACAGGAAACACTATTAACTTACTGAATAAAAAACTGTAGTCGCACCATAAAGAAATAACGTGCACCATACAGGAAACACTATTAGTTTACTGAATAAAAAACTGTAGTCGGCACCATAAAGAAATAACGTGCACCATACAGGAAACACTATTAGTTTACTGAATAAAAACTGTAGTCAGCACTGTAAAGAAATAACGTGCACCATACAGGAAACACTATTAGTTTACTGAATAAAAAACTGTAGTCGCACCATAAAGAAATAACGTGCACCATACAGGAAACACTATTAGTTTACTGAATAAAAAACTGTAGTCGGCACCATATAGAAATAACGTGCACCATACAGGAAACACTATTAGTTTACTGAATAAAAAATTGTAGTCGGCACCATAAAGAAATAACGTGCACCATACAGGAAACACTATTAGTTTACTGAATAAAAAACTGTAGTCAGCACCATAAAGAAATAACGTGCACCATACAGGAAACACTATTAGTTTACTGAATAAAAACTGTAGTCAGCACTGTAAAGAAATAACGTGCACCATACAGGAAACACTATTAGTTTACTGAATAAAAACTGTAGCCGGCACCATAAAGAAATAACGTGCACCATACAGGAAACACTATTAGTTTACTGAATAAAAACTGTAGCCGGCACCATAAAGAAATAACGTGCACCATACACCAAACACTATTAGTTTACTGAATAAAAACTGTAGTCAGCACCATAAAGAAATAACGTGCACCATACAGGAAACACTATTAGTTTACTGAATAAAAACTGTAGCCGGCACCATAAAGAAATAACGTGCACCATACACCAAACACTATTAGTTTACTGAATAAAAACTGTAGTCAGCACCATAAAGAAATAACGTGCACCATACAGGAAACACTATTAGTTTACTGAATAAAAACTGTAGTCGGCACCATAAAGAAATAACGTGCACCATAGAGGAAACACTATTAGTTTACTGAATAAAAAACTGTAGTCAGCACCATAAAGAAATAACGTGCACCATACAGGAAACACTATTAGTTTACTGAATAAAAAACTGTAGTCAGCACCATAAAGAAATAACGTGCACCATACAGGAAACACTATTAGTTTACTGAATAAAAAACTGTAGTCAGCACCATAAAGAAATAACGTTCACCATACAGGAAACACTATTAGTTTACTGGATAAAAAACTGTAGTCAGCACCATAAAGAAATAACGTGCATCATACAGGAAACACTATTAGTTTACTGAATAAAAAACTGTAGTCGGCACCGTAAAGAAATAACGTGCACCATACAGGAAACACTATTAGTTTACTGAAAAAAAAACTGTAGTCGGCACCATAAAGAAATAACGTGCACCATACAGGAAACACTATTAGTTTACTGAATAAAAAACTGTAGTCAGCACCGTAAAGAAATAACGTGCACCATACAGGAAACACTATTAGTTTACTGAATAAAAAACTGTAGTCAGCACCATAAAGAAATAACGTGCACCATACAGGAAACACTATTAGTTTACTGAATAAAAAACTGTAGTCGGCACCATAAAGAAATAACGTGCACCATACAGGAAATACTATTAGTTTACTGAATAAAAAACTGTAATCCGCACCATATAGAAATAACGTGCACCATACAGGAAACACTATTAGTTTACTGAATAAAAAACTGTAGTCAGCACCATAAAGAAATAACGTGCACCATACAGGAAACACTATTAGTTTACTGAATAAAAAACTGTAGTCGGCACCATAAAGAAATAACGTGCACCATACACCAAACACTATTAGTTTACTGAATAAAAACTGTAGTCAGCACCATAAAGAAATAACGTGCACCATACAGGAAACACTATTAGTTTACTGAATAAAAAACTGTAGTCGGCACCATAAAGAAATAACGTGCACCATACAGGAAACACTATTAGTTTACTGAATAAAAAACTGTAATCCGCACCATATAGAAATAACGTGCACCATACAGGAAACACTATTAGTTTACTGAATAAAAACTGTAGTCAGCACCATAAAGAAATAATGTGCACCATACAGGAAACACTATTAGATTACTGAATAAAAAACTGTAGTCGCACCATAAAGAAATAACGTGCACCATACAGGAAACACTATTAGTTTACTGAATAAAAAACTGTAGTCAGCACCATAAAGAAATAACGTTCACCATACAGGAAACACTATTAGTTTACTGGATAAAAAACTGTAGTCAGCACCATAAAGAAATAACGTGCATCATACAGGAAACACTATTAGTTTACTGAATAAAAAACTGTAGTCGGCACCGTAAAGAAATAACGTGCACCATACAGGAAACACTATTAGTTTACTGAATAAAAAACTGTAGTCGGCACCATAAAGAAATAACGTGCACCATACAGGAAACACTATTAGTTTACTGAATAAAAAACTGTAGTCAGCACCGTAAAGAAATAACGTGCACCATACAGGAAACACTATTAGTTTACTGAATAAAAAACTGTAGTCAGCACCATAAAGAAATAACGTGCACCATACAGGAAACACTATTAGTTTACTGAATAAAAAACTGTAGTCGGCACCATAAAGAAATAACGTGCACCATACAGGAAATACTATTAGTTTACTGAATAAAAAACTGTATTCCGCACCATATAGAAATAACGTGCACCATACAGGAAACACTATTAGTTTACTGAATAAAAAACTGTAGTCAGCACCATAAAGAAATAACGTGCACCATACAGGAAACACTATTAGTTTACTGAATAAAAAACTGTAGTCGGCACCATAAAGAAATAACGTGCACCATACACCAAACACTATTAGTTTACTGAATAAAAACTGTAGTCAGCACCATAAAGAAATAACGTGCACCATACAGGAAACACTATTAGTTTACTGAATAAAAAACTGTAGTCGGCACCATAAAGAAATAACGTGCACCATACAGGAAACACTATTAGTTTACTGAATAAAAAACTGTAATCCGCACCATATAGAAATAACGTGCACCATACAGGAAACACTATTAGTTTACTGAATAAAAACTGTAGTCAGCACCATAAAGAAATAACGTGCATCATACAGGAAACACTATTAGTTTACTGAATAAAAAACTGTAGTCAGCACCATAAAGAAATAACGTGCATCATACAGGAGACACTATCAGGCCCATTTATCAAGCTCCGTATGGAGCTTGAAGGGCCGTGTTTCTGGCGAGTCTTCAGACTCGCCAGAAACACAAGTTATGAAGCAGCGGTCTAAAGACCGCTGCTTCATAACCCTGTCCGCCTGCTCTGAGCAGGCGGACAGGAACCGCCGGAAATCAACCCGATCGAATACGATCGGGTTGATTGACAGCTCCCTGCTGGCGGCCGATTGGCCGCGAGTCAGCAGGGGGCGGCGTTGCACCAGCAGCTCTTGTGAGCTGCTGGTGCAATGTTAAATGTGGAGAGCGTATTGCTCTCCGCATTTAGCGAGGTCTTGCGGACCTGATCCGCAGTGTCGGATCAGGTCCGCAAGCCCTTTGATAAATGGGCCCCTATTAGTTTACTGAATAAAAACTGTAGTCGGCACCGTAAAGAAATAACGTGCACCATACAGGAAACACTATTAGTTTACTGAATAAAAAACTGTAGTCAGCACCATAAAGAAATAACGTGCACCATACAGGAAACACTATTAGTTTACTGAATAAAAAACTGTAGTCGGCACCATAAAGAAATAACGTGCACCATACAGGAAACACTATTAGTTTACTGAATAAAAAACTGTAGTCAGCACTGTAAAGAAATAACGTGCACCATACACTATTAGTTTACTGAATAAAAAACTGTAGTCGGCACCGTAAAAAAATAACGTGCACCATACACTATTAGTTTACTGAATAAAAAACTGTAGTCGCACCATAAAGAAATAACGTGCACCATACAGGAAACACTATTAGTTTACTGAATAAAAAACTGTAGTCGGCACCATAAAGAAATAACGTGCACCATACAGGAAACACTATTAGTTTACTGAATAAAAAACTGTAGTCGGCACCATAAAGAAATAACGTGCACCATACAGGAAACACTATTAGTTTACTGAATAAAAAACTGTAGTCAGCACTGTAAAGAAATAACGTGCACCATACACTATTAGTTTACTGAATATAAAACTGTAGTCGGCACCGTAAAAAAATAACGTGCACCATACACTATTAGTTTACTGAATAAAAAACTGTAGTCGGCACCATAAAGAAATAACGTGCACCATACAGGAAACACTATTAGTTTACTGAATAAAAACTGTAGTCAGCACCGTAAATAAATAACGTGCACCATACGGGAAACACTATTAGTTTACTGAATAAAAAAACGTAGTCAGCACCATAAAGAAATAACGTGCATCATACAGGAAACACTATTAGTTTACTGAATAAAAACTGTAGTCAGCACCGTAAAGAAATAACGTGTACCATACGGGAAACACTATTAGTTTACTGAATAAAAAAACGTAGTCAGCACCATAAAGAAGTAACGTGCATCATACAGGAAACACTATTAGTTTACTGAATAAAAACTGTAGTCAGCACCATAAAGAAATAACGTGCACCATACAGGAAACACTATTAGTTTACTGAATAAAAACTGTAGTCGGCACTGTAAAGAAATAATGTGCACCATACAGGAAACACTATTAGTTTACTGAATAAAAAACTGTAGTCAGCACCATAAAGAAATAACGTGCACCATACAGGAAACACTATTAGTTTACTGAATAAAAAACTGTAGTCAGCACCATAAAGAAATAACTTGCACCATACAGGAAACACTATTAGTTTACTGAATAAAAACTGTAGTCAGCACCATAAAGAAATAACGTGCACCATACAGGAAACACTATTAGTTTACTGAATAAAAAACTGTAGTCAGCACCATAAAGAAATAACGTGCAACATACACCAAACACTATTAGTTTACTGAATAAAAAACTGTAGTCGGCACCGTAAAGAAATAACGTGCACCATACACCAAACACTATTAGTTTACTGAATAAAAAAACTGTAGTCTGCAATGTAAAGAAATAACGTGCACCATACAGGAAACACTATTAGTTTACTGAATAAAAAAACTGTAGTCGGCACCGTAAAGAAATAACGTGCACCATACAGGAAACACTATTAGTTTACTGAATAAAAACTGTAGTCGGCACCATAAAGAAATAACGTGCACCATACAGGAAACACTATTAGTTTACTGAATAAAAAACTGTAGTCGGCACCGTAAAGAAATAACGTGCACCATACACTATTAGTTTACTGAATAAAAACTGTAGTCAGCACCATAAAGAAATAACGTGCATCATACAGGAAACACTATTAGTTTACTGAACAAAAACTGTAGTCGGCACCATAAAGAAATAACGTGCACCATACACCAAACACTATTAGTTTACTGAATAAAAAACTGTAGTCAGCACCATAAAGAAATAACGTGCACCATACAGGAAACACTATTAGTTTACTGAATAAAAAACTGTAGTCGGCACCGTAAAGAAATAACGTGCACCATACAGGAAACACTATTAGTTTACTGAATAAAAACTGTAGTCGGCACCATAAAGAAATAACGTGCACCATACAGGAAACACTATTAGTTTACTGAAAAAAACTGTAGTCGGCACCATAAAGAAATAACGTGCACCATACAGGAAACACTATTAGTTTACTGAATAAAAACTTTAGTCAGCACCATAAAGAAATAACGTGCATCATACAGGAAACACTATTAGTTTACTGAACAAAAACTGTAGTCGGCACCATAAAGAAATAACGTGCACCATACAGGAAACACTATTAGTTTACTGAATAAAAAACTGTAGTCGGCACCATAAAGAAATAACGTGCACCATACAGGAAACACTATTAGTTTACTGAATAAAAACTGTAGTCGGCACCATAAAGAAATAACTTGCACCATACAGGAAACACTATTAGTTTACTGAATAAAAAACTGTAGTCAGCACCATAAAGAAATAATGTGCACCATACAGGAAACACTATTAGTTTACTGAATAAAAAACTGTAGTCGGCACCGTAAAGAAATAATGTGCACCATACAGGAAACACTATTAGTTTAATGAATAAAAAAACTGTAGTCGCACCATAAAGAAACAACGTGCACCATACAGGAAACACTATTAGTTTACTGAATAAAAAACTGTAGTCGGCACCGTAAAGAAATAACGTGCACCATACACTATTAGTTTACTGAATAAAAAAACTGTAGTCGGCACCGTAAAGAAATAACGTGCACCATACAGGAAGCACTATTAGTTTACTGAATAAAAAACTGTAGTCAGCACCATAAAGAAATAATGTGCACCATACACCAAACACTATTAGTTTACTGAATAAAAACTGTAGTCGGTACCATAAAGAAATAACGTGCACCATACAGGAAACACTATTAGTTTACTGAATAAAAACTGTAGCCGGCACCATAAAGAAATAACGTGCACCATACAGGAAACACTATTAGTTAACTGAATAAAAAACTGTAGTCCGCACCATATAGAAATAACGTGCACCATACAGGAAACACTATTAGTTTACTGAATAAAAACTGTAGTCAGCGCCATAAAGAAATAACGTGCACCATACAGGAAACACTATTAGTTTACTGAATAAAAAACTGTAGTCCGCACCATAAAGAAATAACGTGCACCATACAGGAAACACTATTAGTTTACTGAATAAAAAACTGTAGTCCGCACCATAAAGAAATAACGTGCACCATACAGGAAACACTATTAGTTTACTGAATAAAAACTGTAGTCAGCGCCATAAAGAAATAACGTGCACCATACAGGAAACACTATTAGTTTACTGAATAAAAAACTGTAGTCGCACCATAAAGAAATAACGTGCACCATACAGGAAACACTATTAGTTTACTGAATAAAAAACTGTAGTTGGCACCATAAAGAAATTACGTGCACCATACAGGAAACACTATTAGTTTACTGAATAAAAAACTGTAGTCGCACCGTAAAGAAATAACGTGCACCATACAGGAAACACTATTAGTTTACTGAATAAAAAACTGTAGTCAGCACCTTAAAGAAATAACGTGCACCATACAGGAAACACTATTAACTTACTGAATAAAAAACTGTAGTCAGCACCATAAAGAAATAACGTGCACCCTACAGGAAACACTATTAGTTTACTGAATACAAACCCATAGTCGGCACCATAAAGAAATAGAGTGCACCATACAGGAAACACTATTAGTTTACTGAATAAAAAACTGTAGTCAGCACCATAAAGAAATAACGTGCACCATACAGGAAACACTATTAGTTTACTGAATAAAAACTGTAGTCAGCGCCATAAAGAAATAACGTGCACCATACAGGAAACACTATTAGTTTACTGAATAAAAAACTGTAGTCAGCACTGTAAAGAAATAACGTGCATCATACAGGAAACACTATTAGTTTACTGAATAAAAAACTGTAGTCGGCACCATAAAGAAATAACGTGCACCATACAGGAAACACTATTAGTTTACTGAATAAAAAACTGTAGTCAGCACCATAAAGAAATAACGTGCATCATACAGGAAACACTATTAGTTTACTGAATAAAAAACTGTAGTCAGCACCATAAAGAAATAACGTGCACCATACAGGAAACACTATTAGTTTACTGAATAAAAAACTGTAATCGGCACCGTAAAGAAATAACGTGCACCATACAGGAAACACTATTAGTTTACTGAATAAAAAACTGTAATCGGCACCGTAAAGAAATAACGTGCACCATACAGGAAACACTATTAGTTTACTGAATAAAAAACTGTAGTCGGTACCATAAAGAAATAACGTGCATCATACAGGAAACACTATTAACTTACTGAATAAAAAACTGTAGTCGCACCATAAAGAAATAACGTGCACCATACAGGAAACACTATTAGTTTACTGAATAAAAAACTGTAGTCGGCACCATATAGAAATAACGTGCACCATACAGGAAACACTATTAGTTTACTGAATAAAAAACTGTAGTCGGCACCATAAAGAAATAACGTGCACCATACAGGAAACACTATTAGTTTACTGAATAAAAACTGTAGTCAGCACTGTAAAGAAATAACGTGCACCATACAGGAAACACTATTAGTTTACTGAATAAAAAACTGTAGTCGCACCATAAAGAAATAACGTGCACCATACAGGAAACACTATTAGTTTACTGAATAAAAAACTGTAGTCGGCACCATATAGAAATAACGTGCACCATACAGGAAACACTATTAGTTTACTGAATAAAAAACTGTAGTCAGCACCATAAAGAAATAACGTGCACCATACAGGAAACACTATTAGTTTACTGAATAAAAACTGTAGTCAGCACTGTAAAGAAATAACGTGCACCATACAGGAAACACTATTAGTTTACTGAATAAAAACTGTAGCCGGCACCATAAAGAAATAACGTGCACCATACAGGAAACACTATTAGTTTACTGAATAAAAACTGTAGCCGGCACCATAAAGAAATAACGTGCACCATACACCAAACACTATTAGTTTACTGAATAAAAACTGTAGTCAGCACCATAAAGAAATAACGTGCACCATACAGGAAACACTATTAGTTTACTGAATAAAAACTGTAGCCGGCACCATAAAGAAATAACGTGCACCATACACCAAACACTATTAGTTTACTAAATAAAAACTGTAGTCAGCACCATAAAGAAATAACGTGCACCATACAGGAAACACTATGGGGCCCATTTATCAAAGGGCTTGCGGACCTGATCCGACACTGCGGATCAGGTCCGCAAGACCTCGCTAAATGCGGAGAGCAATACGCTCTCCACATTTAACATTGCACCAGCAGCTCACAAGAGCTGCTGGTGCAACGCCGCCCCCTGCTGACTCGCGGCCAATCGGCCGCCAGCAGGGAGCTGTCAATCAACCCGATCGTATTCGATCGGGTTGATTTCCGGCGGTTCCTGTCCGCCTGCTCAGAGCAGGCGGACAGGGTTATGAAGCAGCGGTCTTTAGACCGCTGCTTCATAACTTGTGTTTCTGGCGAGTCTGAAGACTCGCCAGAAACACGGCCCTTCAAGCTCCATACGGAGCTTGATAAATGGGCCTGTATTAGTTTACTGAATAAAAACTGTAGTCGGCACCGTAAAGAAATAACGTGCACCATACAGGAAACACTATTAGTTTACTGAATAAAAACTGTAGCCGGCACCATGAAGAAATAACGTGCACCATACACCAAACACTATTAGTTTACTGAATAAAAACTGTAGTCAGCACCATAAAGAAATAACGTGCACCATACAGGAAACACTATTAGTTTACTGAATAAAAACTGTAATCGGCACCGTAAAGAAATAACGTGCACCATACAGGAAACACTATTAGTTTACTGAATAAAAAACTGTAGTCGGTACCATAAAGAAATAACGTGCATCATACAGGAAACACTATTAACTTACTGAATAAAAAACTGTAGTCGCACCATAAAGAAATAACGTGCACCATACAGGAAACACTATTAGTTTACTGAATAAAAAACTGTAGTCGGCACCATAAAGAAATAACGTGCACCATACAGGAAACACTATTAGTTTACTGAATAAAAACTGTAGTCAGCACTGTAAAGAAATAACGTGCACCATACAGGAAACACTATTAGTTTACTGAATAAAAAACTGTAGTCGCACCATAAAGAAATAACGTGCACCATACAGGAAACACTATTAGTTTACTGAATAAAAAACTGTAGTCGGCACCATATAGAAATAACGTGCACCATACAGGAAACACTATTAGTTTACTGAATAAAAAATTGTAGTCGGCACCATAAAGAAATAACGTGCACCATACAGGAAACACTATTAGTTTACTGAATAAAAAACTGTAGTCAGCACCATAAAGAAATAACGTGCACCATACAGGAAACACTATTAGTTTACTGAATAAAAACTGTAGTCAGCACTGTAAAGAAATAACGTGCACCATACAGGAAACACTATTAGTTTACTGAATAAAAACTGTAGCCGGCACCATAAAGAAATAACGTGCACCATACAGGAAACACTATTAGTTTACTGAATAAAAACTGTAGCCGGCACCATAAAGAAATAACGTGCACCATACACCAAACACTATTAGTTTACTGAATAAAAACTGTAGTCAGCACCATAAAGAAATAACGTGCACCATACAGGAAACACTATTAGTTTACTGAATAAAAACTGTAGCCGGCACCATAAAGAAATAACGTGCACCATACACCAAACACTATTAGTTTACTGAATAAAAACTGTAGTCAGCACCATAAAGAAATAACGTGCACCATACAGGAAACACTATTAGTTTACTGAATAAAAACTGTAGTCGGCACCATAAAGAAATAACGTGCACCATAGAGGAAACACTATTAGTTTACTGAATAAAAAACTGTAGTCAGCACCATAAAGAAATAACGTGCACCATACAGGAAACACTATTAGTTTACTGAATAAAAAACTGTAGTCAGCACCATAAAGAAATAACGTGCACCATACAGGAAACACTATTAGTTTACTGAATAAAAAACTGTAGTCAGCACCATAAAGAAATAACGTTCACCATACAGGAAACACTATTAGTTTACTGGATAAAAAACTGTAGTCAGCACCATAAAGAAATAACGTGCATCATACAGGAAACACTATTAGTTTACTGAATAAAAAACTGTAGTCGGCACCGTAAAGAAATAACGTGCACCATACAGGAAACACTATTAGTTTACTGAATAAAAAACTGTAGTCGGCACCATAAAGAAATAACGTGCACCATACAGGAAACACTATTAGTTTACTGAATAAAAAACTGTAGTCAGCACCGTAAAGAAATAACGTGCACCATACAGGAAACACTATTAGTTTACTGAATAAAAAACTGTAGTCAGCACCATAAAGAAATAACGTGCACCATACAGGAAACACTATTAGTTTACTGAATAAAAAACTGTAGTCGGCACCATAAAGAAATAACGTGCACCATACAGGAAATACTATTAGTTTACTGAATAAAAAACTGTAATCCGCACCATATAGAAATAACGTGCACCATACAGGAAACACTATTAGTTTACTGAATAAAAAACTGTAGTCAGCACCATAAAGAAATAACGTGCACCATACAGGAAACACTATTAGTTTACTGAATAAAAAACTGTAGTCGGCACCATAAAGAAATAACGTGCACCATACACCAAACACTATTAGTTTACTGAATAAAAACTGTAGTCAGCACCATAAAGAAATAACGTGCACCATACAGGAAACACTATTAGTTTACTGAATAAAAAACTGTAGTCGGCACCATAAAGAAATAACGTGCACCATACAGGAAACACTATTAGTTTACTGAATAAAAAACTGTAATCCGCACCATATAGAAATAACGTGCACCATACAGGAAACACTATTAGTTTACTGAATAAAAAACTGTAGTCGCACCATAAAGAAATAACGTGCACCATACAGGAAACACTATTAGTTTACTGAATAAAAAACTGTAGTCGGCACCATAAAGAAATAACGTGCACCATACAGGAAATACTATTAGTTTACTGAATAAAAAACTGTAATCCGCACCATATAGAAATAACGTGCACCATACAGGAAACACTATTAGTTTACTGAATAAAAAACTGTAGTCAGCACCATAAAGAAATAACGTGCACCATACAGGAAACACTATTAGTTTACTGAATAAAAAACTGTAGTCGGCACCATAAAGAAATAACGTGCACCATACACCAAACACTATTAGTTTACTGAATAAAAACTGTAGTCAGCACCATAAAGAAATAACGTGCACCATACAGGAAACACTATTAGTTTACTGAATAAAAAACTGTAGTCGGCACCATAAAGAAATAACGTGCACCATACACCAAACACTATTAGTTTACTGAATAAAAACTGTAGTCAGCACCATAAAGAAATAACGTGCACCATACAGGAAACACTATTAGTTTACTGAATAAAAAACTGTAGTCGGCACCATAAAGAAATAACGTGCACCATACAGGAAACACTATTAGTTTACTGAATAAAAAACTGTAGTCAGCACCATAAAGAAATAATGTGCACCATACAGGAAACACTATTAGATTACTGAATAAAAAACTGTAGTCGCACCATAAAGAAATAACGTGCACCATACAGGAAACACTATTAGTTTACTGAATAAAAAACTGTAGTCAGCACCATAAAGAAATAACGTTCACCATACAGGAAACACTATTAGTTTACTGGATAAAAAACTGTAGTCAGCACCATAAAGAAATAACGTGCATCATACAGGAAACACTATTAGTTTACTGAATAAAAAACTGTAGTCGGCACCGTAAAGAAATAACGTGCACCATACAGGAAACACTATTAGTTTACTGAATAAAAAACTGTAGTCGGCACCATAAAGAAATAACGTGCACCATACAGGAAACACTATTAGTTTACTGAATAAAAAACTGTAGTCAGCACCATAAAGAAATAACGTGCACCATACAGGAAACACTATTAGTTTACTGAATAAAAAACTGTAGTCAGCACCATAAAGAAATAACGTGCACCATACAGGAAACACTATTAGTTTACTGAATAAAAAACTGTAGTCGGCACCATAAAGAAATAACGTGCACCATACAGGAAATACTATTAGTTTACTGAATAAAAAACTGTAATCCGCACCATATAGAAATAACGTGCACCATACAGGAAACACTATTAGTTTACTGAATAAAAAACTGTAGTCAGCACCATAAAGAAATAACGTGCACCATACAGGAAACACTATTAGTTTACTGAATAAAAAACTGTAGTCGGCACCATAAAGAAATAACGTGCACCATACACCAAACACTATTAGTTTACTGAATAAAAACTGTAGTCAGCACCATAAAGAAATAACGTGCACCATACAGGAAACACTATTAGTTTACTGAATAAAAAACTGTAGTCGGCACCATAAAGAAATAACGTGCACCATACAGGAAACACTATTAGTTTACTGAATAAAAAACTGTAATCCGCACCATATAGAAATAACGTGCACCATACAGGAAACACTATTAGTTTACTGAATAAAAACTGTAGTCAGCACCATAAAGAAATAACGTGCATCATACAGGAAACACTATTAGTTTACTGAATAAAAAACTGTAGTCAGCACCATAAAGAAATAACGTGCATCATACAGGAGACACTATTAGTTTACTGAATAAAAACTGTAGTCGGCACCGTAAAGAAATAACGTGCACCATACAGGAAACACTATTAGTTTACTGAATAAAAAACTGTAGTCAGCACCATAAAGAAATAACGTGCACCATACAGGAAACACTATTAGTTTACTGAATAAAAAACTGTAGTCGGCACCATAAAGAAATAACGTGCACCATACAGGAAACACTATTAGTTTACTGAATAAAAAACTGTAGTCAGCACTGTAAAGAAATAACGTGCACCATACACTATTAGTTTACTGAATAAAAAACTGTAGTCGGCACCGTAAAAAAATAACGTGCACCATACACTATTAGTTTACTGAATAAAAAACTGTAGTCGCACCATAAAGAAATAACGTGCACCATACAGGAAACACTATTAGTTTACTGAATAAAAAACTGTAGTCGGCACCATAAAGAAATAACGTGCACCATACAGGAAACACTATTAGTTTACTGAATAAAAAACTGTAGTCGGCACCATAAAGAAATAACGTGCACCATACAGGAAACACTATTAGTTTACTGAATAAAAAACTGTAGTCAGCACTGTAAAGAAATAACGTGCACCATACACTATTAGTTTACTGAATATAAAACTGTAGTCGGCACCGTAAAAAAATAACGTGCACCATACACTATTAGTTTACTGAATAAAAAACTGTAGTCGGCACCATAAAGAAATAACGTGCACCATACAGGAAACACTATTAGTTTACTGAATAAAAACTGTAGTCAGCACCGTAAATAAATAACGTGCACCATACGGGAAACACTATTAGTTTACTGAATAAAAAAACGTAGTCAGCACCATAAAGAAATAACGTGCATCATACAGGAAACACTATTAGTTTACTGAATAAAAACTGTAGTCAGCACCGTAAAGAAATAACGTGTACCATACGGGAAACACTATTAGTTTACTGAATAAAAAAACGTAGTCAGCACCATAAAGAAGTAACGTGCATCATACAGGAAACACTATTAGTTTACTGAATAAAAAACTTTAGTCCGCACCATATAGAAATAACGTGCACCATACAGGAAACACTATTAGTTTACTGAATAAAAAACTGTAGTCAGCACCATAAAGAAATAACGTGCACCATACGGGAAACACTATTAGTTTACTGAATAAAAACTGTAGTCAGCACCATAAAGAAATAACGTGCACCATACACCAAACACTATTAGTTTACTGAATAAAAAACTGTAATCGGCACCGTAAAGAAATAACGTGCACCATACAGGAAACACTATTAGTTTACTGAATAAAAAACTGTAGTCAGCACCATAAAGAAATAACGTGCACCATACAGGAAACACTATTAGTTTACTGCATAAAAACTGTAGTAAGCACCATAAAGAAATAACGTGCACCATACAGGAAACACTATTAGTTTACTGAATAAAAACTGTAGTCAGCACCATAAAGAAATAACGTGCACCATACAGGAAACACTATTAGTTTACTGAATAAAAAACTGTAGTCAGCACCATAAAGAAATAACGTGCACCATACAGGAAACACTATTAGTTTACTGAATAAAAAACTGTAGTCAGCACCATAAAGAAATAACGTGCACCATACACCAAACACTATTAGTTTACTGAATAAAAAACTGTAGTCGGCACCGTAAAGAAATAACGTGCACCATACAGGAAACACTATTAGTTAACTGAATAAAAAACTGTAATCGGCACCATAAAGAAATAACGTGCACCATACACCAAACACTATTAGTTTACTGAATAAAAAACTGTAGTCGGCACCGTAAAGAAATAACGTGCACCATACAGGAAACACTATTAGTTAACTGAATAAAAAACTGTAATCGGCACCATAAAGAAATAACGTGCACCATACACCAAACACTATTAGTTTACTGAATAAAAAACTGTAGTCAGCACCATAAAGAAACAACGTGCACCATACAGGAAACACTATTAGTTTACTGAATAAAAAACTGTAGTCGGCACCGTAAAGAAATAACGTGCACCATACAGGAAACACTATTAGTTAACTGAATAAAAAACTGTAATCGGCACCATAAAGAAATAACGTGCACCATACACCAAACACTATTAGTTTACTGAATAAAAAACTGTAGTCGGCACCATAAAGAAATAAAGTGCGCCATACAGGAAACACTATTAGTTTACTGAATAAAAAAACTGTAGTCAGCACCATAAAGAAATAACGTGCACCATACAGGAAACACTATTAGTTTACTGAATAAAAACTGTAGTCGGCACCATAAAGAAATAACGTGCACCATACAGGAAACACTATTAGTTTACTGAATAAAAAACTGTAGTCGCCACCATAAAGAAATAACGTGCACCATACAGGAAACACTATTAGTTTACTGAATAAAAAACTGTAGTCAGCACCGTAAAGAAATAACGTGCACCATACAGGAAACACTATTAGTTTACTGAATAAAAAACTGTAGTCGGTACCATAAAGAAATAACGTGCACCATACGGGAAACACTATTAGTTTACTGAATAAAAACTGTAGTCAGCACTGTAAAGAAATAACGTGCACCATACAGGAAACACTATTAGTTTACTGAATAAAAAACTGTAGTCAGCACCATAAAGAAATAACGTGCACCATACAGGAAACACTATTAGATTACTGAATAAAAAACTGTAGTCAGCACCATAAAGAAATAACGTGCACCATACGGGAAACACTATTAGTTTACTGAATATAAAACTGTAGTCAGCACTGTAAAGAAATAACGTGCACCATACAGGAAACACTATTAGTTAACTGAATAAAAAACTGTAATCGGCACCATAAAGAAATAACGTACACCATACACCAAACACTATTAGTTTACTGAATAAAAAACTGTAGTCGGCACCATAAAGAAATAAAGTGCACCATACAGGAAACACTATTAGTTTACTGAATAAAAAAACTGTAGTCAGCACCATAAAGAAATAACGTGCACCATACAGGAAACACTATTAGTTAACTGAATAAAAACTGTAGTCAGCACCATAAAGAAATAACGTGCATCATACAGGAAACACTATTAGTTTACTGAATAAAAACCGTAGTCGGCACCATAAAGAAATAACGTGCACCATACAGGAAACACTATTAGTTTACTGAATAAAAACTGTAGCCGGCACCATAAAGAAATGACGTGCACCATACAGGAAACACTATTAGTTTACTGAATAAAAAACTGTAAGAAAAGGGAAGTGTGGAGTGATATGTAGATAGGACTCAACTAGCTTCCCCAAATCTGATATGCTCCCAATATCAGATGTATAGAAATGTGCAAGTAGTGATGGGTGTGGGGAGCGCTCTAAAAGAGCTGTGAGTATAAACTATGATTTGAAGTGTGTATACACTGTGATAGGATGTGTATGGATTTGCCAAATATAATTTCTTTGAATAAATATAATTACTTTGAATCATAAATTTTTGTGTGGTTCTGGTGTTTTGTAGTGTCTCTCCAAAAAATGTGAACAAATAAACAAACAAAAACAAAACGTTGATTCTTAAAATTCTTCAAGGATAATTTTATAAAATCCTTCTATTTATTCAAAATGTGTATGCTCGGTGTATTATCACTGTACCTTTAAATAAATTGATGTGCCTCTAAATAAATTGATACACAAATTGTGCTTCAAAATGGATAGACAAACAAATCGTTATGAATTTGAAACGTGATGAATTTAAAACGTGATGAATTTAAACAAATCGTGATGAAAAAAAAAAAGGCGCAAGTTACGGCGCTGAAACGCGTAGAAAACCTGACATCGAGTGTGGAAAGATTGGCTCCAGTACAAGAAACACTCCCCCCACGATCCGGTTGCCTGATTGGTCCTCCGTGTACAACGTCAACGTCACACGCACATCAGGGTAGGAAGTAGTTGCGGAGGAAATTCAAACAGCGGCAAAGCCGCTTGGAGAACTCGACCTACTTACAAAAAGCACTCTTCCCAGAACCCAAGGTAATACAAAGAAAACACGGAGGTAAGGAATATCAGAGGTCCGGTTAGGGGGAGAATAAACTGCAAAATTAACAACAGCACAGTACTACATTTGGATTTTAACTGTTTTAAAATTGGTTGTGGCCACAACTTAAGAAAACCATAAGGATTACAAATCCGAACTTCCACCATAAGGATTAAAAATCCGAACTTTTAGCATTGTTTTACGATAAAGATGTACCCCCACATGCTCTAAACAGATTCATTGTATGGTATAACCACAAAATACGATTGAAACGATCTTATACTGTTTTTTATCTTAGTAAAGTTTTTTTAAATTTATCACGATTTGTTTGTTTATTCATCTAGAAGTTAAGTCATTTTTTTCATCACGATTTGTTTAAATTCATCACGTTTTAAATTCATCACGTTTCAAATTCATAACGATTTGTTTGTCTATCCATTTTGAAGCACAATTTGTGTATCAATTTATTTAGAGGCACATCAATTTATTTAAAGGTACAGTGATAATACACCGAGCATACACATTTTGAATAAATAGAAGGATTTTATAAAATTATCCTTGAAGAATTTTAAGAATCAACGTTTTGTTTTTGTTTGTTTATTTGTTCACATTTTTTGGAGAGACACTACAAAACACCAGAACCACACAAAAATTTATGATTCAAAGTAATTATATTTATTCAAAGAAATTATATTTGGCAAATCCATACACATCCTATCACAGTGTATACACACTTCAAATCATAGTTTATACTCACAGCTCTTTTAGAGCGCTCCCCACACCCATCACTACTTGAATAAAAAACTGTAGTCGGCACCATAAAGAAATAACGTGCACCATACAGGAAACACTATTAGTTTACTGAATAAAAAACTGTAGTCAGCACCGTAAAGAAATAACGTGCACCATACAGGAAACACTATTAGTTTACTGAATAAAAAACTGTAGTCGGTACCATAAAGAAATAACGTGCACCATACGGGAAACACTATTAGTTTACTGAATAAAAACTGTAGTCAGCACTGTAAAGAAATAACGTGCACCATACAGGAAACACTATTAGTTTACTGAATAAAAAACTGTAGTCAGCACCATAAAGAAATAACGTGCACCATACAGGAAACACTATTAGATTACTGAATAAAAAACTGTAGTCAGCACCATAAAGAAATAACGTGCACCATACGGGAAACACTATTAGTTTACTGAATATAAAACTGTAGTCAGCACTGTAAAGAAATAACGTGCACCATACAGGAAACACTATTAGTTTACTGAATAAAAAACTGTAGTCGGCACCATAAAGAAATAACGTGCACCATACAGGAAACACTATTAGTTTACTGAATAAAAAACTGTAGTCCCACCATAAAGAAATAACGTGCACCATACAGGAAACACTATTAGTTTACTGAATAAAAACTGTAGTCAGCGCCATAAAGAAATAACGTGCACCATACAGGAAACACTATTAGTTTACTGAATAAAAAACTGTAGTCGCACCATAAAGAAATAACGTGCACCATACAGGAAACACTATTAGTTTACTGAATAAAAAACTGTAGTCGCACCATAAAGAAATAACGTGCACCATACAGGAAACACTATTAGTTTACTGAATAAAAACTGTAGTCAGCACTGTAAAGAAATAACGTGCACCATACAGGAAACACTATTAGTTTACTGAATAAAAAACTGTAGTCGGCACCATAAAGAAATAACGTGCACCATACAGGAAACACTATTAGTTTACTGAATAAAAAACTGTAGTCGCACCATAAAGAAATATAGTGCATCATACACCAAACACTATTAGTTTACTGAATAAAAAACTGTAGTCGCACCATAAAGAAATAAAGTGCATCATACACCAAACACTATTAGTTTACTGAATAAAAAACTGTAGTCGCACCATAAAGAAATAAAGTGCATCATACACCAAACACTATTAGTTTACTGAATAAAAAACTGTAGTCGCACCATAAAGAAATAAAGTGCACCATACACCAAACACTACTACTGAATAAGCCGCATAAGAAAACTACATCTCTTAGTGAATTCACAAAACGTTGGAAATTATTGTTATAAAATAAACCAGACCGCCAGATCACGCCCGACATGCAGTACAAGCTCATCTGGTCTGGCAGCGAGATATAAAAACATATTTTGTATCGTGGGTTATGATAGTGATCCTCGGCCATCAACCCACTATAACTGTTGCACGTTAGTTAGCGCTAAGTAAGCAAAAAGGCTCCTTTACTTAGCTTAGTTTCACTCACACCTACTAAGTTCAAATGACAAAATAAGGTTTTCTGCTGAGAGCAGTCTCGCAAAAAGTAAAGCGCGTCAAAAAAATAAACTGCCTGTGGCGGAAAGAGTGACTGGCACAGTCACAGAGTAGCTAAAATGGCACTGTAGAATAAAAAAAATCAATGCATGAGATAAGAGTGGGCATAGTGATCGTGTGAGTCAATGTTACTTGCCCATGAATAAAGCATATTACCGTCTTTACATCAATTGCAGCCATAGTGCTGTAGAGAATGCTCCTGCCACCAGTCACCTTGCAAGATGCCAGATAATTTATTTATGCAATCAGAGCTCCTCTCCGCCCCTCCTCTGATAAAGGAAACGTACCGGTGTTGTGTCGAAACCAGTGACTATCAAAATTGGGAATCTGCATTTTCCCGAACTCCGCCCACACATCTTGAGTAACCAAACACTATGCCTAACCTCCAATTTCAATAGTCACCGGTTTTGACACAACACCGGCATTAAGAAGCTTAACACTAGAAGCTTCTATATATAAAATGCCCTTAAAGGGACATTATACACTCATTTTTGCTTTGCATAAATGTTTTGTAGATGATCTATTTATAAAGCCCATAAAGTTGGTTTGTTTTTTAAATGTATAGTTTTGCTTATTTTTTAAATAACATTGCTCTGATTTTCAGTCTCCTAACTAAGCCCCAAAGTTTTATGAGAATACCGTCCAGCTTGCTCCTGTTCATGTAAAGGGTCTTTTCATATGCAAAAGTTTTATACTGGATTTTTATATCTGTATCTGTGCATCCTATACTTTATAGTAGTGTCTATTAAATGCAGTTATATGAAAATGTGTGTATACTTTAAGGTTGTCTCCGGTAGTGCGTACCCCCACTGAGAGTAAACAGCAAAGAGGCAAATGTCCCCCATCCTAGCTAGTGAAGTGGCCCCACACTTAGACCACAAGTCAGCTTTCTCTGCAGCCCCAGGTCTGAGTAGAATCTTCATCCTGACAGGGACCCGTGAGGAAAGCAGAGAAAACCAACACTGGTTGCCTATATGGGGGGGTAGCATAAGTATACTTGAAGGAGGCATTGGGAAACTACCCAGCGACCTCCAGTAGCTAACAATCACCAAACCTCTTACTAAGAGGATTAAATGGCTCCTAACCACCGTGCTCTTTCTTGAAGGGAAACTTACCCATTTAGAGCTTAAAGTCCTGAATTGCAGCAGAGCACCACTCTCTGCCAACCTCCTGAAGACAAAGAATAACTGGGGAGGTGGGAGTGATATTTCAGTGTTTTCTGTTTGTCTCCTGGTGACCAGTTGAAGTATTTCCCATAGGTAATGAATGTTTCTGTGGACCCTCACTGCCATTAGAAGGACTTTAGTGGAATCAGGTTGCTCCATCTGAAAAACTACTAACCAGTTTAAAATAATGATCTTACTGAAACGATAAGTGAGCATTAAGCTGTGGTTATCCCAACAAGTAGTCACCATGTTAGACACAAAGTAAAAAATAAAAATAATTTTACATTTCTATAGTAACAAGATTTGTTTCATATGTAAAAGATGAACTTATATTGTACAAATGGAGATACAAAACAATTAAGTTTATCATTAAGACCAGTTATTGTTTTGTAACAAAGTATAGACATGTAATGATTTTCTGCATGAAATACAGAGATCAGCACATTAATGTCCTCAGTCAATGCGCTTATGAGCCAAACAGAGATGTTTGTGATCGCAGGAAGGAGAGCAATGCACAGGTTAGAAAAGTAAGCGAAACGTATATTTGTGTAATTTGTACCTTCTTCATATATTTTAGTATTAGTAGTACATTAGTAGATGGCTCTTTGCATGGTGTAATTATTTAGACAATTAAAGGGACAATATATTATATTTATAAGCCACCTGAAAACACATAACTCTACCAAGCTTGTAGACAACAGTTGAAAACCTAATGAAACCTTTATAAAAATAAATACTGGGAGGGTGCTTTTCCTTGCGCTCCTGAGGATTCCTCTATAATCCGCCGATTATTAGACAGCATCTACACCAGATTTTACATAATCATTAAAGCTCCACTTTGTGAGGTTTTGTTTCAGACCATATTTGCTGTTTACATGATTCTGGAGCTGAGGAACGGACAATCAGGGCCTAGAGCGACGGGTCACTACTAGGTGGTGACCCTCCCCTCAATTTTGGGGTTACTTGTTGCTCCTGGATTACACATTTCAAAATATACCTTTTATACTTTACTTTTATTACTATAATTACTATATTTATCTACAGCTCTTCTAACCACTAAGCAACGCCTTTAACATAGACAATTATTATAATTATTATCAGTTAATTATATATTTACACTACAGCGATCAGCCTAATATCTAAATGTTTTTTTAGAGTCCCCCCACACAACAGAGGTAGGATATGGAAGTCAGCCTCTTCTAACCTAAACATCAGCAGAAATCATCATGCCATCGGCAGGCAATTTTATAGATTGGGCTTCTGATACTGTGAACATTCAGGCGGATTATTAAGTTTATTGTCAACCATAATAGGCAAAAGGTACCGTTCTGTTCTCCTTCCACTGCAACAGCATCGAAACCCCAAGAGACTAACATGAGAGCTGTTTGTGCACCATTAAAAAGCTCTATATGTGCTTGAAATCACAGGCCACAAAAAACGTGCAACTCTTTCATGCTTTCACATTACTTTCAGTTTTGTGCCATAATAAAGAATTTGTATGATGGGGTTAACCTATAAACGCTTTAGATCTCAGTGTTCCCTTATATCACTAGTACAACCTATAAACGCTTTAGATCTCAGTGTTCCCTTATATCACTAGTACAATCTATAAACGCTTTAGATCTCAGATGTTCCCCTTATATCACTAGTACAATCTATAAATGCTTTAGATCTCAGATGTTCCCCTTATATCACTAGTACAACCTATAAACGCTTTAGATCTCAGATGTTCCCCTTATATCACTAGTACAATCTATAAACGCTTTAGATCTCAGTGTTTCCCTTATATCACTAGTACAATCTATAAACGCTTTAGATCTCAGTGTTCCCCTTATATCACTAGTACAATCTATAAACGCTTTAGATCTCAGATGTTCCCCTTATATCACTAGTACAATCTATAAACGCTTTAGATCTCAGTGTTCCCCTTATATCACTAGTACAATCTATAAACGCTATAGATCTCAGTGTTCCCCTTATATCACTAGTACAATCTATAAACGCTATAGATCTCAGTGTTCCCCTTATATCACTAGTACAATCTATAAACGCTTTAGATCTCAGTGTTCCCCTTATATCACTAGTACAATCTATAAACGCTATAGATCTCAGATGTTCCCCTTATATCACTAGTACAACCTATAAACGCTTTAGATCTCAGATGTTCCCCTTATATCACTAGTACAATCTATAAATGCTTTAGATCTCAGATGTTCCCCTTATATCACTAGTACAATCTATAAACGCTTTAGATCTCAGATGTTCCCCTTATATCACTAGTACAATCTATAAACGCTTTAGATCTCAGTGTTCCCCTTATATCACTAGTACAATCTATAAACGCTATAGATCTCAGTGTTCCCCTTATATCACTAGTACAATCTATAAACGCTTTAGATCTCAGATGTTCCCCTTATATCACTAGTACAATCTATAAATGCTTTAGATCTCAGATGTTCCCCTTATATCACTAGTACAATCTATAAATGCTTTAGATCTCAGATGTTCCCCTTATATCACTAGTACAATCTATAAACGCTTTAGATCTCAGATGTTCCCCTTATATCACTAGTACAATCTATAAACGCTTTAGATCTCAGATGTTCCCCTTATATCACTAGTACAATCTATAAACGCTTTAGATCTCAGTGTTCCCCTTATATCACTAGTACAATCTATAAACGCTTTAGATCTCAGATGTTCCCCTTATATCACTAGTACAATCTATAAACGCTTTAGATCTCAGATGTTCCCCTTATATCACTAGTACAATCTATAAACGCTTTAGATCTCAGATGTTCCCCTTATATCACTAGTACAATCTATAAACGCTTTAGATCTCAGATGTTCCCCTTATATCACTAGTACAATCTATAAACGCTATAGATCTCAGATGTTCCCCTTATATCACTAGTACAATCTATAAACGCTTTAGATCTCAGTATTCCCCTTATATCACTAGTACAATCTATAAATGCTTTAGATCTCAGTGTTCCCCTTATATCACTAGTACAATCTATAAATGCTTTAGATCTCAGATGTTCCCCTTATATCACTAGTACAATCTATAAACGCTTTAGATCTCAGTGTTCCCCTTATATCACTAGTACAATCTATAAATGCTTTAGATCTCAGATGTTCCCCTTATATCACTAGTACAATCTATAAATGCTTTAGATCTCAGTGTTCCCCTTATATCACTAGTACAATCTATAAACGCTTTAGATCTCAGATGTTCCCCTTATATCACTAGTACAATCTATAAATGCTTTAGATCTCAGATGTTCCCCTTATATCACTAGTACAATCTATAAACGCTATAGATCTCAGTGTTCCCCTTATATCACTAGTACAATCTATAAACGCTTTAGATCTCAGATGTTCCCCTTATATCACTAGTACAATCTATAAACGCTTTAGATCTCAGATGTTCCCCTTATATCACTAGTACAATCTATAAATGCTTTAGATCTCAGATGTTCCCTTATATCACTAGTACAATCTATAAACGCTTTAGATCTCAGATGTTCCCCTTTTATCACTAGTACAATCTATAAACGCTATAGATCTCAGATGTTCCCCTTATATCACTAGTACAATCTATAAATGCTTTAGATCTCAGATGTTCCCCTTATATCACTAGTACAATCTATAAACGCTTTAGATCTCAGATGTTCCCCTTATATCACTAGAACAATCTATAAACGCTTTAGATCTCAGTATTCCCCTTATATCACTAGTACAATCTATAAATGCTTTAGATCTCAGTGTTCCCCTTATATCACTAGTACAATCTATAAACGCTTTAGATCTCAGATGTTCCCCTTATATCACTAGTACAACCTATAAACACTTTAGATCTCAGATGTTCCCCTTATATCACTAGTACAATCTATAAACGCTTTAGATCTCAGATGTTCCCCTTATATCACTAGTACAATCTATAAACGCTTTAGATCTCAGATGTTCCCCTTATATCACTAGTACAATCTATAAATGCTTTAGATCTCAGATGTTCCCCTTATATCACTAGTACAATCTATAAACGCTTTAGATCTCAGTGTTCCCCTTATATCACTAGTACAATCTATAAATGCTTTAGATCTCAGATGTTCCCTTATATCACTAGTACAATCTATAAACGCTTTAGATCTCAGATGTTCCCCTTTTATCACTAGTACAATCTATAAACGCTATAGATCTCAGATGTTCCCCTTATATCACTAGTACAATCTATAAACGCTTTAGATCTCAGATGTTCCCCTTATATCACTAGTACAATCTATAAACGCTTTAGATCTCAGATGTTCCCCTTATATCACTAGTACAATCTATAAATGCTTTAGATCTCAGTGTTCCCCTTATATCACTAGTACAATCTATAAACGCTTTAGATCTCAGATGTTCCCCTTATATCACTAGTACAATCTATAAATGCTTTAGATCTCAGTGTTCCCCTTATATCACTAGTACAATCTATAAACGCTTTAGATCTCAGTGTTCCCCTTATATCACTAGTACAATCTATAAACGCTTTAGATCTCAGTGTTCCCCTTATATCACTAGTACAATCTATAAACGCTTTAGATCTCAGTATTCCCCTTATATCACTAGTACAATCTATAAACGCTTTAGATCTCAGTGTTCCCCTTATATCACTAGTACAATCTATAAACGCTTTAGATCTCAGATGTTCCCCTTATATCACTAGTACAATCTATAAACGCTTTAGATCTCAGATGTTCCCCTTATATCACTAGTACAATCTATAAATGCTTTAGATCTCAGATGTTCCCTTATATCACTAGTACAATCTATAAACGCTTTAGATCTCAGATGTTCCCCTTTTATCACTAGTACAATCTATAAACGCTATAGATCTCAGATGTTCCCCTTATATCACTAGTACAATCTATAAATGCTTTAGATCTCAGATGTTCCCCTTATATCACTAGTACAATCTATAAACGCTTTAGATCTCAGATGTTCCCCTTATATCACTAGAACAATCTATAAACGCTTTAGATCTCAGTATTCCCCTTATATCACTAGTACAATCTATAAATGCTTTAGATCTCAGTGTTCCCCTTATATCACTAGTACAATCTATAAACGCTTTAGATCTCAGATGTTCCCCTTATATCACTAGTACAACCTATAAACACTTTAGATCTCAGATGTTCCCCTTATATCACTAGTACAATCTATAAACGCTTTAGATCTCAGATGTTCCCCTTATATCACTAGTACAATCTATAAACGCTTTAGATCTCAGATGTTCCCCTTATATCACTAGTACAATCTATAAATGCTTTAGATCTCAGATGTTCCCCTTATATCACTAGTACAATCTATAAACGCTTTAGATCTCAGTGTTCCCCTTATATCACTAGTACAATCTATAAATGCTTTAGATCTCAGATGTTCCCTTATATCACTAGTACAATCTATAAACGCTTTAGATCTCAGATGTTCCCCTTTTATCACTAGTACAATCTATAAACGCTATAGATCTCAGATGTTCCCCTTATATCACTAGTACAATCTATAAACGCTTTAGATCTCAGATGTTCCCCTTATATCACTAGTACAATCTATAAACGCTTTAGATCTCAGATGTTCCCCTTATATCACTAGTACAATCTATAAATGCTTTAGATCTCAGTGTTCCCCTTATATCACTAGTACAATCTATAAACGCTTTAGATCTCAGATGTTCCCCTTATATCACTAGTACAATCTATAAATGCTTTAGATCTCAGTGTTCCCCTTATATCACTAGTACAATCTATAAACGCTTTAGATCTCAGTGTTCCCCTTATATCACTAGTACAATCTATAAACGCTTTAGATCTCAGTGTTCCCCTTATATCACTAGTACAATCTATAAACGCTTTAGATCTCAGTATTCCCCTTATATCACTAGTACAATCTATAAACGCTTTAGATCTCAGTGTTCCCCTTATATCACTAGTACAATCTATAAACGCTTTAGATCTCAGATGTTCCCCTTATATCACTAGTACAATCTATAAACGCTTTAGATCTCAGTGTTCCCCTTATATCACTAGTACAATCTATAAACGCTTTAGATCTCAGTGTTCCCCTTATATCACTAGTACAATCTATAAACGCTTTAGATCTCAGATGTTCCCCTTATATCACTAGTACAATCTATAAACGCTTTAGATCTCAGATGTTCCCCTTATATCACTAGTACAATCTATAAACGCTTTAGATCTCAGTGTTCCCCTTATATCACTAGTACAATCTATAAATGCTTTAGATCTCAGTGTTCCCCTTATATCACTAGTACAATCTATAAACGCTTTAGATCTCAGTGTTCCCTTATATCACTAGTACAATCTATAAACGCTTTAGATCTCAGATGTTCCCCTTATATCACTAGTACAATCTATAAACGCTTTAGATCTCAGTGTTTCCCTTATATCACTAGTACAATCTATAAACGCTTTAGATCTCAGATGTTCCCCTTATATCACTAGTACAATCTATAAACGCTTTAGATCTCAGATGTTCCCCTTATATCACTAGTACAATCTATAAACGCTTTAGCTCTCAGATGCTCCCCTTATATCACTAGTACAATCTATAAACGCTTTAGATCTCAGTGTTCCCCTTATATCACTAGTACAATCTATAAACGCTTTAGATCTCAGTGTTCCCCTTATATCACTAGTACAATCTATAAACGCTTTAGATCTCAGATGTTCCCCTTATATCACTAGTACAATCTATAAACGCTTTAGATTTCAGATGTTCCCCGTATATCACTAGTACAATCTATAAACGCTTTAGATCTCAGATGTTCCCCTTATATCACTAGTACAACCTATAAACGCTTTAGATCTCAGATGTTCCCCTTATATCACTAGTACAATCTATAAACGCTTTAGATCTCAGATGTTCCCCTTATATCACTAGTACAACCTATAAATGCTTTAGATCTCAGTGTTCCCTTATATCACTAGTACAATCTATAAACGCTTTAGATCTCAGTGTTCCCCTTATATCACTAGTACAATCTATAAACGCTTTAGATCTCAGTGTTCCCTTATATCACTAGTACAATCTATAAACGCTTTAGATCTCAGTGTTCCCCTTATATCACTAGTACAACCTATAAACGCTTTAGATCTCAGATGTTCCCCTTATATCACTAGTACAATCTATAAACGCTTTAGATCTCAGTGTTCCCCTTATATCACTAGTACAATCTATAAATGCTTTAGATCTCAGATGTTCCCCTTATATCACTAGTACAATCTATAAACGCTTTAGATCTCAGTGTTCCCCTTATATCACTAGTACAATCTATAAATGCTTTAGATCTCAGATGTTCCCTTATATCACTAGTACAATCTATAAACGCTTTAGATCTCAGATGTTCCCCTTTTATCACTAGTACAATCTATAAACGCTATAGATCTCAGATGTTCCCCTTATATCACTAGTACAATCTATAAACGCTTTAGATCTCAGATGTTCCCCTTATATCACTAGTACAATCTATAAACGCTTTAGATCTCAGATGTTCCCCTTATATCACTAGTACAATCTATAAATGCTTTAGATCTCAGTGTTCCCCTTATATCACTAGTACAATCTATAAACGCTTTAGATCTCAGATGTTCCCCTTATATCACTAGTACAATCTATAAATGCTTTAGATCTCAGTGTTCCCCTTATATCACTAGTACAATCTATAAACGCTTTAGATCTCAGTGTTCCCCTTATATCACTAGTACAATCTATAAACGCTTTAGATCTCAGTGTTCCCCTTATATCACTAGTACAATCTATAAACGCTTTAGATCTCAGTATTCCCCTTATATCACTAGTACAATCTATAAACGCTTTAGATCTCAGTGTTCCCCTTATATCACTAGTACAATCTATAAACGCTTTAGATCTCAGATGTTCCCCTTATATCACTAGTACAATCTATAAACGCTTTAGATCTCAGTGTTCCCCTTATATCACTAGTACAATCTATAAACGCTTTAGATCTCAGTGTTCCCTTATATCACTAGTACAATCTATAAACGCTTTAGATCTCAGATGTTCCCCTTATATCACTAGTACAATCTATAAACGCTTTAGATCTCAGATGTTCCCCTTATATCACTAGTACAATCTATAAATGCTTTAGATCTCAGTGTTCCCCTTATATCACTAGTACAATCTATAAACGCTTTAGATCTCAGTGTTCCCTTATATCACTAGTACAATCTATAAACGCTTTAGATCTCAGATGTTCCCCTTATATCACTAGTACAATCTATAAACGCTTTAGATCTCAGTGTTTCCCTTATATCACTAGTACAATCTATAAACGCTTTAGATCTCAGATGTTCCCCTTATATCACTAGTACAATCTATAAACGCTTTAGATCTCAGATGTTCCCCTTATATCACTAGTACAATCTATAAACGCTTTAGCTCTCAGATGCTCACCTTATATCACTAGTACAATCTATAAACGCTTTAGATCTCAGTGTTCCCCTTATATCACTAGTACAATCTATAAACGCTTTAGATCTCAGTGTTCCCCTTATATCACTAGTACAATCTATAAACGCTTTAGATCTCAGATGTTCCCCTTATATCACTAGTACAATCTATAAACGCTTTAGATCTCAGATGTTCCCCGTATATCACTAGTACAATCTATAAACGCTTTAGATCTCAGATGTTCCCCTTATATCACTAGTACAATCTATAAACGCTTTAGATCTCAGATGTTCCCCTTATATCACTAGTACAATCTATAAACGCTTTAGATCTCAGATGTTCCCCGTATATCACTAGTACAATCTATAAATGCTTTAGATCTCAGATGTTCCCCTTATATCACTAGTACAATCTATAAACGCTTTAGATCTCAGATGTTCCCCTTATATCACTAGTACAACCTATAAACGCTTTAGATCTCAGATGTTCCCCTTATATCACTAGTACAATCTATAAACGCTTTAGATCTCAGATGTTCCCCTTATATCACTAGTACAACCTATAAATGCTTTAGATCTCAGTGTTCCCTTATATCACTAGTACAATCTATAAACGCTTTAGATCTCAGTGTTCCCCTTATATCACTAGTACAATCTATAAATGCTTTAGATCTCAGTGTTCCCTTATATCACTAGTACAATCTATAAACGCTTTAGATCTCAGTGTTCCCCTTATATCACTAGTACAACCTATAAACGCTTTAGATCTCAGATGTTCCCCTTATATCACTAGTACAATCTATAAACGCTTTAGATCTCAGTGTTCCCCTTATATCACTATTACAATCTATAAACGCTTTAGATCTCAGATGTTCCCTGTATATCACTAGTACAATCTATAAATGCTTTAGATCTCAGATGTTCCCCTTATATCACTAGTACAATCTATAAACGCTTTAGATCTCAGATGTTCCCCTTATATCACTAGTACAACCTATAAACGCTTTAGATCTCAGATGTTCCCCTTATATCACTAGTACAACCTATAAACGCTTTAGATCTCAGATGTTCCCCTTATATCACTAGTACAATCTATAAACGCTTTAGATCTCAGATGTTCCCCTTATATCACTAGTACAATCTATAAATGCTTTAGATCTCAGATGTTCCCCTTATATCACTAGTACAATCTATAAACGCTTTAGATCTCAGATGTTCCCCTTATATCACTAGTACAATCTATAAACGCTATAGATCTCAGTGTTCCCCTTATATCACTAGTACAATCTATAAACGCTTTAGATCTCAGTGTTCCCCTTATATCAGTAGTACAATCTATAAACGCTTTAGATCTCAGATGTTCCCCTTATATCACTAGTACAATGCATATGCTGTTGGCATTTAGTGATGCAGGGCGGACATGATTTTCTATAACGGATCATGTCCGCTGCACTTTGATAAATCGGCCCCTAAGGCTTAATTAGTTCGACAGAACCTAATTGTGGCTTGTACCTCTCTAATATGGTAGGAAACATGCCAAATGGCCAGCGGCAGTAACTATGCATAATGATATCCATAGCATAAGCCACTATATCAGTGATTTTTAACCTTTTTTTTGCTGTGGCACACTTTTTTACATTAAAAAATCCTGTGGCGCACCACCATCCCAATATTTTAAAAAAATCACACATTGTAGCCTAATACAGCATATATATATACACATACACACAAACACACACATACTGTATGTATTGTGCTGTTATGCCATGCCTCCTACAAACTACCCCTGCACTGGGAGTACAAAACAAGCAAAGTTAAAAAATATGTCACACTGTTGTCAGTCTGCCGTGGCACACCTGAGGATCTCTCACGGCACACTAGTGTGCCACGGCACACTGGTTGAAAAACACTGCACTATATGATATCTCCTAGACCTTTTACAGAACTATAATTTCCTGACGGTCACATACTTTAGTTATTATTCGAATGAGGTTATCTTGCATATTTTATTTATTTGTTCCCTCTCACAGCATTTAAAGGGCAAGTCAAACCCAAACATTATATAGTTAAAGGGCAACTCAACCCAAAAATTATTATATCTTCTTTACATTATGTAAGTAATGAATTTTACAGCAAACTGTAGCCCAATTTGGTTCAAAAAATACTTTGCAAGTAAAAACACTTCTCCTACTCCTGCCGTTTTGTAATGGCCGCCTGACCTCTCCTTTCTCTGACATCACCCAAACAGAAATTCCAGCTTCAACTAAGGGATCTGCGTCGATCCCGCGCGTGCACATGTTTCAAGCAGGCGCAATAGGCCGTTTTCATTAAGGGGGGCAGGAGAAGTGTTTTTACTTGCAAAGTATTTTTTTATCCAAATTGGGCTACAGTTTGATGTAAAACTCGTTACTTACATAATCTAAAGAAGTTATAATAATTTTTGGGTTGAGTTGCCCTTTAACTATATTTTAGCCCACATTAGGTAACAGCTAATTCTTATTATCCCCAGAATGTCTGTTAGAATATATTATACCAGTAGATTATATAACATCATACATCAACATATATGTCATTGCCTTTAAGCTATATGGCAAATGACTGATATTTATATATTTACAATCTCCATATGTGGCAGAGTGAATGCTTGGATGTTTTGCTAAACGGTTTACTATAAAGATCCTGTTTGTATTAGTAGATTTGTGGTCCGAAAACGACCTTTAATTTCATTTTTTTCCTAATCTATTACGTATACCACTGAAGAGGATTCCTGAGAAACCCTCACTCTCTAATATCCCTTGTTACAAAGAATATTTCTATACCAGTGGTTCAAGAATAACCTGTATGGATGTTCTTAGAGACAAGAGAGAGTTCTTTATATGTTAGTTATTACTCAACAGGCATATTTCTTAACTCCGTTATGTAATGTTTCTTATGTAACCTGTTTTGCTTATGTATGTCCTTAATAAAAACAAATACCTTTTACAGTAGCATTTTATATATTTTGGTGTATATATATTTATCTCCTTCATACACAAAAACCCCACTGAGGAAGATAAACAGCTCAAGTTAAAATTTGTCTTTCTAAAATGCTTTGAAGGACCTCGCAGTACTGATGAGACTTCTTAGATAATCTCGCCAGACCAGAGAGCTTTAGAGAATTGGGCCCTCATTCTGCTCAGTGAAAGAAGAGTGACTGTGTGCACATCTTTCTCATGCACGAGCATTCAGCTTCGAACCTTCCATCCTACTGAGGAATAATCGTTGCTTCTCACAATGTGTCAGCATTGTTTTTAGGACTTACAAGGTCCTACAATAGACTGTAAGCATCATTTAAACATATGCATGTGTATATATAAATATATGTCTAGTTAATAATATGGAGAATAGAAATACATTTGACTCTATCCAATATGTTATGAAATAACTGAGCAGAATCAGTGCTAAGTCATCTTCAAGGGTCAGGACTCGCCCTTGCTCCTGCAGTTAGTGTGAACCACCATGCACATTCATTCCACATCCATATGTCCAGATTTGTGATTGGTCAGCCAGGATCATTTTGTTCTTTGTACAGGAAGAAGCACACAAATGACAAAAGGTAGCTGTACTATTCATTGCAAGATGCTTATCGATATGAAGTTGCAGTTTCACGCAGCGTCAAAAAAGCTCTCATATAATAAGTATAATAGACATTCTGGAAATAAAAAGAGTATTGGAATCTATTGCAATGCTTTCAATTTCAAGAATATGCTATTTTTTTTGGTTTAATTAAATGCATTTACCTGTCCTGAATTCACATACGTAGGCCTGGTTTTCATTGAGATTAGGTAATGTTTGGAAACTGGTGGTAAAATAAAAAATCTCCATAGACTTTAATGGCGATAAATGTTTTTATCACCAGATTCCACAATTTACCACCTCAATGGAAACATGGGAGCTGATTTACTAATGTCTGGCGGACATGATACGCTGTAGTGTATCATGTCCGCCAGACATCACTGAATGCCGACAGCATACGCTGTCGGCTTTAACATTGCACAAGCAGTTCTGGTGAACCGCATGTGCAATACCGCCCCATGCAGATTCGTGGCCAATTGGCTGCTAGCAGGGGGTGTCAATCAACCCGATCGTTTAGGATTGAGCGGATTGATATCCACAGCCTCAGAGGCGACGGACCAGTTAAGGAGCAGCCGTCTTAAGACCGCTGCTTCGTAACTGCTGTTTCCATGCAGAATCAGGGGCTATTCGGCCCTTGATAAATCGGCACCTAGGTCTTATTGTCTGGCTTGCAGACCCTCTTTACCTAACAAAGCAGTGGGAAGTGTCATTATCAGCCATAGATCATTAGTAGGAAGTATATAGGCTTCAACTTAAACATGTTTTAATTAACGTTTGTTTTGGTAAAACATATGTTGTCCTTTCATATGACTGATATACGTTTTGTTAATAATGTGAATGAGACGTACCATGTAATAACCGGCTTGGCCAAGCAGACCTAACAATATTCAACCTATTTTAGAGAGTTTGGAATGTATTTGACTTTCAATTAAGTTTTGTACAGATAATATAGAATTTGTATCCAATTATGTTCTAAGTCATAAACTGTCCCCAAGTTTTATAAAATAAAGTATATTATTTTGTTATATTTTCCAAGCATAATTTCCTGCAGAAATGGACCAAATCCACCGGTTCATTTCTGTGTATTTCAACAGATATTATTTCATTAGCGAAACTGAACAGTACTGAAATTGTAATATCTCATATATTCTTCAATCATAATTATAGGTGTTGGTTACAATAGGATGTAGTGAATTACAATTAGAAGCACCAGTGGATTGGTTGTCAGTGTACCTGTAACCAAACTGGAGCTGAGATGGAGATGGCTGGGTAATAAAACCAGAAGCAGCAATGGCTTCAACACTTACCAGAAAACCGGAACATTTTAGGTAAGGGAAGCATAGGTGTCTATGCAACTTATACCTAACTGTTCTACAGATGGAATTTCAGTCCTGCTCAGGAGAAACTCTACTCTGGAGGAGTGAAAGAAATTCCCTAAAGACTTGAGAGGACATAGAAACATAGAATTTGACTGTCTATAAGAACCAAAAAGGCCCATCAAGTCTACCCATATTACATGTTGCTTATTCCTTAGGATAGCCTTATGTATGTCCCATCAAGTCTACACATATTACATGTTACTTATTACTTAGTATAGCCTTATGTATGTCCCATCAAGTCTACACATATTACATGTTACTTAGGATAACCTTATGCATGTCCCATCAAGTCTACACATATTACATGTTACTTCTTACTTAGTATAGCCTTATGCATGTCCCATCAAGTCTACACATATTACATGTTACTTCTTACTTAGTATAGCCTTATGTATGTCCCATCAAGTCTACACATATTACATGTTACTTCTTACTTAGTATAGCCTTATGTATGTCCCATCAAGTCTACACATATTACATGTTACTTCTTACTTAGTATAGCCTTATGTATGTCCCATCAAGTCTACACATATTACTGTTACTTATTACTTAGTATAACCTTATGTATGTCCCATCAAGTCTACACATATTACTTCTTACTTAGGATAACCTCATGCATGTCCCATCAAGTCTACACATATTACATGTTACTTATTCCTTAGGATAGCCTTATGCATGTCCCATCAAGTCTACACATATTACTGTTACTTATTACTTAGTATAGCCTTATGTATGTCCCATCAAGTCTACACATATTACATGTTACTTATTACTTAGGACAGCCTTATGCATGTCCCATCTAGTCTACACATATTACTGTTACTTATTACTTAGTATAGCCTTATGCATGTCCCATCAAGTCTACACATATTACGTTACTTATTCCTTGGGATAGCCTTATGCTTGTCCCATCAAGTCTACACATATTACATGTTACTTATTACTTAGGATAACCTTATCTATGTCCCATCAAGTCTACACATATTACATGTTACTTATTACTTAGTATAGCCTTATAATATGTGTAGACTTGATGGGACATACATAAGGCTATACTAAGTAATAAGTAACATGTAATATGTGTAGACTTGATGGGACATACATAAGGCTATCCTAAGGAATAAGTAACATGTAATATGGATAGACTTGATGGGACATGCATAAGGCCATACTAAGTAATAAGTAACATGTAATATGTGTAGTCTTGATGGGACATACATAAGGCTATACTAAGTAATAGGTAACATGTAATATGTGTAGACTTGATGGGACATTCATAAGGCTATCCTAAGTCAGAAGTAACATGTAATATGTGTAGACTTGATGGGACATACATAAGGCTATACTAAGTAATCAGTAACATATAATATGTGTAGACTTGATGGGACATACATATGTTACTTATTACTTAGTATAGCCTTATGTATGTCCCATCAAGTCTACACATATTACATGTTACTTCTGACTTAGGATAGCCTTATGAATGTCCCATCAAGTCTACACATATTACATGTTACCTATTACTTAGTATAGCCTTATGTATGTCCCATCAAGACTACACATATTACATGTTACTTATTACTTAGTATGGCCTTATGCATGTCCCATCAAGTCTATCCATATTACATGTTACTTATTCCTTAGGATAACCTTATGTATGTCCCATCAAGTCTACACATATTACATGTTACTTATTACTTAGTATAGCCTTATGTATGTCCCATCAAGTCTACACATATTACATGTTACTTATTACTTAGTATAGCCTTATGCATGTCCCATCAAGTCTACACATATTGCATGTTACTTATTACTTAGTATAACCTTATGCATGTCCCATCAAGTCTACACATATTACATGTTACTTATTACTTAGTATAGCCTTATGTATGTCCCATCAAGTCTGCACATATTACATGTTACTTATTACTTAGTATAGCCTTATGTATGTCCCATCAAGTCTACACATATTACATGTTACTTATTACTTAGTATTGCCTTATGCATGTCCCATCAAGTCTACACATATTGCATGTTACTTATTACTTAGTATAGCCTTATGCATGTCCTATCAAGTCTACACATATTACATGTTACTTATTACTTAGGATAGCCTTATGTATGTCCCATCAAGTCTACACATATTACATGTTACTTATTACTTAGGATAGCCTTATGTATGTCCCATCACGTCTACACATATTACATGTTACTTATTACTTAGTATAGCCTTATGTATGTCCCATCAAGTATACACATATTACATGTTACTGGTTTCTTAGGATAGCCTTATGTAACATGTTATATGTGTATACTTGATGGGACATATATAAGGATATCCTAAGAAAACAGTAAAATGTAATATGTGTAGACTTGATGGGACATGCATAAGGCTATCCTAAGTAATATGTAATATGTGTAGACTTGATGGGACATGCATAAGGATATCCTAAGTAATAAGTAACATGTAATATGTGTAGACTTGATGGGACATACATAAGGCTATACTAAGTAATAAGTAACATGTAATATGTGTAGACTTGATGGGACATACATAAGGATATCCTAAGTAATAAGTAACATGTAATATGTGTAGACTTGATGGGACATACATAAGGCTATACTAAGTAATAAGTAACATGTAATATGTGTAGACTTGATGGGACATAAATAAGGCTATCCTAAGTAATAAGTAACATGTAATATGTGTAGACTTGATGGGACATACATAAGGCTATACTTAGTAATAAGTAACATGTAATATGGGTAGACTTGATGGGACATGCATAAGGATATACTAAGTAATAAGTAACATGTAATATGTGTAGACTTGATGGGACATACATAAGGCTATACTAAGTAATAAGTAACATGTAATATGTGTAGACTTGATGGGACATAAATAAGGCTATCCTAAGTAATAAGTAACATGTAATATGTGTAGACTTGATGGGACATACATAAGGCTATACTTAGTAATAAGTAACATGTAATATGGGCAGACTTGATGGGACATGCATAAGGATATACTAAGTAATAATTAACATGTAATATATGTAGACTTGATGGGACATACATAAGGCTATACTAAGTAATAAGTAACATGTAATATGTGTAGACTTAATGGGACACACATAAGGCTATACTAAGTAATAAGTAACATGTAATATGTGTAGACTTGATGGGACATGCATAAGGCTATACTAAGTAATACGTAACATGTAATATATGTAGACTTGATGTGACATACATAAGGCTATACTAAGTAATAAGTAACATGTAATATATGTAGACTTGATGGGACATACATAAGGCTATACTAAGTAATAAGTAACATGTAATATGTGTAGACTTGATGTGACATACATAAGGCTATACTAAGTAATAAGTAACATGTAATATATGTAGACTTGATGGGACATACATAAGGCTATACTAAGTAATAAGTAACATGTAATATGTGTAGACTTAATGGGACATACATAAGGCTATCCTAAGGAATAAGTACATGTAATATGTGTAGACTTGATGGGACATACATAAGCCTATCCTAAGTAATAAGTAACTTGTAATATGTGTAGACTTGATGGGACATGCATAAGGCTATACTAAGTAATAAGTAACATGTAATATGTGTAGACTTGATGGGACATGCATAAGGCTATACTAAGTAATAAGTAACATGTAATATGGGTAGACTTGATAGGACATGCATAAGCTATCCTAAGTAATAAGTAACATGTAATATGGGTAGACTTGATGGGACATACTGTACATAAGGTTATCCTAAGTAAGAAGTAACATGTAATATGTGTAGACTTGATGGGACATGCATAAGGCTATACTAAGTAATAAGTAACATGTAATATGGGTAGACTTGATGGGACATACTGTACATAAGGTTATCCTAAGTAAGAAGTAACATGTAATATGTGTAGACTTGATGGGACATGCATAAGGCTATACTAAGTAATAAGTAACATGTAATATGTATAGACTTGATGGGACATGCATAAGGCTATACTAAGTAATAAGTAACATGTAATATGGGTAGACTTGATAGGACATGCATAAGCTATCCTAAGTAATAAGTAACATGTAATATGGGTAGACTTGATGGGACATACTGTACATAAGGTTATCCTAAGTAAGAAGTAACATGTAATATGTGTAGACTTGATGGGACATGCATAAGGCTATACTAAGTAATAAGTAACATGTAATATGGGTAGACTTGATGGGACATACTGTACATAAGGTTATCCTAAGTAAGAAGTAACATGTAATATGTGTAGACTTGATGGGACATGCATAAGGCTATACTAAGTAATAAGTAACATGTAATATGTATAGACTTGATGGGACATGCATAAGGCTATACTAAGTAATAAGTAACATGTAATATGTGTAGACTTGATGGGACATGCATAAGGTTATACTAAGTAATAAGTAACATGTAATATGTGTAGACTTGATGGGACATGCATAAGGTTATACTAAGTAATAAGTAACATGTAATATGTGTAGACTTGATGGGACATGCATAAGGATATACTAAGTAATAAGTAACATGTAATATGGGTAGACTTGATGGGACATACTGTACATAAGGCTATACTAAGTAATAAGTAACATGTAATATGTGTAGACTTGATGGGACATACATAAGGTTATTCTAAGTAATAAGTAACATGTAATATGGGTAGACTTGATGGGACATACTGTACATAAGGTTATCCTAAGTAAGAAGTAACATGTAATATGTGTAGACTTGATGGGACATACATAAGGCTATCCTAAGTAATAAGTAACATGTAATATGTGTAGACTTGATGGGACATGCATAAGGCTATACTAAGTAATAAGTAACATGTAATATGTGTAGACTTGATGGGACATACATAAGGCTATACTAAGTAATAAGTAACATATAATATGTATAGACTTGATGGGACATGCATAAGGCTATACTAAGTAATAAGTAACATGTAATATGTGCAGACTTGATGGGACATGCATAAGGCTATACTAATTAATAAGTAACATGTAATATGTATAGACTTGATGGGACATGCATAAGGCTATACTAAGTAATAAGTAACATGTAATATGTATAGACTTGATGGGACATGCATAAGGCTATACTAAGTAATAAGTAACATGTAATATGTGTAGACTTGATGGGACATGCATAAGGCTATCCTAAGTAATAAGTAATATGTAATATGTGTAGACTTGATGGGACATACTTAAGGTTACCCTAAGGAATAAGTAACATGTAATATGTGTAGACTTGATGGGACATACATAAGGTTACCCTAAGGAATAAGTAACATGTAATATGTGTAGACTTGATGGGACATACATAAGGCTATACTAAGTAATAAGTAAGATGTAATATGTGTAGACTTGATGGGACATGCATAAGGCTATACTAAGTAATAAGTAACATGTAATATGTGTAGACTTGATGGGACATGCATAAGGCTATACTAAGTAATAAGTAACATGTAATATGTGTAGACTTGATAGGACATGCATAAGCCTATACTAAGTAATAAGTAACATGTAATATGTGTAGACTTGATAGGACATGCATAAGCTATCCTAAGTAATAAGTAACATGTAATATGGGTAGACTTGATAGGACATGCAGCGCTGCCGTATCGTCGTGTGTAGTGGGGATTCTTACTTAGAGGCGTTCAGTCATAATCCCACAGATAAAAGCTTCACCTAATTCGGATAAGATGCACATCCACAATTCTGTAATTTTGCACTTAAATGTGTTTTTTTTTGTAAATATGTATATACAGCTGTGAGCCAAATTAAACAAATTAACAGATATTTTCCAATATATTACTGCTTAACAGAACATAACTGCATCACACTATGGACCCGAAGCCATTTGTTAGGATCAAATAAGAGTGGAATAAATGGGTTTTTGTTTTTTTAAAGTTTGACCACAATCTAAGAGTTTTTAATATTCTATTCTATATAAATAAATAAATAAATAGGTTCATTGATGTTAAACTCTGCAGGAAATAGGGAAGTACTTTTGTTAATGATTCGTCTCTGCCATCCAATGTTCTGTTTTGTAAACATTTTGAGTTGTATAAACGCCAAGAACAAAACAATGACATTTAAAGGCGTCACATAGCTGAGTTCTTTCATTTTATTGCATCTCCATTATATGCTGTTAAATGTGAACGGCATTTCTAACTTGATGTCATGTTAGAGGTTACAGCCGGACATGCGTATTACAACAATGAAAGACCCCATTGAAAGACAAAAGAAAAAAAATTATGACAATGGATTAAAGACCCCCTCATGAATGGCTCATAGCACCGCATAAAGAGCGCTACCAAAGCCACCTCCAGGTTTCTTTCAGTGCAGCAGGAGCTTCAAATTTCCACCGAAATTCCATTATGTTACATACTAAGGGCTTCAAAGTCTGTTCATTCTAGGAGGTGTCCATACCGAATATATATATATATTTATGTATAAAATGCTGCATTGGGCTTCTTATCATCACTTCCTGCCCAACCCACCCATTCCCATAGGTCCCATGCTGAAGGTTTCTCAGGGCTCCGTTAGCAGTGATGACTTGAACCCTGTGTCACCCATTTTGGCAACCAGCATGTTGTCTACTTCTTCTTGAAGAAACTGAACCTCTTTTCTCTGTCCTTTTCCTTCCCATCTTTGTTGCGCATTGTGACAGGACCCTCTGTGGCACTGTTGGGCGACACTGGCATTGTCATGGCTCGCGTCATACCCATAGGAACACCTGGAGAGCGGTCTGGAGCATCTCCAGGGGTAGAAGATATGTTGATCACCCGCATCCAACTGCTCATTTCGGGCTGAGAAAAGGAGACTATAATTAGCTCACTGATAATTTGCCATGTTGGTAGAACAAAACTGCTATAGAAATCTTGTTGGAGCGAGAAGACATGCTTAAAGAGACAGCTCTCTTGAAAATGACAACTTTTATTGATTATAAAAATAAATTATTATACACATACACCAGGGTGACCTCACGATTCTGATACTTTTCACACTAAACTTTACCAACTGCCAAAACAGAGGTGCTGTTGTGTAGAAGCAGCCAGGGTCTAGAGGGTTACAATTAAATGCTGTCACTGATGTATCAATGATTTTTTTGAGTAATTTCCAAATCTGATTACCTTTATGGAACTGCAGCCCTGTCCTGGCTCTCATAGATGGCAGATAAGAAGCAGAAGGTTTACTAAGTCTGCCCATATTCCCGTCAAGTGAACGCTTAAAGGGACATTGTACACTACAGTTTTCTTTGCATAAATGTTTTGTAGATGATACATTTATAGCCCATCTGGGAGTGTTTCTGTAATAATGTATAGTTTCGCTAATTTTTTAATAACATTGTGCTGATTTTCAGACTCCTAACCAAGCCCTAAAGTATCAGATGTAGACTCAAGTCTATAAATTCCTACTTGCTCCTGTTTGTGTAATTGGTTTTCATATGCGGAGGAGAGGGGTGGGGGGAGTGTATGCTCTTCCTGCTTTCTCAGACCCTTTCAGTGGGTTTCCCAGCCTGACCTCATCAACAGCGCTAAACTGGGAGCAGCTACATTTTAAAAATGTTTTATGCTGGATTTGTAAAACAGTCTCTTTGCATATTCCTCTTTATAGTAGTGTCTATTACATGCAGTTATATGAAAATTAGTGTATAATGTCCCTTTAATTAATGCTCAGGGTATTATATCCAAGCATAAATGTATCACTTACTGTAGGTGTCATTGCCACCTCTACTGGTAGTCTATTCTATGAACCAACAACCATTTCTGTAAAGAACTGCTGAACCTACTACCATCCAACATGTTATCATGACCCCGTGTTTTGGTGTTGCTCTTCTTGTGAAAATATCTTTATCCTTAGCTTCATTAAATACCTTAATTATTATTATTATGTTTATTATCATCAGTTGTTAGTAGAAAACCAACAGATTCCCTAGAGCTATAAACAAATGATATGCAAGGTAACATAGGAGATAAATGGGTAGAGGGTCCTGCCAAGAGTTGCATTGTTGTAAATCAGATCTCATGAAGGTGATCTGTAAGATAGCTGGGCTTGAAGGCTTACATGTTAAGGGGGTTCAAGGGGGTGACGAAAGGAGGAGAGGAACGGAGGTAAGAAAATGTTAGTGTATATTATATGCATCCCTGAGCAGTAGAGACTTTAACAAGCGCTTAAAACTAGGGGACAGTGTTGTGGAGCGAGGCAGAGAGTTCCACAAGATAGGGGCCAGTCTGGAGAAGTCTTTTAGATGGTAATGTGAGGAGGTAACAAGAGAGGAGGAGAGAAGGAGGTCTTGAGCAGAGCGAAGGGGACGGGAAGGAAACGAGGTCTGAGATATAGGGGGGGGGAACAGTATTATGGAGGCCCCTGAATGTCATCCCTTAATATACATGAGAGTTTGTATCACATCATCTTTATGATATCGGGAAGTAACTCACCTCATCCTTGGCTTGGAAAAGGTATTCCTTCCCATCTAATAAGCTGTGGAGAAATGAAAAAGAAAAGAAAAAAGTCCTGTTTAGTCTGGTAAATGTGCATATCTCTAGGCATGGAACAAGGAGTCGACGTCTGGTTTACCCTTATTTGCATATACAGAAATAAACTACAGAGACAAGGCCAGATAAGACCGTGGCACTTATGTAGTACAGTAAGTGCTACCTGATGCATTGAATAGGGGTGCCAGGTATCCAGTATTTAACAAGACGGTTCAGTAAAATCTATACAAAAATACTGGACACTTAAAGGGATATTAAAGTAATTCATGATTCCAATAGAGCAGACATTTTAAGCAACTTTCTAATGTACTCCTATTATCAATTTGTCTTTGTTCTTTTTATATTTTAATTTAAAAAGCAGGAATGGAAGCTTAGGAGCCGGACCGTTTTTGGTTCAGAACCTGGGTAGCGCTTGCTGATTGGTGTCTAAATGTAGCTATCAATCAACAAGTGCTACCCATTTTCTGAACCAAAATGAGCTGGCTTGTAAGCTTACATTCAAATAAAGATAACAAGAGAACTAAGATAAATTGATAATAGGAGTAAATTAGAAAGTTGCTTAAAATTGCTGCTCTGTCTGAATCATGAAAGTTTAATTTTGAGCAGACTGCCCCTTTAAACAGTGTTGCTTTGGTAAAAACAAATATGTTCATTCAAAATAAATATAAAAAGAAGCAGATTATGTAAAAAACCCAGCAAACAACTTACTTGTTTTCTTGAAAAATGAGTACATTCTCAGTGTAGCTTGTGATAAGAGAGCTGACATCTTGGCAACTTGGGTTCAATTTTGCCTCTTCTGAGCATGGGAAAATCAGACTCTCTGTTTATTTAGTCTACTCACTTACGCCTAGATTTAGAGTTCTGCGGCCAAAGGGGTGCGTTAGCTACGCGTGCTTTTTTTCCCACGCACTTTTTAAATACCGCTGGTATTTAGAGTTCACAGAATGGCTGGGTTTTCAGTGCGTTAAGCTCCAAAAAGGGAGCGTAGAGCATAATTTAACGCCACTGCAACTCTAGATACCAGCGGTGCTTACGGACGCGGCCAGCTTCAAAAACGTGCTCGTGCACGATTCCCCCATAGAAAACAATGGGGCCATTTGAGCTGAAAAAAAACCTAACACCTGCAAAAAAGCCGCGTTCAGCTCCTAACGCAGCCCCATTGTTTTCTATGGGGAAACACTTCCTACGTCTGCACCTAACACTCTAACATGTACCCCGAGTCTAAACACCCCTAACCTTACACTTATTAACCCCTATTCTGCCGCCCCCGCTATCGCTGACCCCTGCATATTATTATTAACCCCTAATCTGCCGCTCCGTACACCACCGCCACCTACATTATAGCTATGTACCCCTAATCTGCTGCCCCTAACACCGCCGACCCCTATATTATATTTATTAACCCCTAATCTGCCCCCCTCAACATCGCCTCCACCTGCCTACACTTATTAACCCCTAATCTGCCGAGCGGACCGCACCGCTACTATAATAAAGTTATTAACCCCTAATCCGCTGCACTCCCGCCTCAATAACCCTATAATAAATAGTATTAACCCCTAATCTGCCCTCCCTAACATCACCGACACCTAACTTCAATTATTAACCCCTAATCTGCAAACCGAATCTCGCCGCTAATGTAATAAATGGATTAACCCCTAAAGCTAAGTCTAACCCTAACACTAACACCCCCCTAAGTTAAATATAATTTAAATCTAACGAAATAAATTAACTCTTATTAAATAAATTATTCCTATTTAAAGCTAAATACTTACCTGTAAAATAAATCCTAATATAGCTAAAATATAAATTATAATTATATTATAGCTATTTTAGGATTTATATTTATTTTACAGGTAACTTTGTATTTATTTTAACTAGGTACAATAGCTATTAAATAGTTAATAACTATTTAATAGCTAAAATAGTTAAAATAATTACAAAATTACCTGTAAAATAAATCCTAACCTAAATTACAATTAAACCTAACACTACACTATCAATAAATTAATTAAATAAAATACCTCCAATTACCTACAATTAAACCTAACACTACACTATCAATAAATTAATTAAATACAATATCTACAAATAAATACAATGAAATAAACTAACTAAAGTACAAAAAATAAAAAAGAACTAAGTTACAAAAAATAAAAAAATATTTACAAACATCAGAAAAATATTACAACAATTTTAAACTAATTACACCTACTCTAAGCCCCCTAATAAAATAACAAAGCCCCCCCAAATAAAAAAATGCCCTACCCTATTCTAAATTAAAAAAGTTCAAAGCTCTTTTACCTTACCAGCCCTTAAAAGGACCTTTTGTGGGGCATGCCCCAAAGAATTCCGCTCTTTTGCCTGTAAAAAAAAAAACATACAATACCCCCCCCCAACATTACAACCCACCACCCACATACCCCTAATCTAACCCAAACCCCCCTTAAATAAACCTAACACTAAGCCCCTGAAGATCTTCCTACCTTATCTTCACCTCGCCGGGTATCACCAATCGGTCCTGGCTCCGAAATCTTCATCCAACCCAAGCGGGGGCTAGACATCCATCATCCGGCGGCTGAAGAGGTCCAGAAGAGGCTCCAAAGTCTTCATCCTATCCGGCAAGAAGAGGCGATCCAGACCGGCAACCATCTTGATCCGAGCGGCATCTTCTATCTTCATCCGATGAGGAACGGCTCCATCATGAAGACCTCCAGCGCGGATCAATCTTCTTCCTCCGACGTCCAACTGAAGAATGATGGTTCCTTTAAGGGACGTCATCCAAGATGGCGTCCCTCGAATTCCGATTGGCTGATAGGATTCTATCAGCCAATTGGAATTAAGGTAGGAAAATTCTGATTGGCTGATGGAATCAGCCAATCAGAATCAAGTTCAATAAGATTGGCTGATCCGATCAGCCAATCAGATTGAGCTCGCATTCTATTGGCTGTTCCGATCAGCCAATAGGATTGAACTTGATTCTGATTGGCTGATTCCATCAGCCAATCAGAATTTTCCTACCTTAATTCCGATTGGCTGATAGAATCCTATCAGCCAATCGGAATTCGAGGGACGCCATCTTGGATGACGTCCCTTAAAGGAACCGTCATTCTTCAGTTGGACGTCGGAGGAAGAAGATTGATCCGCGCTGGAGGTCTTCACGATGGAGCCGTTCCTCATCGGATGAAGATAGAAGATGCCGCTTGGATCAAGATGGTTGCCGGTCTGGATGAAGACTTTGGAGCCTCTTCTGGACCTCTTCAGCCGCCGGATGATGGATGTCTAGCCCCCGCTTGGGTTGGATGAAGATTTCGGAGCCAGGACCGATCGGTGATACCCGGCGAGGTGAAGATAAGGTAGGAAGATCTTCAGGGGCTTAGTGTTAGGTTTATTTAAGGGGGGTTTGGGTTAGATTAGGGGTATGTGGGTGGTGGGTTGTAATGTTGGGGGGGGGTATTGTATGTTTTTTTTTACAGGCAAAAGAGCTGAATTCTTTGGGGCATGCCCCACAAAAGGTCCTTTTAAGGGCTGGTAAGGTAAAAGAGCTTTGAACTTTTTTAATTTAGAATAGGGTAGGGCATTTTTTTATTTGGGGGGGCTTTGTTATTTTATTAGGGGGCTTAGAGTAGGTGTAATTAGTTTAAAATTGTTGTAATATTTTTCTGATGTTTGTAAATATTTTTTTATTTTTTGTAACTTAGTTCTTTTTTATTTTTTGTACTTTAGTTAGTTTATTTCATTGTATTTATTTGTAGATATTGTATTTAATTAATTTATTGATAGTGTAGTGTTAGGTTTAATTGTAGATAATTGTAGGTATTTTATTTAATTAATTTATTGATAGTGTAGTGTTAGGTTTAATTGTAACTTAGGTTAGGATTTATTTTACAGGTAATTTTGTAATTATTTTAACTATTTTAGCTATTAAATAGTTCTTAACTATTTAATAGCTATTGTACCTGGTTAAAATAAATACAAAGTTATCTGTAAAATAAATATAAATCCTAAAATAGCTATAATATAATTATAATTTATATTGTAGCTATATTAGGGTTTATTTTACAGGTAAGTATTTAGCTTTAAATAGGAATAATTTATTTAATAAGAGTTAATTTATTTCGTTAGATTTAAATTATATTTAACTTAGGGGGGTGTTAGTGTTAGGGTTAGACTTAGCTTTAGGGGTTAATAAATTTATTACAGTAGCGGCAAGATTCGGTCGGCAGATTAGGGTTTAATAATTGAAGTTAGGTGTCGGCGATGTTAGGGAGGGCAGATTAGGGGTTAATACTATTTATTATAGGGTTATTGAGGCGGGAGTGAGGCGGATTAGGGGTTAATAACTTTATTATAGTAGCGGTGCGGTCCGCTCGGCAGATTAGGGGTTAATAAGTGTAGGCAGGTGGAGGCGACGTTGAGGGGGGCAGATTAGGGGTTAATAAATATAATATAGGGGTCGGCGGTGTTAGGGGCAGCAGATTAGGGGTACATAGCTATAATGTAGGTGGCGGTGGTGTACGGAGCGGCAGATTAGGGGTTAATAATAATATGCAGGGGTCAGCGATAGCGGGGGCGGCAGATTAGGGGTTAATAAATATAATATAGGGGTCGGTGTTAGGGGCAGCAGATTAGGGGTACATAGGGATAACGTAGTTGGCGGCAGTGTACGGAGCGGAAGATTAGGGGTTAAAAAATTTAAATATAGTGGCGGCGATGTGGGGGGACCTCGGTCTGGGGTACATAGGTAGTTTATGGGTGTTAGTGTACTTTAGAGCACAGTAGTTAAGAGCTTTATAAACCGGCGTTAGCCCAGAAAGCTCTTAACTACTGACTTTTTTTCTGCGGCTGGAGTTTTGTCGTTAGATTTCTAATGCTCACTTCAGCCACGACTCTAAATACCGGCGTTAGAAAGATCCCATTGAAAAGATAGGATACGCAATTGACGTAAGGGTATCTGCAGTATGGAAAAGTCGCGGCTGGAAAGTGAGCGTTAGACCCTTTCCTGACTGACTCTAAATACCGGCGGTAGCCCAAAACCAGCGTTAGGAGCCTCTAACGCTGGTTTTCACGGCTACCGCCCAACTCTAAATCTAGGCCTTAAGATTAAACCAGTGCATGTTACTAGTCTAGAAGTTTTATAACTTCAGGCTAAGATAAACCTTCCTGTAAAGACCACAGCCTCCTTGTAGGGCTGTGACAGGAAGCAATGGACACTGCACAAATAAAGTTTAAAAAAATTAATA
>NC_069505.1:19902201-19969701 GCF_027579735.1 Bombina bombina
TTAATTACTGATATATACTATGCATATATAAACATTTATTGTGTGTGCAGACCTTATGTAATGCAGCACTTAATTACTGATATATACTGTGCATATATAACATGTATTGTGTGTGCAGACCTTAATTACTGATATATACTGTGCATATATAAATATTTATTGTGTGTGCAGACCTTATGTAATGCAGCACTTAATTACTGATATATACTGTGCATATATAAACATTTATTGTGTGTGCAGACCTTAATTACTGATATATACTGTGCATATATAAACATTTATTGTGTGTGCAGACCTTAGGTAATGCAGCACTTAATTACTGATATATACTGTGCATCTATAAACATTTATTGTGTGTGCAGACCTTTGTAATGCAGCACTTAATTACTGATATATACTGTGCATCTATAAACATTTATTGTGTGTGCAGACCTTATGTAATGTAGCACTTAATTACTGATATATACTGTGCATATATAAACATTTATTATGTGTGCAGACCTTATGTAATGTAGCACTTAATTACTGATATATACTGTGCATATATAAACATTTATTGTGTGTCAGACCTTGTGTAATGCAGCACTTAATTACTGATATATACTGTGCATATATAAACATTTATTGTGTGTGCAGACCTTATGTAATGCAGCACTTAATTACTGATATATACTGGGCATATATAAACATTGTGTGTGCTGACCTTTTGTAATGTAGCACTTAATTACTGATATATACTGTGCATATATAAACATTTATTGTGTGTGCAGACCTTTGTAATGCAGCACTTAATTACTGATATATACTGTGCATATATAAACATTTATTGTGTGTGCAGACCTTATGTAATGTAGCACTTAATTACTGATATATACTGTGCATATATAAACATTTATTGTGTGTGCAGACCTTATATAATGCAGCACTTATAAGCATAATTGTTAACCGAGATCAAACACAGCTGATACTTTATTCCAGGACTAAGCTCATTAGAGTATAAATCCTCTATCACCTACAATCTCACATTAGTAATTGGCTGCACGTTGCTACAACTTGCGACTGCTTCCTGCGGATCTTACCTGGTTTTCAGATAAGCTGTCATCTAACCTTCGCGTCTCAGTTGACGGCTGTTAAATAAAGACAGATGGTTACATTGAATGAACTTTAATACAATGTTATACACCTTTAAAACCTTAAAAGATCTAACCAACCCTATTTTTTGAGGGCCATACACTACGCATTTCAGAATTTTCAGATGGGCTCCATATATTAAGCAGCCTGAAACGGATGTTAAGAAGCAGCGGTCATAAGACCGCTGCTCCCTAACCTTTCCACCACGTTTAGGTGTTGGATTGAAATTATTCCGATGCAATTGGGATGATTGACAGCCCCTGCTAGCGGCCAGTGAGCAGGGGCGTCATTGCACAAGTATGTCATCAGAAATGTTTGTGTAATGTTAAAAGCGGACAGTGTTCTCTGTCCGCATTTAGCGATGTCCAGCGGACATGATTCACTACAGCGAATCATGCCCGCTCGGCACTTGTTCAATCAACCCCATAGTCTCATGTGATCATCAGATTTAGTAACATTATGACACATACAGATAGACTCTGGGCAAATGTAAGTATAAAGATAAAAATAAGATATAAAGAACATTGTCAGGTTGTTGTGTAGTATCTGATAAACTTACATTGTTTTATATTGATCGTATTAGAAGGGCATCCGGCACTATTATTTAAAGGTCTACTCTAAAATTGATATTGTTTAAAGAAACAGACAATCCCTTTATTAACCATTCCCCAGTTTTGCATAACCGACACGGGTTATATTAATACATTTTTTACCTCTTTTGATAGACTTGCCTTTTAGCCAATCAGTGCTGACTCATAAATAACTCCATGGGGGTGAACACAATGTTATCTATAGCTCACTGAGATAAGAGGCTGTCTGTAGTTACTTAGAAACAGGCAGAAATGTAGAGGTTTGAATGTTATAAAGAATATTAATATAACAGTGTTGGTTGTGCAAAGCTGGGGAATGGGTAGTAAAGGCGTTATCTATCTTTATAAAATGTCATTAAAACAAATGTAAATAAGCAAAATAGTACATTGAAAAACCAATACCTGTGGTGAGTCAGAATCTGTGTACACGCCGTTAACCGACACTGGCTCCTGTAAGGAATATTGCAGCCTAGAAACATCACAAAGAAATTTACATTTTTAGACAATACAAAGTATACTTTAAATGGGCACTAATAATCCAGACCATTTCCTTTTTGTAGTGGAACTTTATATTATAATATGTCTGTCTATCTAATCTATCTATATCTCCCTCTGTCTATCTATCTATATATCTCCCTCTGTCTATCTATCTATATATCTCCCTCTGTCTATCTATCTATCTATCTCCCTCTGTCTATCTATCTATCTCCCTCTGTCTATCTATCTATCTATCTATCTCCCTCTGTCTATCTATCTATCTATCTATCTATCTATCTCCCTCTGTCTATCTATCTATCTATCTATCTCCCTCTGTCTATCTATCTATCTATCTATCTCCCTCTGTCTATCTATCTATCTATCTATCTCCCTCTGTCTATCTATCTATATCTCCCTCTGTCTATCTACCTAATCTATCTATATCTCCCTCTGTCTATCTACCTAATCTATCTATATCTCCCTCTGTCTATCTATCTATATATCTCCCTCTGTCTATCTATATATCTCCCTCTGTCTATCTATCTATATCTAATCTAATCTATCTATATCTCCCTCTGTCTATCTATCTATATATCTCCCTCTGTCTATCTATCTATATATCTCCCTCTGTCTATCTATCTATATATCTCCCTCTGTCTATCTATCTATATATCTCCCTCTGTCTATCTATCTATATATCTCCCTCTGTCTATCTATCTATATATCTCCCTCTGTCTATCTATCTATATATCTCCCTCTGTCTATCTATCTATATATCTCCCTCTGTCTATCTATCTATATATCTCCCTCTGTCTATCTATCTATATATCTCCCTCTGTCTATCTATCTATATATCTCCCTCTGTCTATCTATCTATATATCTCCCTCTGTCTATCTATCTATATATCTCCCTCTGTCTATCTATCTATATATCTCCCTCTGTCTATCTATCTATATATCTCCCTCTGTCTATCTATCTATATATCTCCCTCTGTCTATCTATCTATATATCTCCCTCTGTCTATCTATCTATATATCTCCCTCTGTCTATCTATATATCTCCCTCTGTCTATCTATATATCTCCCTCTGTCTATCTATATATCTCCCTCTGTCTATCTATATATCTCCCTCTGTCTATCTATATATCTCCCTCTGTCTATCTATATATCTCCCTCTGTCTATCTATATATCTCCCTCTGTCTATCTATATATCTCCCTCTGTCTATCTATATATCTCCCTCTGTCTATCTATATATCTCCCTCTGTCTATCTATATATCTCCCTCTGTCTATCTATATATCTCCCTCTGTCTATCTATATATCTCCCTCTGTCTATCTATATATCTCCCTCTGTCTATCTATATATCTCCCTCTGTCTATCTATATATCTCCCTCTGTCTATTTATATATCTCCCTCTGTCTATCTATATATCTCCCTCTGTCTATCTATATATCTCCCTCTGTCTATCTATATATCTCCCTCTGTCTATCTATATATCTCCCTCTGTCTATCTATATATCTCCCTCTGTCTATCTATATATCTCCCTCTGTCTATCTATATATCTCCCTCTGTCTATCTATATATCTCCCTCTGTCTATCTATATATCTCCCTCTGTCTATCTATATATCTCCCTCTGTCTATCTATATATCTCCCTCTGTCTATCTATATATCTCCCTCTGTTTATCTATATATCTCCCTCTGTCTATCTATATATCTCCCTCTGTCTATCTATATATCTCCCTCTGTCTATCTATATATCTCCCTCTGTCTATCTATATATCTCCCTCTGTCTATCTATATATCTCCCTCTGTCTATTTATATATCTCCCTCTGTCTATCTATATATCTCCCTCTGTCTATCTATATATCTCCCTCTGTCTATCTATATATCTCCCTCTGTCTATCTATATATCTCCCTCTGTCTATCTATATATCTCCCTCTGTCTATCTATATATCTCCCTCTGTCTATTTATATATCTCCCTCTGTCTATCTATATATCTCCCTCTGTCTATCTATCTATATATCTCCCTCTGTCTATCTATATATCTCCCTCTGTCTATCTATATCTCCCTCTGTCTATCTATATCTCCCTCTGTCTATCTATATCTCCCTCTGTCTATCTATATCTCAATCTGTCTATCTATATCTCCCTCTGTCTATCTATATCTCCCTCTGTCTATCTATATCTCCCTCTGTCTATCTATCTAATCTATCTATATCTCCCTCTGTCTATCTATCTATATATCTCCCTCTGTCTATCTATCTATATATCTCCCTCTGTCTATCTATCTATCTATCTATCTCCCTCTGTCTATCTATCTATCTCCCTCTGTCTATCTATCTATCTATCTATCTCCCTCTGTCTATCTATCTATCTATCTATCTATCTATCTATCTATCTATCTCCCTCTGTCTATCTATCTATATCTCCCTCTGTCTATCTATATCTAATCTAATCTATCTATATCTCCCTCTGTCTATCTATCTAATCTAATCTATCTATATCTACCTTTGTCTATCTATCTAATCTATCTATATCTCCCTCTGTCTATCTATCTATATCTCCCTCTGTCTATCTATCTATATATCTCCCTCTGTCTATCTATATCTAATCTAATCTATCTATATCTCCCTCTGTCTATCTATCTATATATCTCCCTCTGTCTATCTATATCTCCCTCTGTCTATCTATCTAATCTATCTATATCTCCCTCTGTCTATCTATCTAATCTATCTATATCTCCCTCTGTCTATCTATCTAATCTATCTATATCTCCCTCTGTCTATCTATCTATCTATATATCTCCCTCTGTCTATCTATCTATATATCTCCCTCTGTCTATCTATCTATATATCTCCCTCTGTCTATCTATCTATATCTCCCTCTGGCTATATATCTATATATCTCCCTCTGTCTATCTATCTATATATCTCCCTCTGTCTATCTATATATCTCCCTCTGTCTATCTATCTATCTATCTATCTATCTATCTCCCTCTGTCTATCTATCTATATATCTCCCTCTGTCTATCTATCTATATATCTCCCTCTGTCTATCTATCTATCTCCCTCTGTCTATCTATCTATCTCCCTCTGTCTATCTATCTATCTATCTCCCTCTGTCTATCTATCTCCCTCTGTCTATCTATCTATCTATATCTATCTATCTATGCCTCTGTCTATCTATCTATATCTATAGGGCTGAACATTTCCAGTTCCCCTGGGTGAGTAGAAATTGAACTGTGGCAAGTAGTGAAAAAAAGCGAGTAAATCTTAAATGCACATTCACTCCCTATGGAAGGCTGGGTGTGCAGGTGCAGCAATGAAATGCTGTTGTGCAGATGGTGTGTTGGCGTGAAGTTAAGTGGCACTGTGGCCGCGGAGCGCAGCTGCGTCAGCGTAGAGGTTCTGAGAAGAGCAGGTGTCGTGGAGATGCAACATTGAGGAGGAGCATTATATACAGAAGTGCGGGTTATGTGAGGTAAGTAGGGCCCTGATCTGGTTGTTTTAAGGTCTAGGGGCAACACAAAATGAGGGGATGGGGCATGTGTATATAGAGAGAGCGAATTGGTCGTCAGTAGCAATCATCAAGCTAAAGACCTTCCATGGTTAGTTGTTCAAGTTACAACCCATAAAAAAAGAAAAGCAAATTGGACTCTAAGATTTGTTTCATGTTCCTGATGCCTTATACTGAATCTGCCCTGGTTAAAGGGACATTGTACACTCATTTTTTCTTTGCATAAATGTTTTGTAGATGATCTATTTATAAAGCCCATAAAGTTTTTTTTTTTTTTAAAAAGTATAATTTTGCTTATTTTTAAAGAACATTGCTCTGACTCCTAACCAAGCCCCAAAGTTTTATGTGAATACCGTCAGCTACCTTCTCCAGCTTGTTCCTGTTTGTGTAAAGGGTCTTTTCATATGCAAAAGACGGGGGGGGGGGGGGTGTCTTATTTCCCACTTGCAGTGGGCTTTCCATCTACCTTTTCAACAGAGCTAAACTGAAAGCTTCCAAGTACGTTTTTAAACCATTTTATACTGTATATTTATATCAGTATCTGTACACATTCTGTATAGTAGTGTCTGTTACATGCAGCTATATGACAATTAGTGTATACTGTATATTTATATCAGTATCTGTACATATTCTGTATAGTAGTGTCTATTACATGCAGTTATATGACAATTAGTGTATACTGTATATTTATATCAGTATCTGTACATATTCTGTATAGTAGTGTCTATTACATGCAGTTATATGACAATTAGTGTATACTGTATATTTATATCAGTATCTGTACATATTCTGTATAGTAGTGTCTATTACATGCAGTTATATGACAATTAGTGTATACTGTATATTTATATCAGTATCTGTACATATTCTGTATAGTAGTGTCTATTACATGCAGTTATATGACAATTAGTGTATACTGTATATTTATATCAGTATCTGTACATATTCTGTATAGTAGTGTCTATTACATGCAGTTATATGACAATTAGTGTATACTGTATATTTATATCAGTATCTGTACATATTCTGTATAGTAGTGTCTATTACATGCAGTTATATGACAATTAGTGTATACTGTATATTTATATCAGTATCTGTACATATTCTGTATAGTAGTGTCTATTACATGCAGTTATATGACAATTAGTGTATACTGTATATTTATATCAGTATCTGTACATATTCTGTATAGTAGTGTCTATTACATGCAGTTATATGACAATTAGTGTATACTGTATATTTATATCAGTATCTGTACATATTCTGTATAGTAGTGTCTATTACATACAGTTATATGACAATTAGTGTATACTGTATATTTATATCAGTATCTGTACATATTCTGTATAGTAGTGTCTGTTACATGCAGTTATATGACAATTAGCATATACTGTATATTTATATCAGTATCTGTACATATTCTGTATAGTAGTGTCTATTACATGCAGTTATATGACAATTAGTGTATACTGTATATTTATATCGGTATCTGTACATATTCTGTATAGTAGTGTCTATTACATGCAGTTATATGACAATTCGTGTATACTGTATATTTATATCAGTATCTGTACATATTCTGTATAGTAGTGTCTATTACATGCAGTTATATGACAATTAGTATATACTGTATATTTATATCAGTATCTGTACATATTCTGTATAGTAGTGTCTATTACATGCAGTTATATGTAATTAGTGTATACTGTATATTTATATCAGCATCTGTACATATTCTGTATAGTAGTGTCTATTACATGCAGTTATATGACAATTAGTTTATACTGTATATTTATATCAGTATCTGTACATAATCTGTATAGTAGTGTCTATTACATGCAGTTATATGACAATTAGTGTATACTGTATATTTATTTCAGTATCTGTACATATTCTGTATAGTAGTGTCTATTACATGCAGTTATATAACAATTAGTGTATACTGTATATTTATATCAGTATCTGTACATATTCTGTATAGTAGTGTCTATTACATGCAGTTATATGTAATTAGTGTATACTGTATATTTATATCAGTATCTGTACATATTCTGTATAGTAGTGTCTATTACATGCAGTTATATGACAATTAGTGTATACTGTATATTTATATCAGTATCTGTACATATTCTGTATAGTAGTGTCTATTACATGCAGTTATATGACATTTAGTGTATACTGTATATTTATATCAGTATCTGTACATATTCTGTATAGTAGTGTCTATTACATGCAGCTATATGACAATTAGTATATACTGTATATTTATATCAGTATCTGTACATATTCTGTATAGTAGTGTCTATTACATGCAGTTATATGAAAATGTGTGTATACTGTCCCTTTAACACAACTTTGCATCATGTGAGATATATATATGTGTGTGACATGTTAGGAGAGGGGACATTTACAGAACACACAAGCTGGGGAAAAAGTGAACTACAATGCAGAATGTGCATAAAGACATGAGAGTGATTGTGTCAGAGGGATTTGCACATATAAGTGTGATGCATCTTATAGGCAGACATAGCTCATGGCTTATAGGCAGACATAGCTCATGACTTATAGGCAGACATAGCTCATGACTTATAGGCAGACATAGCTCATGACTTATAGGCAGACATAGCTCATGACTTATAGGCAGACATAGCTCATGACTTATAGGCAGACATAGCTCATGACTTATAGGCAGACATAGCTCATGACTTATAGGCAGACATAGCTCATGACTTATAGGCAGACATAGCTCATGACTTATAGGCAGACATAGCTCATGACTTATAGGCAGACATAGCTCATGACTTATAGGCAGACATAGCTCATGACTTATAGGCAGACATAGCTCATGACTTATAGGCAGACATAGCTCATGACTTATAGGCAGACATAGCTCATGACTTATAGGCAGACATAGCTCATGACTTATAGGCAGACATAGCTCATGACTAAAATATTGAACACAATTTCCCTGGTTATTGAGCAACGTTGGATGCTTTGTTTGCACCAGACACTAATACGGTTGATGTTGTATTAAATGTAGCTGGATCTGTAGCAGACAAACCTCTCTTGTATAACAGCTGGTAGGGCCTGGTCGTCAGAGGACTGGGAATTCTGCAGAACCTCCACCTGCTCTGGTTCCGGCTCTGGTGGGGTTGGAGGTCGCCTCCTCCTCTCTTCCTCCTCTTTCCGCCTACGCATATCATTCACTTCCAGCTGCAAAACAAAAAGAGTAATAATAAAATGACTGATTAAATATTCAGAGCTAATACAGCACCCAGGAGGAAGAAAAGACAAAGTATCCTAGCTATTTAAAGGCACATGTAAGCTAGCGATAAACGTTTATGGTTATGGTAGAGCATACATTTCACAAAAATACTCCGCCAGTAGCTTGTCAGAGAGTTAAACGGATATTGCACTATAAACTGGTTTCCTCTTAATGTGTTTACAATGACTTGTTATAGTAGCTGCACTGTATACAATGTATGGGAATTTCCTCCTTTAGATTTATTTTTGTATATGAAATAACTATTTTGCTGATTCGGTCCTTAATCATCAGAAGAAACATCCCAACACAAGCCTGCAATCTCCCAACTTTGTTTCCAGTCACCCCCTCTGCCACTCTCTGCCCCCTCCTCCCAACCACTGAAAGTGAAGTGGCTTCCCTTGTGTCTTCCTCACACCTCACTACCTGCCCACTTAACCCTATTCCTTCAGATCTAAAAACTTCTGTCTCTCACCCTCACTCTGGCTTTTACTCACATATTCAACCTATCCCTTTCTACAGGCTCATTCCCTGCCTCCTTCAAACATGCAAAGGTCACCCCATCCTCAAAAAACCCTCCCTTGACCGTAACTCTTCTGTAAACTACCTCCCCATATCACTGCTCCCACTAGATTAAAAAATCCTTGAAATCCAATCTGGCTTCTGTCCCCAACACTCAACTGAGACTGCTCTCACCAAGGTTACTAACGATCTCCTTTCTGCTAAAAACAAAGGGTACTACTCTATACTCATCTTACTTGACCTCTCTGCTGCCTTTGACACTGTTGACCATCCCCTTCTCCTACGGACTCTCAGCTCTCTTGGGCTTTGTGACACTGCCCTCTCCTGGATTCACTCTTATCTCTCTAACAGATACTACTCCGTCTCTTTTGCTAGCTACTCTGATGGAGTACCTCAAGGCTCTGTCCTGGGTCCTCTACTCATCTCTATCTACACTTCTTCACTGGGTAAACTTATCAACAGCTATGGCTTCAACTATCACCTCTATGCTGACGACACCCAGATCTACCTTTCCACCCCTGCACTCTCTCCTTCTGTCAACTCTCACATCAGCGACTACTTATCTGGCATTTCCTCCTGGATGGCCTCTCACCACCTAAAAATAAATATGTCCAAAACCGAACTACTTCTAATCCCCCCTCTAACTCTACTCCAGTTTCTAATTTTTCTATCACTGTTGGCGGCACCACTACCCCCCCACATCACCCCAAGTCCGCTGCCTCTGAGTCACGATTGACTCAAATCTGCCCATCATTCCCCACATCCAACCTACTAACTGGCCTCCCCCTCTCCCACCTCTCTCCCCTTCAATCCATCCTAAATGCATCTGCCAGGCTAATCCACCTCTCTTGACGCTCTGTTTCTGCTGCGCCTCTCTGTGAGTCCCTTCACTAGCTCCCCATTCACAGCAGAGTTAAATTTAAAATTCTCACCCTGACCTACAAAGCCCTCACCAATGCTGCCCCACCCTACCTGTCCTCACTCATCAACAAATATACTCCAGCCCGACCCCTAAGATCCAATAAAGACCTGCTCCTTGCGTCCTCTACCATCACCTCCTCTCATGCTAGACTACAGGACTTCTCTCATGCGGCACCAACCCTGTGGAACGCACTTCCTCGAGCTGTCAGACTCTCCCCTAACCTCTCCTACTTTAAATGTTCCCTAAAGACCTTTTTGTTCAGGGAAGCTTATCACCCGACTCATTAACAAATGAACTTCACTTACCTAACAAGTTACCCTCATCTATCTCCTCACTGATGATATTCTCACCTTTGCAGTCCCCACCTCCTGTTTCCCATCCTCCTACCCACGTAGATTGTAAGTTCCCACGGGAATGGGGCCCTCAATTCCCCCTGTATTTGTGTGTAAAATTTTGTATTGTTTCTCCGTTGTACTTTTATCATTGTACCCATGGGCAGCCCTGTGGAATCTGTTGGCGCTTTATAAATAAAGAATAATAATAATCCATTATTCTCAAGAACATGCCTATATAAATGGGCTGAGCCTGCAGAAATAGCAGACTTTCTAATCTTATATATATCTCTCTAAACATTATTTATCTATTATACACAATGGCCAATACTTAGGTAATAAGATGTTTCTTTTCAATTGTGCTCTCTATCTGTTCCACCACCCCCACTGGTAACTTAAAAGTCGCTTGCTGTCTCTTGTTTTGTAGCTTTTCTATAGAGAATACTAAAGTATTCCTATTTTCAATATAGGTGCATCACGCAGACAGACCCTAATGTGCAACCCAATTCATCAAATACCCTGACAATAACCCACTGCTATAACCAAGAAGCAAATGATCACATGATAATTCCACCCGCATAAAGCCTTAAAAGCTTATTTCTTATCCAGCAGCACAAGCTGATCTGTTTAGCAGGAAATACTCCTCACACTATATTAAATATGCATTTAAGTGAATAATTCATCTGAGAGAGGGAGGGTCTGTGGCCTGTGCTCAGGTGGGAAAGGTAAGATTTGTAGACTTCAGATCAGTTAATGACAAACAAATCTGTATCTCACCGTTGTGAGTTTCTCCAGAAGGTAAATTCGTTCGTCCCAGGCAGACACAGATTTCTGGAAGGCATCGTGCCTCTTTATAAGGTTCTCCACCTCGTCTACGTTTGTACCAAGTTCTGAAGATCGGACGATGGGTTCTTGACTGGATAACCAAGCCTCTGCCACACTAGCATCTCTTCCAAACATCAGCACCTCCAGGACTGTGGGGGAGACGAGACACATGAAAGCTGGCAGCGATACACAGTCTGGCACCCCATGACACGGGCAGTGGCACAATTTTATACAGTAATTATAGATCATTATTCCTATTACACTAAACGTAATAAGTCACTAACGCCTAGATTTAGAGTTTGGCGGTAGCCATCAAAACCAGCGTTAGAGGCTCCTAACGCTGGTTTTAGGCTACCGCTGGTATTTGGAGTCAGTCAGGAAAGTTTCTAACGCTCACTTTGCAGCCGCGACTTTTCCATACCACAGATCCCCCTACGTCATTTGCGTATCCTATCTTTTCAATGGGATCTTTCTAACGCTGGTATTTAGAGTCGTGGCTGAAGTGAGCGTTAGAAATCTAACGACAAAACTCCAGCCGCAGAGAAAAGCCAGGAGTTAAGAGCTTTCTGGGCTAACGCCGGTTTATAAAGCTTTTAACTACTGTGCTCTAAAGTACACTAACACCCATAAACTACCTATGTACCCCTAAACCGAGGTCCCCCCCACATCGCCGCCACTCTATTAAAATTTTTTAACCCCTAATCTGCCGCTTCATACACCGCCGCCAGCTACATTATACCTATGTACCCCTAATCTGCTGCCCCTAACACCGCTGACCCCTATATTATATTTATTAACCCCTAATCTGCCACCCCCAACGTCGCCGCCACCTACCTACAATTATTAACCCCTAATCTGCCGACCGGAGCTCACCGCTACTATAATACATTTATTAACCCCTAAAGCTAAGTCTAACCTTAACCCTAACACCCCCCTAAGTTAAATATAATTTAAATCTAACAAAATAAATTAACTCTTATTAAATATATTATTCCTATTTAAAGCTAAATACTTACCTGTAAAATAAACCCTAATATAGCTACAATATAAATTATAATTATATTGTAGCTATTTTAGGATTTATATTTATTTTACAGGCAACTTTGTATTTATTTTAACCAGGTACAATAGCTATTAAATAGTTAATAACTATTTAATAGTTACCTAGTTAAAATAATTACAAATTACCTGTAAAATAAATCCTAACCTAAGTTACAATTAAACCTAACACTACACTATCAATAAATAAATTAAACTACCTACAATTATCTACAATTAAACCTAACACTACACTATCAATAAATTAATTAAATACAATACCTACAAATAAATACAATGAAATAAACTAACTAAAGTACAAAAAATAAAAAAGAACTAAGTTACAAAAAATAAAAAAATATTTACAAACATTAGAAAAATATTACAACAATTTTAAACTAATTACACCTACTCTAAGCCCCCTAATAAAATAACAAAGCCCCCCAAAATAAAAAAATGCCCTACCCTATTCTAAAATTAAAATAGAAAAGCTCTTTTACCTTACCAGCCCTGAAAAGGGCCATTTGCGGGGCATGCCCCAAAGAATTCAGCTCTTTTGCCTGTAAAAAAAAAAATATACAATACCCCCCCCAACATTACTACCCACCACCCACATACCCCTAATCTAACCCAAACCCCCCTTAAATAAACCTAACACTAAGCCCCTGAAGATCTCCCTACCTTGTCTTCACCACACCGGGTCCCAATCTGTCCAGAAGAGCCTCCGAAATCTTCATCCAAGCCCAAGCAGGGGCTGAAGAGTGACGTCCATCCTCCGGCTGAAGTCTGGATCCAAGCGGCAAATGAAGAAGTCATCTTCGGGAAGAAATCTTCATCTTATCCGGGCAGAAGAGGACATCCGGACCGGCAAACATCTTCATCCAAGCCGCATCTTCTATGTTGTTCCATCGGAAGAGGTCTTCAAGATCAGCCGCTCGTCATCCGATGGAACAACATAGAAGATGCGGCTTGGATGAAGATGTTTGCCGGTCCGGATGTCCTCTTCTGCCCGGATAGGATGAAGATTTCTTCCCAAAGATGGACTTCTTCATTTGCCGCTTGGATCCAGACTTCAGCCGGAGGATGGACGTCACTCTTCAGCCCCTGCTTGGGCTTGGATGAAGATTTCGGAGGCTCTTCTGGACAGATTGGGACCCGGTGTGGTGAAGACAAGGTAGGGAGATCTTCAGGGGCTTAGTGTTAGGTTTATTTAAGGGGGGTTTGGGTTAGATTAGGGGTATGTGGGTGGTGGTATTGTATGTTTTTTTTACAGGCAAAAGAGCTGAATTCTTTGGGGCATGCCCCGCAAAGGGCCCTTTTCAGGGCTGGTAAGGTAAAAGAGATTTGAACTTTTTTAATTTAGAATAGGGTAGGGCATTTTTTTTATTTTGGGGGTCTTTGTTATTTTATTAGGGGGCTTAGAGTAGGTGTAATTAGTTTAAAATTGTTGTAATATTTTTCTAATGTTTGTAACTTATTTTTTTATTTTTTGTAACAGTTCTTTTTTATTTTTTGTACTTTAGTTAGTTTATTTAATTGTAGTTATTTGTAGGTATTGTATTTAATTTATTTATTGATAGTGTAGTGTTAGGTTTAATTGTAACTTAGGTTAGGATTTATTTTACAGGTCATTTTGTAATTATTTTAACTATTTTAGCTATTAAATAGTTATTAACTATTTAATAGCTATTGTACCTGGTTAAAATAAATACAAAGTTGCCTGTAAAATAAATATTAATCCTAAAATAGCTACAATATAATTATAATTTATATTGTAGCTATATTAGGGTTTATTTTACAGGTAAGTATTTAGCTTTAAATAGGAATAATTTATTTAATAATAGTTAATTTATTTCGTTAGATTTAAATTATATTTAACTTAGGGGGGTGTTAGTGTTAGGGTTAGACTTAGCTTTAGGGGTTAATACATTTATTATAGTAGCGGTGAGATCGGGTCAGCAGATTAGGGGTTAATTATTGTAGGTAGGTGGAGGCGACGTTGTGGGGGGCAGATTAGGGGTTATTAAATATAATATAGGGGTCGGCGGTGTTAGGGGCAGCAGATTAGGGGTACATAGGTATAATGTAGGTTGCGGCGGTATACGGAGCGGCAGATTAGGGGTTAATAATAATATGCAGGTGTCAGCGATAGCGGGGGCGGCAGATTAGGGGTTAATAAGTGTAAGGTTAGGGGTGTTTAGACTCGGGGTACATGTTAGAGTGTTAGGTGCAGACTTAGGAAGTGTTTCCCCATAGAAAACAATGTAGCTGCGTTAGGAGCTGAACGCTGCTTTTTTGCAGGTGTTAGGTTTTTTTCAGCTCAAACAGCCCCATTGTTTCCTATGGGGGAATCGTGCACGAGCACGTTTTTGAAGCTGGCCGCGTCCGTAAGCAACGCTGGTATATAGAGTTGCAGTGGCGGTAAATTATGCTCTACGCTCCCTTTTTGGAGCCTAACGCAGCCATTCTGTGAACTCTAAATACCAGCGGTATTTAAAAGGTGCGGGAGAAAAAAAGCATGCGATAGCTACGCACCCCTTTGGCCGCAGAACTCTAAATCTAGCCGTTAGAGATTCCTGTGGTCAGACAGGTCACTGCAGAGACATAAAGACCAGGGCTGCCTGTCTAGTGTGTCTGTCAGTACACAGATGACAATTAGATAGTAAGCTCCTGTGGTCAGACAGGTCACTGCAGAGACATAAACACCAGGGCTGCCTGTCTAGTGTGTCTGTCAGTACACAGATGACAGTTAGATAGTAAGCTCCTGTGGTCAGACAGGTCACTGCAGAGACATAAACACCAGGGCTGCCTGTCTAGTGTGTCTGTCAGTACACAGATGGCAATTAGATAGTAAGCTCCTGTGGTCAGACCGGTCACTGCAGAGACATAAAGACCAGGGCTGCCTGTCTAGTGTGTCTGTCAGTACACAGATGACAATTAGATAGTAAGCTCCTGTGGTCAGACAGGTCAGTGCAGCGACATAAAGACCAGGGCTGCCTGTCTAGTGTGTCTGTCAGTACATAGATGACAATTAGATAGTAAGCTCCTGTGGTCAGACAGGTCAGTGCAGAGACATAAAGACCAGGGCTGCCTGTCTAGTGTGTCTGTCAGTACACAGATGACAATTAGATAGTAAGCTCCTGTGGTCAGACAGGTCACTGCAGAGACATAAAGACCAGGGCTGCCTGTCTAGTGTGTCTGTCAGTACACAGATGGCAATTAGGTAGTAAGCTCCTGTGGTCAGACAGGTCAGTGCAGAGACATAAAGACCAGGGCTGCCTGTCTAGTGTGTCTGTCAGTACATAGATGGCAATTAGATAGTAAGCTCCAGTGGTCAGACAGGTCAGTGCAGAGACAAACACCAGGGCTGCCTGTCTAGTGTGTCTGTCAGTACACAGATGACAATTAGATAGTAAGCTCCTGTGGTCAGACAGGTCACTGCAGAGACATAAAGACCAGGGCCGCCTGTCTAGTGTGTCTGTCAGTACACAGATGGCAATTAGATAGTAAGCTCCTGTGGTCAGACAGGTCAGTGCAGAGACATAAAGACCAGGGCTGCCTGTCTAGTGTGTCTGTCAGTACACAGATGGCAATTAGATAGTAAGCTCCTGTGGTCAGACAGGTCACTGCAGAGACATAAAGACCAGGGCTGCCTGTCTAGTGTGTCTGTCAGTACACAGATGACAATTAGATAGTAAGCTCCTGTGGTCAGACAGGTCAGTGCAGCAACATAAAGACCAGGGCTGCCTGTCTAGTGTGTCTGTCAGTACATAGATGACAATTAGATAGTAAGCTCCTGTGGTCAGACAGGTCACTGCAGAGACATAAAGACCAGGGCTGCCTGTCTAGTGTGTCTGTCAGTACACAGATGGCAATTAGATAGTAAGCTCCTGTGGTCAGACAGGTCAGTGCAGCGACATAAAGACCAGGGCTGCCTGTCTAGTGTGTCTGTCAGTACATAGATGACAATTAGATAGTAAGCTCCTGTGGTCAGACAGGTCACTGCAGAGACATAAAGACCAGGGCTGCCTGTCTAGTGTGTCTGTCAGTACATAGATGACAATTAGATAGTAAGCTCCTGTGGTCAGACAGGTCACTGCAGAGACATAAAGACCAGGGCTGCCTGTCTAGTGTGTCTGTCAGTACATAGATGGCAATTAGATAGTAAGCTCCTGTGGTCAGACAGGTCAGTGCAGCAACATAAAGACCAGGGCTGCCTGTCTAGTGTGTCTGTCAGTACATAGATGACAATTAGATAGTAAGCTCCTGTGGTCAGACAGGTCACTGCAGAGACATAAAGACCAGGGCTGCCTGTCTAGTGTGTCTGTCAGTACACAGATGGCAATTAGATAGTAAGCTCCTGTGGTCAGACAGGTCAGTGCAGCGACATAAAGACCAGGGCTGCCTGTCTAGTGTGTCTGTCAGTACACAGATGGCAATTAGATAGTAAGCTCCTGTGCTCAGACTGGTCAGTGCAGAGACATAAAGACCAGGGCTGCCTGTCTAGTGTGTCTGTCAGTACACAGATGGCAATTAGATAGTAAGCTCCTGTGGTCAGACAGGTCAGTGCAGAGACATAAAGACCAGGGCTGCCTGTCTAGTGTGTCTGTCAGTACACAGATGACAATTAGATAGTAAGCTCCTGTGGTCAGACAGGTCAGTGCAGAGACATAAAGACCAGGGCTGCCTGTCTAGTGTGTGTGTCAGTACACAGATGACAATTAGATAGTAAGCTCCTGTGGTCAGACAGGTCAGTGCAGAGACATAAAGACCAGGGCTGCCTGTCTAGTGTGTGTGTCAGTACACAGATGACAATTAGATAGTAAGCTCCTGTGGTCAGACAGGTCAGTGCAGAGACATAAAGACCAGGGCTGCCTGTCTAGTGTGTGTGTCAGTACACAGATGACAATTAGATAGTAAGCTCCTGTGGTCAGACAGGTCAGTGCAGAGACATAAAGACCAGGGCTGCCTGTCTAGTGTGTGTGTCAGTACACAGATGAGAATTAGATAGTAAGCTCCTGTGGTCAGACAGGTCACTGCAGAGACATAAAGACCAGGGCTCCCTGTCTAGTGTGTCTGTCAGTACACAGATGAGAATTAGATAGTAAGCTCCTGTGGTCAGACAGGTCACTGCAGAGACATAAAGACCAGGGCTGCCTGTCTAGTGTGTCTGTCAGTACACAGATGGCAATTAGATAGTAAGCTCCTGTGGTCAGACAGGTCAGTGCAGAGACATAAACACCAGGGCTGCCTGTCTAGTGTGTCTGTCAGTACACAGATGGCAATTAGATAGTAAGCTCCTGTGGTCAGACAGGTCACTGCAGAGACATAAAGACCAGGGCTGCCTGTCTAGTGTCTGTCAGTACACAGATGACAATTAGATAGTAAGCTCCTGTGGTCAGACAGGTCACTGCAGCGACATAAAGACCAGGGCTGCCTGTCTAGTGTCTGTCAGTACACAGATGACAATTAGATAGTAAGCTCCTGTGGTCAGACAGGTCACTGCAGCGACATAAAGACCAGGGCTGCCTGTCAAGTGTGTGTGTCAGTACACAGATGGCAATTAGATAGTAAGCTCCTGTGGTCAGACAGGTCACTGCAGAGACATAAAGACCAGGGCCGCCTGTCTAGTGTGTCTGTCAGTACACAGATGACAATTAGATAGTAAGCTCCTGTGGTCAGACAGGTCATTGCAGAGACATAACGTCCAGAGAGAGAAAGAGAGAGAGAGATTGCTAGACAGATATATAGACAGACCGATATGCAGACATAGAGACAGATTGATATACAAACCGAGAGAGATTGATAGAAAGACATATTGACAGACAGAGTGAGAGATAGAGATTTATATTGAAGAGAGACAGATAAAAATAGATTAATAGACAGATTGATAGACAGACAGATATACATATAGACAGAGAGCGAGAGATAGATTTATATCGAAGAGAGAAAGACAAAAATAGATTAATAGACAGATTGATAGACAGACAAGAGAGAGATTGATAGACAGACAAGAGAGAGATTGATAGACAGACAAGAGAGAGATTGATAGACAGACAAGAGAGAGATTGATAGACAGACAAGAGAGAGATTGATAGACAGACAAGAGAGAGATTGATAGACAGACAAGAGAGAGATTGATAGACAGACAAGAGAGATTGATAGACAGACAAGAGAGAGATTGATAGACAGACAAGAGAGAGATTGATAGACAGACAAGAGAGAGATTGATAGACAGACAAGAGAGAGATTGATAGACAGACAAGAGAGAGATTGATAGACAGACAAGAGAGAGATTGATAGACAGACAAGAGAGAGATTGATAGACAGACAAGAGAGATTGATAGACAGACAAGAGAGATTGATAGACAGACAAGAGAGAGATTGATAGACAGACAAGAGAGAGATTGATAGACAGACAAGAGAGAGATTGATAGACAGACAAGAGAGAGATTGATAGACAGACAAGAGAGAGATTGATAGACAGACAAGAGAGAGATTGATAGACAGACAAGAGAGAGATTGATAGACAGACAAGAGAGAGATTGATAGACAGACAAGAGAGAGATTGATAGACAGACAAGAGAGAGATTGATAGACAGACAAGAGAGAGATTGATAGACAGACAAGAGAGATTGATAGACAGACAAGAGAGATTGATAGACAGACAAGAGAGATTGATAGACAGACAAGAGAGAGATTGATAGACAGACAAGAGAGAGATTGATAGACAGACAAGAGAGAGATTGATAGACAGACAAGAGAGAGATTGATAGACAGACAAGAGAGAGATTGATAGACAGACAAGAGAGAGATTGATAGACAGACAAGAGAGAGATTGATAGACAGACAAGAGAGAGTTATAGACAGACAAGAGAGATTTATAGACAGACAAGAGAGATTTATAGACAGACAAGAGAGATTGATAGACAGACAAGAGAGAGATTGATAGACAGAGCGAGAGATAGATTTCTATTGAAGAGAGAAAGACAGAAATAGATTGATAGACAAACAGTCAGACAGAGAGAGAGATAAACAGGCAGATACAAGGGGCATTGTTGCATGCATATCATCACCTCTCATGCTTTCTATGCTATATCATAAGTTATTAGGGAATATATTGTAAAACATAGTTATTCGAAGTGAAAGAGAATTTCTTGATAAAATGATTTTCAAGCATTTCTTCATATTTTATTAGTAGAGAAATGTAATAGTTTCAAATGAAATGAATATGCAAATATCAAGAACTAAATCTAAGAAAATGCTAGTTATGTTTTTGCACAAGGTTATCAGATTATTTATGTTCAGTGACCAATGAGCAGCTGAAAAGGGCATAAATATTTCACTAGCGGCTCCATGGGGGCGGAGAATATAAATCAAGAACGTTTGGTTGCTGCCAAGGTCATAGTTCATACATAGAAAAACCTTATAAGTTCTTTATTTTTTAGGCAAGCTTAATTAGCAAAATGATTAGCATTTTCCTTCCTGTAACTAACTGCATATTAGAATAATAAATATATTCATTAAACATTGTTCTTTTATAAGACGTGAGGTTGATCAAATTAGAGGTTAGTACCTGGAATGTAAACTTTACAATAACTTGTCATTAAAGGGACACTAAACCCAAATTTTTCTCTTTCATGATTCAAACAGAGCAGCAAGGTTTAAGCAACTTTCTAACTTACTCCGATTATCAATTTTTCTTCATTCTCTTGCCATCTTTATTTGAAAAAGCAGGAATCTAAGCTAAGGAGCCAGACAATTTTGGTTCAGTACCCTGGACAGCATTTAGCCACCAATCAGCAGGTTGTGAATCAAAAATGGGCCGGCTTCTAAACTTACATTCTTGCTTTTTCAAATAAAGATAGCAAGAGAATAAAGAAAAATTGATAATAGGAGTAAATTAGAAAGCTGCTTAAAATTGTATGCTCTATCTTTGGGTTCAGTGTCCCTTTAAGACATTATAAAAGGAAAAATGTGCAAGCAGCTAATATAGAGATATAGGACAGACAGCAAGGCTGCCCTTTTGGCAGGGTGAGAGGGGCCCTGTGCTTTGGGGGCCCCTGCAGTGTATGAGAAGGTGCAATGCGCGTCCTGCATTTAGTTTATTGTATCACAAGGTGTAATAATTATTCTTTATATGGGTAACACTGAATGGGGACAGGGTTGGCCCTACAGGGGGAGGGGAAAAGGCCCCACAAATGCTAATGTTGGCCCTGAGGGACAAACAGGTGGTGACTTAGTAAAACATGAAGCCCCGCCCCGGCCACGCCCCCTACACTCACCTATCTGTAACCACTCCATTTTATCCTTCCACTTATTCTCCGTCTCCTGCCTCCGCTCCTGCAGCTGCTCCAGCTTCTCCGAGATCTGAAAATAAAGTGCACGTGGTGAAGCAGCCATTGCCCGAGTGCTCTACATATAAAAACATAAGAACTTTACTTTCAATTTAAAGGGACATAAACCCAAATGTTTATTGTATGGCTGAGATAGTGAACACGATTCTAAGCCACTTTTCAATTTATTTCTATTATCAAATTTGCTTAATTCTCTTGGTACCAGTGCATCAGGCGAGCCAGTGACAAGAAACATATGTTCAGCCCCCATGCAGCTAGCTCCCAGCTCATGAACCTACCTACAATTTTAAACAACTTTTCTATTGACTTCTTTAATCTATTTTTAGTACTCTTGGTATCCTTTGTTGAAAAGCATATCTAGGTAGGAGCAGGGAGCTAGCTGCTGATTGGTGGCTGCACATATATACCTCTTATCATTGGCTTACCAATGTGCTCAGCTAGCTCCCAGTAGCGCAGTTCTGATTCTTCAATAAAAGATACAACGAGAATGAAGCAAACTTGATAATAAAAGCAAATTGGAAAGTTGTTTAAAATTGTTTGTTCTGTCTGAATCATGAAAGAAAAAAATAGGGTTTCATGTCCCTTTAACTTCCCCTAACGTCCCTTTAAGTTCTGTTTTTGTTTTTTTAAACCCTGTTTTAGTGTGATCATTTAATTACTCTGTATACCTCATTATTACCAGGAAGTGCCAGCATCTAATATATATATATATAAAACCTTCTATAGAAATATCTACCCTTACACAGAGATTTTCTGATAATTCCCTTTTTTATTTTCCATCTTGTTTTTCTATTAGTTGATGGGCGGAAGAGAAGCCACAAGTAATTCCAATCTGCCATTCATGTATGTAACTTCTAATGCGTATAAGCCTCTGCCGCTGGGCACTTTGGGGTTAATATACAGAAGTGTTAAACTGGCTATGTAGCTGCTATACACACTGCAGATGAAGATCTTTACACGTTTCTGGGTTACCATCTGCTTGCTCAGGCCCTGTGCGCTTACGATGCCAGGGTGAATGCTGGGAAGGAGGAATCGGCATGCTGGGTAACCGCGGGTGTATTTGTACGGCTATAGCTATGTAGGGCAATTTATTGTGAAGACAAAAAGCCGTATCTCTCCGGTAGTCAAACACGGTGTAAAACTTCACACGACTGACGTCTGCTGCCAGATGAATTAGGGAAACTTCTAGATTTCTTTTAATAAAAGGTGCTCAAAATATTAATTTGAAATACACAATCGTTTATTTCCAAGGCTGTTAGAATTTTGTGTTTGTAAAATAAAAATGTTTTGTTAAAGGGATAAGAAACCCAAAAATGTTCTTTTGTGACTCAGACAGAACAGACCAAAAAAAAGTTCCCAATTTACTTCTATAATCCAATTTGTTCCCATGATATTCTGTGTTCTGTGAATAGATACCTAGGTAGTCATCTGGAGCACTATATAGCAGGAAATCGTGCTGCTCTTGCAAATGGATCGCATTCTTACTGCTGCCGTATAGTGCTTCCCGCCTTTTACTACCTGCCGGATAATGCACCATTACCTTGTCAGATGCGTAGTGATTCTTTTCTAGCAGAGAGTTGCCAAGGTCTATGCAGGTTGTGAAGCTGTCGGCGCGGGCATCCACTTCTGCCTTGATGCCTTGGTGGTTCTTGATGACTAAATCGGCTGAAGATACGTCGCTGAAAAGCAAAACTCAGATGTAAGAGAAACGGAGCTGAACTGATCTCTACAACCTTATGCTTAACAGAACTACCCAACTTATCTTCTCATTACTACGGTATCTTTTTATTCAGGTGCTATTACTTGTGTAGGTCTTCTGGGCTGAATTGGTACCAATAGGTTTGGGCAAATATTAATAAAAAGTCCTTGTGGCCCAGATTTGTCAGCTGTAAACTATAATGTTAAATGTTTGCCCAATATGCAACATTGATTTTTGCAAAAAGAAAATGTCCGTGATCCATCTTACAACTGTAATATTTGAATGTTGGTTTTCATAGACTAAGTCGCAGAGAATTCATATTCAAATGCAGTATTTGAACGTTACATCAGTCCTGAGTTTTATGGACCATATTGATGTGTATACATGGTCACATGGTCTGAGGAGATGAACTCTTATTGGTGCACAGATCTTTAGGGGAATCGGTTACCTCCCTGCTTGTGCTCTTCCAACTCAGTTCAGTTGAATAAAATGATTTGATCTTTGACGTACAAACCCAATCCTTACAGGGCAATATTTATTATTTTACGGATAAAATAAATTCTAAAGAAACAAGTAAAAAGGCAAATGGACCTCAGGATGGGACATTTGTTTTACACATTAAATGTCAAAATCCAACCTCTCTGTTTACTCAATGATTTTATTTTGGACTGATAAAGAAATTTGTATAATATAACACACGTGTTGCTAGTAAATAAATGTAGAATAACAGAAACATTTAGGACATAATGAGCTGCGACTCTCCGGATCCCAGTAATATAAATACATCAATCTCATTGGAGTTCTACAAACAACTTGTAATTAAGCTGTATGCCTTTTCATTTGTTTATTATTAAATATTGAGGATTATTTTACTATTCTCCTTTACTTGTATAGCGCCACAACATTTCATTGCACTTGTTTAAATAGCTGTATTTATTCTTAAAATGTATTCAATTAACATTTTCTAATGGTTTTCTTTCCCCCAATTTTCCCGTGCTATTTTAGTATATGTTTTTTCTTTATTCTCTCAAACTATATTTAACAGGAACAATTCCTGTGTAAGACAGAAGAGTAAGGATAAAAACATCCCTGCCCTTAATACTTTAATAGACAAGTTGGCTGCTTAAGTTGAAAATCAGGTCCCTCCACAAGGAAGAGTGTGAGGCCACCACTAGTGAATCTGGTGCCAACTTACCGTGGCTTCTCCTGAGCGTCAATCTGCAAGTTGATATCATCCATCCAAAGCATGAGATCACGAACCATTCTGAAGAAGCGGAATTTCTCTACGGTGTCTAGAAGCAGCTGGCGACGGGCACTGCTGGCATTTTGAAGATCCCCCCAAGCCTCTGTCACAGCCTGCTCATGGCGGTGGATATCGGCAGCTTTCTCACCTGCGTAGGCTTTCTGTAGACGTGAAGCATCCTCCTGTACCTGCTTAACCTGATGTAGAAGAGTCAAGTTATAAATGTGTCTCTGTAGTGGGGCACAATTAGAATCAACTCATGACGTTCAATATAATGCTTTCTAATTATCCTCTTTCAACCAGAAGCAAAGTGATCTAGACCATTCTCTACATGTGTCAACCCATCTCCCAGCTGTCAACCTACCTGTGCACTGAGTGCTTGGATGTCATGCTCAAAGGTTGTGTGCATGCGTTGCATGGCCTCTGCAGTATTAAGGTCCCTGCCGGTTTCCTCTGGAATCTGGTTTTTCTTGTCGTGGATTTGACCTAGCGTCTCACGGGCATCCTGGTAGAAACGGTGAAGCTCATAGGAGGCAGCCAGCATTTGGCTTCTGGTGTCAATCATTTCCAACAAGTCAGCCCAAGCCTCATTAAGTCCATCTTTCCATTCTGCTACAGTTGCATTTTCCGAGTGCCCAGAAGAAATCAGGTCATCCGCCATGAGATTAACAGCATCTACTCGCTCCTGGCCAATGTTACTAGTATCACGGGAGAACTCTCGGAATTTATCCCTCAGCATCTAAAATACAGAACAGGATGTAAGATAAAAAATCACAGGAATGGTGGCTATGAGTCGTCTATATGGGATAAAGACAACAAAGAATGAACATCTGTAGCCTACGACACAGGGAGAGCGTTACACTCACAGTTACATGCTCATAGTCCTGTCCCAGCTCATGGGATGCGGCCACCACTTCACGTTCTGAAATCCAGTGCTCAAGATCTTCCACGTCTCTCTTTAGCTGGCACAGTCTCTGGTGCTCTTGTAGCTTTCCCTGTCTCTCCTCTGCTAGATCCTTCAAGCTGGCATAGAGCTTGTCCACTTGCCCCTGGCGCATAGTGATCCGATCACTATTATATAGAAGAAATAGAGCAAGAAGGTTTAACCAGATAACCAATTCTGACATTTCCAGGGATAATTATATTTAAACTATACTCAGCTACTGCTTCAAATAAAACACATTAGACATGAAGGACAGTCTGATGGTCAAGAGGGAAGTGCACACGTGGAAGTGCACACTGCAAACTTCCCAAGCCTAATCTGCTACATATCTGTCCCTAACTGGCTTCAGCAGAAGTGATAAGATAAGAAAGTGCACACTGCAAACTTCACAAGCCTAACCTGCTACATATCTGTCCCTAACTGGCTTCAGCAGAGGTGATAAGATAAGGAGGTGCACACTGCAAACTTCACAAGCCTAATCTGCTACATATCTGTCCCTAACTGGCTTCAGCAGAAGTGATAAGATAAGGAGGTGCACACTGCAAACTTCACAAGCCTAATCTGCTACATATCTGTCCCTAACTGGCTTCAGCAGAAGTGATAAGATAAGGAGGTGCACACTGCAAACTTCACAAGCCTAATCTGCTACATATCTGTCCCTAACTGGCTTCAGCAGAGGTGATAAGATAAGGAGGTGCACACTGCAAACTTCACAAGCCTAACCTGCTACATATCTATCCCTGTCTTCAGCAGGGGTGATAAGATAAGCAAGTGCAAACTGCAGACATCACTCACCTAACCCTGCTACATATCTGTCTCTAACTGGCCTCAGCAGATAAAACAAGATCTTGCGAAACAATGCAATTTTTGCTAATAAAACAACAGTGACTAGCTGTATCTACTCCAGTAACAAGTCAGTAATGGCACCTCCAAATTAGACAAGAAGTGGGAGGGGAGTAAAAAAACAACTACTGCAAGAAGGTGTTAACACATTCAGAAAGCTTTCACACTTGGCATGCATGCTTTTCCCCCAAAACTACACAAAAAGTTTTTTTATTACAAGTTGTTTCAAATGTTTTATGTCCCTTTATTCCATACAGGTTTTATCTAATTATTATTATTTTTTCTGTAAAATATAACCCAATTCTACTATAGCAGAGAAGTTTATATATAAAAAACAAAATCATGCGACACAATGGGCTAAGATTTAAAAGCAAATAAACCAAAACTTCAACTGGACTTGTCAAGATACCAATTACAGAATAGGGTTGTGGTTTTTAGATACATAAAAGGTATACAAATAGTAATGATATACAGAGCACAGCGCTACCTACCTCTCAGGATGGCCTCTTGACACCATATCTCTGCTTGAGTTGGCCAGTTGGTGAATGGTTTCAGCATAATCGTCTAGTGCTTGTTCCATCACTAAGTGTTTCTTTAGCATAGCTTGTGCTCCAATCTCATCCTAAGTAACAGAAGTGAATATGAAAGAATAGGGAGAGGAGGATTCATCTCAAGTCTAATATGGTTATAGAATCTTCAATTTATCCGATGTACGACCCCACTAAAGTATAATACAAACTATTAAAAGGACAATCAAGTCCAAAACAAACTTTCATTATTCATTATCACCAATTTTGCTTTGTTCTCTTGGTATTCTTAGTTGAAAGCTAAATCTAGGAGGTTCATATGCTAATTTCTAAGCCCTTGAAGGCCGCATCTTAGCTCAGGGCATTTTGACAGTTTTTCACCACTAGAGGGTGTTAGTTCATGTGTTCCATATAAATAACATTGTGCTCACGCACGTGGAGTTCCTAGGAGCCAGCACTGATTGGCTAAACTGCAAGTCTGTCAAAAGAACTAAGATAAGGGGTCAGTCAGCAGAAGCTTAGATACAAGGTTATCACACAGGTAAAAAGTGTATTAATATAACTGTGTTGGTTATGCAAAACTGGGGATTGGGTAATAAAGGGATTATCTATCTTTTTAAACAATAAATATTCTGGTATAGACTGTCCCTTTAACAGACCCAGTTTGGACATTTTCCCAACAGATTTCAACAATAGCATTTGTCTTCTAGATTGTTGTTCGAGATGGAGATGAAACATCTAGAACATTGGTTGTTATTATAGCTCGGTTCTATGTCTCAGATTGGAACTAGTCCTACCTTGGCCTTCTCTTCAGACATCATGTGTAATTCCTGCTCTCCCATCCAAGCTTCAGCCTCAGCAGCATCAGCGTAGAACTGTTGCGCAGCCTGAGACTCCCCAAGGCGTGCATGTCGTTTTTCTGTTTCTGTTACCAGCTCTTCCCAAGTGGCCCTGAGAACCTCAAGACGTTCTGCTATCTCCTGAGCATCTAGGGCATTGTTCTTTACCATAGATTTCCCCCTTTCTAGGATATCATCTATTCGAGGCTGATGACCTTGAATTTCTTTCTGTAGTGTCTGTTGGAAGAGACATTAAAAACATTTATCAGAAGATGACTTTGAAAACATCTATTCTATGACCTTTGGAGCATGCATAGACCGTTTTTTGTTCTCTCGGATTAGGGTACTTAATCTCATCTAGTTCAGGTTACTTTCCTTAGTTTTTTTTTGCCCCCTCACCTAACGATGTTGTGTGATCTGTTTATTATACTCTCTCTTCTACAGCTATGTACACTGATGCGCTCAGACAATAGCCCTTGGGATATCAAGATCCGTATTAAGCGCACTGGCCCTGCAGCTTTAATAAACAATATTTACCTGCATGCACGCGAGTTGAGAAAATATCTCACATTATCTTGTTGCATCTAAATCTCCATAGACTTCTTTGTTCTGCCTTGTCTCAGTTACTTAATAATAAATCCACCTAAATAATGCAGGCAGAGCTGACTATAACTTAAAGGGATAGTATAGCTAAAACTAAACTTTCATGATTCAGATAGAGCAGCAATTTTAAATAACTTTCTAATTTACTCCTATAATCAAATTTTCTTCGTTCTCTTGGTATCTTTATTTTAAAAAGCTAAAATGTAAGATTTGAAGCCGGCCCATTTTTGGTTCAGAACCTGGGCAGCGCTTGCTGATTGGTGCATAAATGTAGTCATCCAATCAGCAAGAGCTACTCAGGTGCTGAACAAAAAATTGATTATAGGAGTAAATTAGAAAGTTGCTTAAAATTGCTGCTCTGTCTGAATCAAGAACGTTTAATTTTGACTAAACTATTCCTTTAAAGGGACATTAAACACCTCAATATATTAATATAAATTGTTTAAGTACATGTAGTAAAACAACTTTGCGTTATACGTTCAATATTTATTTTGTTCTCCTTTTCTGTAATTTTGACTTTAGTGTCCTTTTAAGAGCTTAAGTTCAAAACATGGCTGACCTAGAATGTGTATGAAAAACAGTGCACTTATCAGCACCACAGGATAGAATTTGCCTGTTTCATGGTCCATGTTGATCATGGCTAAACTAATTGGATTTTCTAAACTAGGCCATATTTATAAACATACAAAGAGAAGAATCTCTTTGTCGTGTGTATCATGTTTGGGACTACAATAAGTTTGATGGTCAAATAAACAGTAATAAGGCTATGACCATTACAGTTCAGCCTATGGAGCAGACATTCTCTAATATTTGATGGTTAGCTATGGACCAGGACTTAAAGCAAAAGTTTAATGTTTTAATACTAGTTATAGTTACATAGCAGTCCAATAGCCAGTGGTATTATCTTACCTTTTTGTACCTTTCACATAAAGCAAATTTTACTAAGCTATTCTGTTAACACTCACCTGATTCTTCTTAATGAGCAACTGGACAGTAGGGAGATCTTTTCCATGTTCTGTAGACACGGCTGTCGGCATCCGCTCCTTTACCCAAAGCTAAGAGTGAAACCAGAAAAATATACTTGTTTATATTTATAGTTTTATTTATATTTATAGTTATATTTGTTATATTAGTTATATTAGTTATATTTGTTTATATTTATAGTTATATTTGTTTGGCTTAGCTCAGATATTGTGCAACATTTGTCAAATGTTACTGAGAGAAGGTTATGGTTGGAGTGAAGTGACTACAGATAGAGGTCCAGAATGCACTCTGAATCTCAGAACTAATCCAGTTTTATAATAATATACACACACATGGAGAGAGAGAGTGAGAGAGAGTGAGAGAGAGTGTGAGAGAGAGAGAGAGAGAGAGAGAGAGAGAGAGAGAGAGAGAGAAAGAAAAGAGAAAAAAGAGGAGAAAAGAGAAGAAAGAGAAGAGGAAGAGAAAAGAGTAAGTAAAGAGAGAAAGGAAGAGGAGAGCTAAAAGAGAGAGAAGAGAGAGAGAGAGGCAAGCACCAGCCCTATTTAGGTCCCCTTTTTCATTCAATAAATATAACTCTAGGGCAAGATCCTGGAACTTAAATCCTTACAATTTCATCCTCTAGGTCCCTATTGAATTGATGTCCCTCCTTAGACGCCAGCAGCAAATTCTTTCTCTCATTCAGGGGGGCACGCAGTGTGATGAATTTTCCCTCTACAGTCTTGTGCTTGGAGTCAACCTCCACTGTGTTGGTGTCTTCTTGCCCCAGAGCCTGTGCTTGAACTTTGATGGCCTCAAGCTCCTTTTCTCTAACCTCCATTTGGTTCTCCAGCATCTGAAAAAAACAAAGTTAATTCACTCTTTACAAACTTCAAACATTAGTAAACCACATTGCTTTGAAATCAGGCCTACATAATGTATCTGTTTGGTGAAGTGGGTACATCCCAACATACCTGCTGTTTGTTCAGTAGGATATTGACACTAGTCAGGTCCTTCCCATAGTCATCCGACTGGAGCTGTCCCTCCAAGTTTTCTAGCCAACTTTCTAGAGCTGAACAACTTTGTGTGAACAGCTCCGCTCTGTTGGCATCAAACAAGCACTGCGCCTTGCTCTGGGTTGTGGACTCCAGGTTGTTCCAGAGACTATGGAGAGCATCCAACTTCTCTCTCACCACTGGCTCTAGTTCAGGCTTTTCTGCCATCAGCTGTTTCCCTTCCTGGTGTCAAAGAGAATGAAAATAAAATTAAATTGCTGTGGAAATTAACTGGAAAAATAATGTGAACCAACATGGAAAATATTTACAAACAAAAACAAAACAAAAGAAGGACTTACCTTGTCTATCTTGTCCAACCAGTCCTTGTTTGACGCAAGTTCAGCCATAAAAGCCTGGTGCTTTTGCCATTTGCTGTGCAGATTTCTGGCTTCATCATAGGATACATCTTGAGCAGTGAGCATCTTCTCATTGATCCATAGTGTGAGCTGGAGAGAGAGAACATTTGCTTGTCCATCATTATAGCACATCATCCATTAATTGCTTTTCTCGTTTCACACATATGTGTTATAGAGCCATTCTTACCTCCTGACAATCTTGAAGGAAGTGCTGTAGGTTAAGGTTGTCCTTCAAACGAGCTAGAAATTCCTTAGCAGCATCTCTGTTCTTCTGATGTCTAATAAACAGGTATAAAAGTATAAATTAAACTTTGATTCATGCTCAAATCCATGCTAAAGTCTACTGTACCTGTTGGATATAAATTTAGGCACGTTTTTTTTTAAATTTAACATAACATTTAATCATATATTGTGTGATACACACACAGCTTGCTTGGACAATTATGCTAGTATCAGAAGAATTAGAATAGTTTTAGTGCCAAGTTCTGAGAGTTAGTACACTTATGTGCAAACAATTCAGTATATACAAGAGACTGTATTACCATAGAGTATTGCACTAGCAATGGTAGTGTTCCACTGAGAAGAACCTTAGAAGTAGACTAGCTATTCATAAGATAAATGGCCTGTAGAAAAAAGCCCCTCCTGTGCCTAGATGTTGTAGTACTCTGCTTTCAGACACCTTCCAGAGGATGTTGTGGCCAGGGTGAGAGGAGACAATTATTTTGCTAGTCCTCTCAATCTGGAAAAGCAAGGATCCTGAAGGGAGAGCAGGGGAAAACCAATAATCCTCTAAGCAGTCCGAACTGTTCATTGTAATTTCTAATATCAAATTTGGTGGCTGATCCAAACCAGACAATTAGTGAAGTGCATAGAATGGATTCAATTACAGTTGTGAACTTGGGCCTTTTTCAGCACAGAATCAACGTGAGGCTTCCACTTTGGGTCTCGAGAGATGGTAGAGCCCAAGAACCTGAAGGACTCTACAACGGCTACAGTAATATTCAGAATAAAGTGCTATTGTGTTCCTCCTGAAGTCCACTTTCATCTCCACTGTTTTCAGTGTGTTAAGCTCTAAGTTGTTTTTATCGCACACCAGACAGCCAACTGGTGAACTTCATGTCTATAAGCAGGCACTGGTTGTGAATCTAGGTTTTAGTATCTAAGTTTTGCACTTGTATAATCTTTAGCTACGCAAATGCTATTGCACGTTTTTGGAAAAAATGATCTAAGGTACACTGAATACAAAGCAGAAAAGTCCATGTGGACCACACTTACTTGAAATGAAGGATTAGAGTTATTCTTACCTTTCCTCAACTGATGTGACTTTCTCATGAATCTTGTCTGAGTAAATGTTCTCCTCCTGAATTAACTTCTTCCCAGAGTCCAGCAGCCCTAGGATCTTTTCCTCATTGGCGTCCATCGTAGTCATAAAGTCCTCATGACGTTTGATGGCAGCTTCAGCGGCTTGAAGGGTGGTCGGCATCTCCGTATGAGACAGAACATACTCCTAGAAGAGAATTTGGTATTTAGAGTTAGGGCCATGAGCATAAACATATGCCGAGACACAGGGCTTCAACAATTGTTCTTCTGCTGAATATTACTATACTAAAAAATGTCTAAAAGTCAGGAGCCACGGTTGGTGACATTTTACTTCTGCTTTCTGACCTGTATGAATCACAAAAGAAAATGTTTGGGTGTCAGACAGACAATAGTGCTAAAATCTAGTGCTCTTGCAAAACTGATATTATATAGTGCTCTCGACACGTGCACGCTCTTGACTTTACCTTGCCGTTTTTCAACAAAAGATACCAAGAGAACAAATAAGATTTGTTAATAGAAGTAAATTAAAAAGTTGTTTAAAATCACATGCTCTATCTGAATCACGAGGGGGCAAAAATTGGATTTCATATCCCTTTAAATACAGTTTTATAAAAAAAACTCCATTTATGGCTTCTCCGTATACTTACCGACTTCTACATTTAAAAAGGTATGATAAAGTTTTTCTTTCATGATTCAGATGCAACATAAAAAACAAAAATCTTTCCATTTTACAAGCATCAAATATACTTCATTCTCTTGGTACCTTTTGTTGAAAAGCAGAGACGCAACCTCAGGATCGTGCACGTGACTTAAGCACTATATTGCAACAGTTTTGCAACAACGTTATGACAATGTTATACATTTGCAAAAAGCACCAAATGGCAGCAAAAACATTTGCCAGATGTACATGGTACCTATCAACTAAGAATACCACGAGAATGAAGCAAATTTGATAATAGACGTAAATGATTAAAAATTAGTATTGTATTGTAGGGGGGAACTTCCGGGCAGCGGCCATGACTAGTCGTATATCTGTATGCTGCACCAGCATTTCAACTATTTTTGCATAACATGAGACCTTAGCCGACTCATCTTGGTACTATACAGCTTTATCTAGACCCGCTAAATAACCTACATCTGATGAGCCTAATATCAAGGAAATAGCTATTGGCATCAGAGTCCGGTACAATATATGAGGTTGCGGCCTTATTTCAACCTCCCGGCGAGGTGCCCTCCGGCCTAGTCGTTACGCAACATTTATTGCTGAACTCTTACTCATCTGTTTATCCTGTAGCGGGATAATAACAGCTCATTGGCCTGCCTGACAGATCACCATGGAGACTGCTATAGTGTTTTGGATGGAGCTGAAGAGTGTCCTAGAAAACCATCATCAATCTCTACTGCGTGAGATCGAAACAGCATTCTACCCTTTTGGAGAGAAAAAGCAAACCAGCAACACAGAAGACCTCACGCTTAAGTTAAGTGGGGACGGTGGAGCTTTGGGGCCCCAGCTCCAAATTCCCCAAGCATCACATAGTCAGCAGCTTTGTTTGTAGGCTGAGGAAACGGACCTAAGCAAAGAACCAAGGAGCCTTTCTTACCCAGTCGACTCCGGGGAGATAGTTCTAGGAAGAGATGCTGAACGCAACTGCAAGACTACAGCAGTGAGAACGCAATCATCGAACATGGCAGCAGCCCTTCCCTCAATCCCTGACACGGGTTTATCTGCTCCTTCCTCCCGATCGATTCTGGACCTAGTGGCGCCTTCCAACACTGGGATTTTGCTGGAAGCAGTAGAGGACACGCTTTCACCTACTAAAGATACCACTCAGATTGAACCCGTACCTGCTAGCCCTCTGACAAGAGCTCTTCTCACAAAAATGATGTTCATCAAACTGGCGGAGACTAATAGATATTCTCAGCTCATGGGAGGCAGCTCATCGGGTTACAACTTGGTATATCTCCCCGAAGGGATTCCCTGCCCAATTACCGTTTTTGTCTCTGCTGGGACCCGAAACATTAGCTGGGACTATACTCTACACTGGTCTGTACTATGGTTAACTTACTTTGAGAAGGGATAATTATTAGATAAACTTTGTCTAAATAACACAGACAGAAACCTCTGCTTGGTGTTTCAGCTAGTTTTTCTAAGTGATCCAGGTTTCCTACGTTTCTCAAGACATATAAAAAAGTTTATCTATCTTTTTACAATGCAAGAACAAGTTTACTGAACTATTGCTTATAGTTAGGACGTATAATTCATTACATTTCTTAACTGGGTATAATATGATATTCTATGTATTGAAATGTTTAATGTTTTACATATCTAGTTATATACAGAACCTGTACACTACGTATACATCTTTTGCTGTCCAATACACCCACTGAGCTTTGTTCCTACACTATGTATGGCGTTACGTATACCTCTCACAGCATCAAAATCACGTAGGTGGTTGAGCAACTACATCTTACGGTAGAAGATGATTTCTATGGCCTACACGTTATTGGGGAGCTCTGATAGGGAACTTTATTTCACCAAACTGCTGCCAGCGGCCGAGGCTGTATGTGTTCTCCTTTGAGGAACATTATTAGAGCCCCAGATATGGCCTCATATTGCAACCAAATCCAATTTATGCCCCTATAAACTATACCCCAATTTATTGTAGAGGTTCAGGTACTTAAACATTTTTTTATTTACAGCAAATTTATTGCTAGGGTTACAGAATAGGAAAATATGAGTGTCCACCTACTAATTATTTACTACTTATTTACTACTTGAGGTATTAGTACCAGCTATGTGTCCATGGTGTGGCAACGGCGTACAGCGGGTCTTAGTTTACTCATATATATATAGTAGCTGTAAACTTTATCTATAAGTGGATTTTTTTTTTTTTTTTTTTTTTAGGTATAGCTTCATGTCCTAAGCTTCGCTCCAAACTTTTTGACGTACTACCATGTCCTCAATTAACTTCATTATAGGTAGCGCACTGTATAGATATATATTATACAAAAGTTATTCTACATGTAATATACACTCAGGTATAACATTTGTATGAAAAATGAGGTGTTCTCCGAGACTCAAGAGAAGTCTCTTAATGTTCATTTTAACCCTCTGTAGCTTGGTACATTTAGGAATCACTGTAGGTCCAAGAATCAAGGGATATTTAGGGGGCTCCCAATTTTAAAGGCTAACTATATCTTGTGTTCTACACTTGAATGATATACGTTAAACTTGTTTTGTTTGATTATTATTCTGTACCATTGTAACTCCAAGGTAAGCTCTGTTTATTGTTTTACTTGAGCTGTACGCCTTCATTTTCACCTCAATAAAATAAAAATTAGTATTGTAAAACATTTCCCTTAAAACAAAAAATGAATTCCAGATAAAATGTTAATTATGTGTAGTACAACTATTCTGCAATGTTCTTCAACAAATTATTTGACCTTTGAACATTGTGGGTCTTCCACTGCCCCAGAGGGGTGAAGTGTATGCTGCAGGATCCAGATTCATGACCCTGCCACACACCAGCCAAAGTTTGCTTGAGCAGTGCAGAATTTAATTTATATTTGTTAGTATAATTAAAGAAGCTTTACGAGGGGTGTGCCCCAGGTCCTCAAACTAATGCTTATAAAACACATGCGTATTCAGACCATTTGTACATCATAGTTAATATGTTAAATGCTTATATAAAACATGACTTGAATGAAATAATTGAATAAACTGTGTGGGAGGGAAAGCAATGTATATCCCTTGTGCCTCACCTGATTATTAAGGAAGCCCTCAACTTGCTTGGCATCTCTCAAGAACATCTGGAAGCTGTACCCCTGGGAAAGCAGCTGGTGACGATTTTCCCACATCTGTCCCAATTCATTCCAGCCGGTGTCCAATGCCTTTAGCCTTTGCTGCAGAAACATATACTGGGCATCTGTTTGCCCCCGAGTCACCTCCTCACCAACATCTCTCACCCTACGGTAATCAGCTCCATAATGTTCTATCTCATTCCTTATTCCTTCGTGTTGAGCCAGGAGGCGTTCTGCTTCAGCCATGTCAGTTGGGAGGTCCTCGGATGCCACTGCTGTCTGTGCTCGGGAAAGCCAGTTCTGGAAGTCATCCAAATCTCGCAGAAAACCTTGAAGCTTACTTGCCTCCCCCAAAGTCTCCTCTCTTCTTCTCATAGTCTCTTTCAGATCTCCCCAGGTATCATCAATCTCAGACAGCCGGCTGGTTATAGCAGAAGCTCTGTACGGGTGCTCAGTGGCAAGCTTTTCCGCTTCCACGCGAAGATCACCAACTTTGCCTTGAATGGCCTCCAGATCACGTTCCATGCCAGTGAGCTTACGCTGAAGGGCAGTAACGCCTGCCAGGTCATTGCCCAAGCTTTGTGTAGATTCAATGACTTTGGTCTTCTCTCTCATCCAACAAACAGTCTCATTGCACTCCAAGTGATAATTCTGGATATCTAGGGCTGAATTGAGGGATTTCTTCTTTTGTTCAACAAGCTGACGGAACTGGTTCCATCTGCATAGGTGGCAAAAGGGTCAAGAGAATGACGTGAGAATTTCGTTCTTAAGTATTAATCATAACATAAGACACAACCTTAAAGGGACAGTATACACTAATTTTCAAATAACTGTATGTATTAGACACTACTATAAAGAATAATATGCACAGATACTGATATAAAAATCCATTATAAAAACGTTTAAAAACTTACTTAGAAGCTCCCAGTTTAGCTCTGTTAAAAAGGTTACTGGAACACCCAGTGCAAGTGGTAAATATCAGACACTTCCCCCTCCCCCTTCATCTGCATATGAAAAGACCCTTTACACAAACAGGAGCAGGTTGGAGTAGGTATACATCGGTATTCTCCTAAAACTTTGGGGCTTGGTTAGGAGTCGGAAAATCAATCACCTAGATTAAGAGTTTTTTAGAGGATGTGTGGTGCTAACAAGCAGTTTTCCCTCACCACTCACTTACATGCAGTGCTGGTATTACGAGTTTTCAGAAACCCATCGTTAAAAGGCAAGAAGTGAGCGTTGAGCAAAATTTTGCTCATTACCGCACACCAATACCAGCGCTGCTTAAGTCAGCGGTGAGCTGGCTTTTACGTGCTCGTGCACGATTTCCCCATAGGAATCAACGGGGAGAGCCGGCTGAAAAAAAAGTCAAACACCTGCAAAAAAGCAGCGTAAAACTCCCTAATGCAGCCCCATTGATTCCTATGGGGAAATAAAAGTTTTGTCTACACCTAACACCGTAACATGAACCCCGAGTTTAAACACCCATAATCTTACAATTATTAACCCCTAATATGCCGTCCCGACATTGCTGACACCTGCATTATATTATTAACTCCTAATCTGCCACTCTGGACACCGCCGCCACCTACATTATACTTATGAACCCCTAATCTGCTGCCCCCAACATCGCCGCCACCTACATTATATTTATTAACCCCTAATCTGCCTCCCCCAATGTCTCTGCCACCTACCTAGGTTTAGGGGTTAATAACTTATATAGTGGCGGCGACGTTGGGGGCGGCAGATTAGGAGTTAATAAATGTAGGTAGGTGGCGGCGATGTTAGGGACGGCAGATTAGCGGTTAATATTTAACTAATGTTTGCGAGGCAGGAGTGCAGCGGTTTAGGGGTTAATATGTTTATTATAGTGGCGGAGACACTTGGGGCGGCAGATTAGGGGTTAATAAGTGTAGGTAAGTGGCGGCGACATATTAGGGGTTAATAAACATAATGTAGGTGGCGGCGATGTTGGGGGCAGCAGATTAGGGGTTCATAAATATAATGTAGGTGGCAGCAGTGTCCGGAGTGGCAGATTAGGGGGTTAATATTTTTATTATAGTGTTTGCAATGCGGGAGGGCCTCGGTTTAGGGGTTAATAGGTAGTTTATGGGTATTAGTGTACTATTTAGCACTTTAGTTATGAGTTTTATGCTACAGCGTTGTAGTGTAAAACTCATAACTACTGACTTTTAAATGCGTTAGGACTCTTGACAGGGTAGGCTGCACCGCTCACTTTTTGGCCTCCCAGGACAGACTCGTAATATCAGCGCTATGGAAGTCCCATAGAAAAAAGACTTCACAAAGTTTATGTAAGTCGTTTTGCGGTAAGGCCAAAGAAGTGTGCGGTCACCCTAAACCTGCAAGACTCGTAATAGCAGCGGGCATAAAAAAGCAGCGTTAGGACCTCTTAACGCTGCTTTTTTTACCCTAACGCACAACTCGTAATCTAGCCAAATGTTATTTAAAAATAAGCAAAACTAAACATTTAAAAAAAACTAAAAAAACTTTATGGGCTATATAAATAGATCATCTACAAAACATTTATGCAAAGAAAGAATGAGTGTATAATGTCCCTTTAAAGAGGATAAAGAAGTGTGAGAAGCTTGAGATGGAAGTTTGTCATAAATTGGACTTGGGAAAGAATGGTGAATATTTACATTGTACGTTCAGAGAAACATAATGTATGTGACTATGCCGCCCTCTCTACCAACACACAGATAACCCCTCACATTATAGGAAGCAGAGTCTCTTTGCTTGCAATGATATTTCATTAGCCCTAATGTCATACCGTTGTCACATGACCCTCTACATATCATATGGGTGATGCAAAAACGCCAATTACTATCGCTCTAGTTATCTGTATATACATTAGTATTTATTTGTCTTCATGCAGGTTAAAAAAAAAAGTATGCCATGATCCATCTATGAAACAACAATTAAACAGGACTGAGATTATGAGGAGCTACAACGCAAGATGAGAAAGAAACCAAAAAGAATAAAATATGTGACAAAGAGCGGATGTCTGGGGGAAAACAGCAACTTGCGGAGATTGAGGTGAACAGAAGATGTTAGTGTAACAGTCGGTACAGCACAGAGTAAATATTAGTGAACGGTTAGTTTGCCCAGTATTATGATGTCATCTACACCAGCCTCACTCACCGAGCGTTCAGTTGATCCTGCGTGTCCCGGATACTTTCCTCATTTCTCTGGCCTGTGCTTATCAGCTGATCAGCAACTTGGTTTACAGAAGCAATCCTGGATGCCAGATTATGTATCTCTGCCTCCAGTGTCTCAAACCTAGAAAGAAAATGGTCCTCATGTTAAACTAGTGCAATATTACTTCTATAATTCTGTAAGAGAGTAAGATAGTGGCGCGGTTTTATCAGGTGTAGACCACCAGTATATAGCAGTAGTGGAAGGGGGACACTATGTTTCCATGACAACTCCGATAGATACACACCGTCATATTTATCATTTTAGGTCTTGCGGTTTCCCAACAAAATTATGAGTGTGATGGATCTTTCCATTTTATTGCCAAGCGAATAGATTATTGTTTCTATACTAAATTAACCTTTTAGTTTTCTGAGCTGCTATAAATCCGCACTATCCAAACCACACATTAATTAATGCATTTAATTACTTTACAGAAAAGTAACATTATGCTCTAATGTCTGTCGTGCACAGCATAAAGAACTAATACTGTATGAACTAGCGACAGATGCGGATATACATTGCACAGTACTAAGTATTAAGGACCGTTTTTAGATAAATACAGGTTAATATGGGGAATGGGTAATAAAGGGATTAACTATCTTTTTAAACAAACATTTGTTATTATTGTATTGTCTGCAATTATAGTTTTTGAAGATATATTGCTATATCTGTGTATGAATACACGTATTGTTTTTATAATATTTGTGTATGAATACTGATTTTATACTGTCATGGATCCATGATTTTATTGTTTAAGTGATTTTATTGTATATTGTTTCTATACATTGTGTGTAATAAATTATTGTACTTTAACCTACCTCACCTAGCCTCCGTTAGTTGGCGCCTGGTTCACTCTTATTTTTATTGTTGTATTCATTTACAATGTTATATAAAAAAGGAAATACCTAACCGTTATATGGCTGTATTTTCTATTTTTACATTTTATAAAATTGAGATTAGATGTCAGTTTATTAGACTTGTGAGTAATGTAGACCTTTTTACGTACTTGTGATTTCCACTTATAACAGGAGTTAATTACATGTGGTTTCTACCTTTTCACCATCAGTATCCAGATGGCAACCAGGCACCTGTCACTGAATTCATTATTTCACATTGGAAGAATGGGCCAGTAAATGGCAAATGAAATTTATTACTGGTAAATGTAAGGTTCTACATTTTGGAAGTGAAAATATTCAGGCTACCTATTATTTAAATGGGTCTGGACTTAGCAAAACAGAGTGTCAGTGTTTTATTTCTAATTAGGTCCAGTTTGTATTGGAGCATAATATGAGGATAATACTTTTAGTTAAAATGTGAGGCACTGAAAATAAAAGATGTTCAGTTCTGGTCTATTACTTTCTTGTAGAAAAGAATTTCAAATGACAAACTCTAAGAAGTACGTTCCAGGGACACATAAACAGAAAAAAATGGATGCAAAACCACAAGAACAGACTGGAGCATGAAGGTTTCTTTAGAAGTTATTATATACTTTTTGTTTAGATGTTAGGTTATCACAGGATCTGATCACATGAAACAAGTTAACTTGTTACATATATTACATACACATAGATTTATAGAGATCAGAACATTACCTTTGCTGCACAACTTCCAGATCCTCAAGCTTTTCAGGGATCTCCAAGCCATTGAGCCATTGTTCCTTCTCATCAATCCACAGAACACAAGCGTCTGCCTCACTGAACATTTTATGGAGATCCAGTGAGTCTTGGAGAGCCTGCTTCCGGTGTGCAGCAAGAGTTACCAACTCCTCGTACCGCTGTTCCAGTGCAGGAAGCCTTCCATCAACTTCAGGTGATTGGGAGTAAGGAGCGGGCAGCCCACGTGCCTGCTCATGTAGAGCATCAATTGCTGGCCGGTGGTTGAGGATCTCCTCCTCCACGTCTTTGTGCTTTTTGATGAGGGTCTGTGTTGAATATTCATCATGGCCCACATCACTGGTTGAAACCAGACGTAGTGTGTCAAGAATCCACACCTCTGCATCATTGGCATCAGACTGAAACTGGTAGAGGTTGTAGGCCTCTCTCAACTTGCGTTCCCTATCTTCAGCCAAAGACTCCAGCTCCTTCCATTGACCACTAACTTCTGCTATCTTCTCCTCAATCTCACCAGCCCCAAAATGGCCTTGGGAAACCAGCTCTTCTCCCTCAGCAATGGTTTGTTGTAAGGGTCCATAGCGCCCACTCATCTCACTTTGGAAGGCATTATGCTTGCTAATCAGCCTAAGAGAACTAGTAAGGTCTTTGCCATAGTCATCTGACTGCAGCAGTCGGCTCTGTTCACGAATCCAGGCCTCCTCCTCACCCATTTCCCAGAAGAACTTCCAGAGGCGGAGGGACTCTTCCAACTTAGAGCGACGTGCAGCAGCCAGATCGCACAACTCTGCATAACGCTGTTCCAAAAGTTGCACTCTCTCTCGCACCAACTCTGGGTCACAGGGCTTATAACCTGGGGAGCAAACAGAAGGAAAAGCATGAAGCCCATCAGGGTGAGCATAAAGAATGCGCCATTAGTAACATGCTCTCTTATTATCACCTGATCTAGGTTTCACTCAACTATTCTACCCATCATATAAAATGATCAATTACTCGCCTTTTCGTGGTGTTTATTTATATTTGTTATATTCTTTTGAGATTTACATCCTGTTCTCATATTTCATCTCCAGGAACCATCACATACCTTCATCATCAGACGTGAATTTCTGGGCTACAGCAGAAACAGATTTAACACGCTCAGCCTGCACTGCTATGTCAGCCTCCACCAGTGTGTGAGTCTGCAGGAGGTCCTCCACCCCATGGAGATGTTTACCATAATCCTGTGACTGAAGACGGCTCTAACATAGTAATGAATAAAAGTGGATCATTAGCTTTTGAAAATCAATCATTATTGACCTAGAAAACCGACCTAACAGAGATCCAACATAAAATTATAATTTGTCCCATATTCTGCAACACAAAGAGCAAAAACCCACACCCCCACTGCACCTTCATTTCATCTGTCCAGTCCATAAGATACATCAAATCTTGGAACATCCTCTGTAATTCCAGGTTCATTAGGAGCCTCCTTCGTCTGGAGGCTAGAAGCTCCTTCAAATAATCCCACAACCTAGCTACATTATTTTTCCTAGCCAATATCCTCCGAATGTCATGATAATTCTCAGCCTCTAGTTCATCCGCCACTGCATTCACTGCTTGTACACGCTCACTGTATGCTACAATATCCGTCTCTATTGCCTCGTGTTTCCGTACTGCTGCCTCCACTGCAGCCAAATCCACTCCAAAGTTATCCTGATGGAACAGAAAATGAAAAAGGGGATGGTTTTATTTCCGATATTCATTCTAAAGGATTTGTCTACCATGTTAGGTATTATATTCCCACATAAAAGATAAGGAATATAAATAAAGTTTATTTGCTTGTAATTAGAGATTACATTCGCCAAATTTAAATAGTATTCAAAAAGAAGACAGCCATTTTTGATGTGGGAATTCAATAGCTTTCTAGTCTCAGCAAACCATTGTCTTAAGTTATTTGAAGGGATTTAAGCAAATCTATCCTGTTGGGGTACAAACTTTATTCAAAGAACGCTACATCCAAGTCTGTGGAATCACCAGTTTCAATATGGCCCCATGATATATATAGGCACTTTCTTACACATGTATTTATGCCTCACATATCCTATTCCATAATTTATAACCCCATAAGACAAGAATTAATCGACTTAAAACGTTATTATTGGCACTCATAAATTTACACTTGTACTGATAATCTGTTGAGGATTTAAAAGCGACACCTGATGAAATACTTCAGATACAGACGTTTCTCAGAATTACCTGGGAGACCAAGCGCTGGTTTTCGCTCAACCAGGTTTCTCTCATGGCGGCTTTACGGTCAAACCTTGCTGCCAATTGCTCAAGTTTCTCTTGACGGATGAGCTCATTACGTAGCGCAAGTTCACGTTCATGCTCAGCCTTCTCTAGGCGTTCCCAGGCCTGTAGGAAACAAGCACGTTACAAATTGTTACACAACTATAGGGTTTTACGCTGTTTAGTGCGGATAAAACAAAACTAATATGACAGGAAAGGACCTCATACAGAGAAGATATAGTATGTTTTAGCGGATTCACTTTAACTGCACGTTTATGCTCAACATATATAACCATTATTCTTTCTTTTCAGAAAACAATTTATTACCCATTCCCCAGTTTTGCATAACCAACATGGTTATATTCATATACGTTTTACCTCTGTGATTACCTTGTATCTAAGCCTCTGCAGACTGCCCCCTTATCTCAATTCTTTTGACAGACTTGCATATTAGCCAATCAGTGCTGACTCATAAATAACTCCATGGAAGTGAGCACAATCTTATCTATATGGCACACATGAACTTGTGCTGTCTAGCAGTGAAAAACTGTCAAAATGCACTGAGATAAGAGGAGGCCTTCAAGGGCTTAGCAATTAGCACGTGAGACTACCTAGGTTTAGCTTTCAATAAAGAATACCAAAGGAACAAAGCAAATCTAGGATACAAGTAAATTGGAAAGTTTAATTTTGACTAGACTGTCCCTGTCTGTCGTGGTAATCATTCTAGCGTAAAATGTGATTGCACTCAAGTGATAAGCCCGACGAGCGCAAACACTCGCAATAAACCCCTGCTGGAAGAAAAGTGTGGTTTCTTCCATAAAAAGGCAAATATACAGAAGATAAACCAATGTCTTTAGGCTTATTTTGTTTTGCACAGCTGGTGCACACGTGCCATTGTCAAAGGGCTGGTGACATTTTGTGTGACATTGTCAGCCACTCTCTGCAATGCATGTGCACCAGTTGTATACAAGAGGGCATGTGCATATGTACAGGGCTAAGCTAAAGCACTGCATCTGCATTCACAAAAAACAAGTTTTATTTCAATGATTAAACCTGGCGATTGTTATATGATGCAAGAAAAAAGCAGCTTCAAAATTCACGGATAGGTACACGCAGGAATTTCATCTGTAACAAGGTACTTATTATAACGTTAATATTGTTACGCTGATTTGTCTTCCCCATTAATAGTAATAGTAATCACAGCGTTAGTATGTTAAGGAATAACTTTTTCATACTATTGAAGGACACGTACCTTATTTATATCGGATATTAGCTTTCCTTCTCTCGGAGTATAAACCTTCTGATTATTTGCCCTCATTTTACTCTGAATGGTGAAAAGAAGAACTTCCAAATTCCCCTTCTCTGTGAACCTGTGAAATGAAAAATAAGTCTGTTCAGCAGGTGTAGTAGCTCTCCTGATAAAGTTGTGGGTTAGCCCAGCGCTAGGTGTATGTCTGCCTATATTGCTCCTAAAAAGAAATGAGGTACCTAGCTACCCCAGAAAGAATAAATGGTGAGATATAATTTAGAAGCGCACTAAAAAGGCTGAGGCAGAATAATGGTGTAAATACGTGGTTCTATCTTAAAACCTATATAAGTACAGTCCTCTGTAGGTACAGTCCTCTGTAGGTACAGTCCTATATAAGTACAGTCCTCTGTAGGTACAGTCCTATATAAGTACAGTCCTCTGTATGTACAGTCCTATATAAGTACAGTCCTCTGTATGTACAGTCCTATATAAGTACAGTCCTCTGTATGTACAGTCCTATATAAGTACAGTCCTATATAAGTACAGTCCTCTGTATGTACAGCCCTATATAAGTACAGTCCTCTGTATGTACAGTCCTATATAAGTACAGTCCTCTGTAGGTACAGTCCTCTGTAGGTACAGTCCTATGTAGAATGCTATAGCTAATAAAACATATTTATTTTATATCCATAAGAAAAGTGTTACTTCACAATATTAAAATATATAACATGGATCCATGTGTACAATGAGCTCTAAAAATGTCTATATAAGATCATATATAAACATATAGAAACAATACAATTAATAAAATACAATATAATGCAAATGATGAACTGACCACGTTAGTGGTATAATTAATTAGTCCCAAAATGAAAAGTCTGTGATAAAAGTCTATAATAAATCCGTGTAGAATCCGAAAGTGATATTGTGTCGCAGGTTGATGTATTCGCTATATAAAAATATCATAAATGCGATGCCTTTAAAATAGTGGTGATAGTGCAGAAATAAAATGAAAAAATGACCATGAAGATACAAAAGTATAAAAATCCAAATATCCGAAATATAAAAATATAAAAAAATCAAAATCTATAAAAATACCAAAGTGTTAAAGTGTAGAAAATGTCTTAGATAGTAATTCCAAAAGTGGATGATAGGGAATCCTATGGAGGATGTTGATTTCCTCAGAGGACATCCTCCTATGTGTGGTAGCGTGAAACCTAAAAATAAAAAGGTATAATAGAGCAATAACGCTAAGGACTTTTCAAACATTAAGAATTAGGCTTACCATATATTGTCAACGCGCGTTTCAGCCCCAAAACATGGGCCTTTCTCAAGATTCAAGAGAAAATCAACATCCTCCATAGGATTCCCTATCATCCACTTTTGGAATTACTATCTAAGACATTTTCTACACTTTAACACTTTGGTATTTTTATAGATTTTGATTTTTTGATATTTTTTTATTTCAGATATTTGGATTTTTATACTTTTGTATCTTCATGGTCATTTTTTCATTTTATTTCTGCACTCTCACCACTATTTTAAAGGCATCAGATTTATGATATTTTTATATAGCGAATACATCAACCTGCGACACAATATCACTTTCGGATTCTACACGGATTTATTATAGACTTTTATCACAGACTTTTCATTTTGCAACTAATTAATTATACCACTAACGTGGTCAGTTCATCATTTGCATTATATTGTATTTTATTAATTGTATTGTTTCTATATGTTTATATATGATCTTATATAGACATTTTTAGAGCTCATTGTACACATGGATCCATGTTATATATTTTAATATTGTGAAGTAACACTTTTCTTATGGATATAAAATAAATATGTTTTATTAGCTATAGCATTCTACATAGGACTGTACCTACAGAGGACTGTACTTATATAGGACTGTACATACAGAGGACTGTACTTATATAGAACTGTACATACAGAGGACTGTACTTATATAGGACTGTACATACAGAGGACTGTACTTCTATAGGACTGTACATACAGAGGACTGTACTTATATAGGACTGTACTTATATAGGACTGTACCTACAGAGGACTGTACCTATATAGGACTGTACTTATATAGGACTGTACTTATATAGGACTGTACCTACAGAGAACTGTACTTATATAGGACTGTACATACAGAGGACTGTACTTATATAGGACTGTACTTATATAGGACTGTACATACAGAGGACTGTACTTATATAGGACTGTACCTACAGAGGACTGTACTTATATAGGACTGTACATACAGAGGACTGTACTTATATAGGACTGTACTTACAGAGGACTGTACTTACAGAGGACTGTACTTACAGAGGACTGTACATACAGAGGACTGTACTTATATAGGACTGTACATACAGAGGACTGTACTTATATAGGACTGTACCTACAGAGGACTGTACTTATATAGGTTTTAAGATAGAACCACGTATTTACACCATTATTCTGCCTCAGCCTTTTTAGTGCGCTTCTAAACTATATCTCACCAGCTCTCTGGATAAACCTTGTGTACGTGCGCAGTCATCTAATCGCTGCACAACTTTATATAAAGCCTTAAAACCAAGTGCAGTTGGGATTCCCTTTAACTGTATGTCATGAAGTTGTAGTCATTGTCATTTCAAGTGTATTCAGTAGTTTCTGGATTCAAACGTTAGAACTGCACAATTTGTATTGTAGGGAGATTTTCCCATCCAGTTAGACTATAGGTCAGGCTATAAATTACTTAGTATTTATTAAAACATTTCCTGTGAGTGGTTTTCTGAAATAAAGCCTTAATTAAACAGTGATCACATCATCTGTACATTATTTAAAGTGATCCACACACAGAGAAGACATCAGCTCGTTCAGTAAAATAATTAGGTTGATATATATATAAACAATGCTAATGGGTATTCTCTGCACTTGAGCTTTACCCAAGGACAATAAAAAAATAAAAAAACTTTCTTAAAAGGAACATTGTACACTAGATTTTTCTTTGCATAAATGATTTGTAGATGATACATTTATATAGCCCATCTGGTAGTAATTTTATAAAAATGTTTAGTTTTGCTTATTTTTTAATAACATTGTGCTGATTTTCAGACTCATAACCGAGCCCCACAGTGCCAGATTTATACATGCGTTTACAGACTCCTAATGGCTCCTGTTGGTCTAATCTGTCTTTGTGCTAAACTGGGAGCTTCTAAGTACGTTTTTAAAAGGTTTTATACTGGATTTTTAGATCAGCATCTGTGTATATTCTTTATAGTAAGCAAATTGGTGTGCACTGTCCCTTTAAGACAAGCTTATTTGGCACCAACAGCTCCGTCATTTGGATTCAAACCGTTGTCATAGTGGAAATACAAAGGCCCCTATTTAAGAAAGGTCTTGCGGACCTGATCCGACACTGTAGATCCGACACTGTAGATCAGGTCCGCAAGACCTCGCTGAATACGGAGAGCAATACGCTCTCCGTATTCAGCATTGCACCAGCAGCTCATAAGAGCTGCTGGTGCAACGCCGCCCCCTGCAGACTCGCGGCCAATCAGCCGCCAGCAGGGGGGTGTAAATCAACCCGATCGTACTAGATTGGGTTGATTTCTGGCGATTCCTGTCCGCCTGCTCAGAGCAGGCAGACAGGTTATGGAGCAGCGGTCTTTAGACCGCAGCTCCATAATTTGTGTTTCTGGCGAGTCTGAAGACTCGCCAGAAACACGGGCCCACAAGCTCCATACGGAGCTTGTTAAATGGGCCCCAAAGACTTGAGATGAGAAAAAATAGACGTCATTATGTTCAGAAAGACACTCCAGGTGTTCACAAGATTTTACCCAGGATTCATTACGTTCACTTAACTGTTGACTAAACTCAAGTCCTAGGTGAGGTCAACTTTGAGAGAAGCCATAAAATACTTTTAATGCATCAGACTTTTTTTGTAAAACAAACAACCAAGCTACGTGTATATTTAAGTACAACCAGAAAAGGGTGGCGCTATAGGTGTTTTTTACTATTATTAATATACTGTTGTTTTTAGATTATTGCTAATGTGGCCAACAAGATGGAAGCTGCGTACTTTGGAGGCTTTTCGACAGTCCGGTAGGTGTTGAAGGCTTGCAGCTGATTCTGAACACCGCTAAGAGAGTTTGCCAACTTCCTGTCATTGAGTGTAATAATCATTTGCTCAATCCATTGCAGAAGTTCTGATGCAAGGTGTTCGTACGTATCAATCAGCTGATCTGCTTCAATGGCCTGATCCAGCACCTAAGTAACAGAAAATATTATTAGCCACAGAAGCTAAAGTAAAAACTAAAACGTTCATGATTCAGATAAAGCATCAGTTTTAAAAAACCTTTCCAATTTACTTCCATGATCAAGATGTACGCAATCTTTTTAAACGCAAACTTTATGAGGCACTCGCTCCTACTGAGCATGCGCAGTATATATGTTTCTGCGTCTTGAGATTTACCAATGGCCGTCACATTATACAAGGGGAGGAAATATGGAATTAAGTTTTGAAATTTGCCAGAAAAAAAAATCTACTGCTCATATAAAATCCAAAGTAAGTGCTATTGTGTTGTGTTTGAAATATATATTTGCAGATTATGACATTCTACTATATTTAAGATTCCCAAATGGGAAAGTGAAAAGGTTCTGTACCCCAAAACAAATAAAAAAATTAGGGTCAAACGAAGAGTCGAATCATTTGATAGGAAGTCTCACTTGTTGGCATATTCTCTTATTGCATAGACAAAGTCTTAAGATATAAAACATAGGGACATAAAAGTAATACACAGCATGCGCCAAATGCTGGTTACATTATTGCCACGATTCAGTGCCTGAACAAGCGAGACTGTAGTTACTGCGGAATACGTTATTACAAACTAACGTCTGTAAAAAGCTCATTTACACACACAAGCCGATTGTATAAATCAGACAACCTCAAACTTGGCCCTCCAGAGGTTTTGGAATTACATTTCCCATGATGCTTATCAGCTGGCTGAGCATCATGGGAAATGTAGTTACAAAACCTCTGGAGGGCCACATTTGAGGATGTCTGGTATAGAAGCTTCTAAGTGAATCTATAATGCAATGCACTTTTATGTGCCTTTAAAGTCAACAAAGTTAAAGGGACACTGAACCCATTTTTTTATGGATTTAGATAAAGCAGATAATTTAAGCAACTTTCTAATTTACTCCTATTATCAATTTTTCTTTATTCTCTCGCTATCTTTATTTAAAAAATAGAAATGTTAAGCATAGGAGCCGAGACATTTTTGGTTCAAAACCTGGGTTATGCTTGCTTATTGGTGGCTAAATGGTGCTGAACCTAAAATGGGCTGGCTCCTATGCATTATATGCCTGCTTTTGAAATAAAGATAGCAAGAGAACAAAGAAAACTGCTGCTCTATCTGAATCATGAAATAAATAAATGTGGGTTTAGTTTCCCTTTAATCAGTTCTTAAGAGATGCATTGAGGAAATCGCAAAACCTATGCGACATCAAAGTCAGACTTTTTTCCGAGTCCTCGTTACCCAAGGCCCTGTGTTCTATGATATTGCCAGCCATATTGTCTGCGTCATACCTTTCCAATACGCTTCCCCTCCACTGCAAGCGCCTTCATCTTTGAAAAGTAGTGATAAAAGGTTGCAACATAGGTAATGATAGACTTCTCGTCTGGCTGGTCCACATTCACATCTGTAGAAATACAGTTTAAAAGCACATTAATTCCAGACGCCTTAGCTCATAAGCTGAGCGTATTGTTGTTATGAAACCATTCACTGGAATTGAATTCAAGATAAATCTTCCTCCATATTTTTATACAGATCTACTATTTGTCTGTTAGCCTCTTAAAGGGACACTGAACCCAATTTTTTTTTTTTTCATGATTCAGATAGAGCATGAACTTTTAAGCAACTTTCTAATTTACTCCCATTATCAAATTTTCTTTATTTTATTGGTATCTTTATTTGAAATGCAAGAATATAAGTTTAGATGCTGGCCCATTTTTGGTGAACAACCTGGGTTGTTCTTGCTGATTGGTGGATAAATTCAGCCACCAATAAAAAGTGCTGTCCAGAGTCTGAACAAAAAAAGCTTAGGTGCCTTCTTTTTCAAATAAAGATAGCAAAAGAACAAAGAAAAAATAATAATAGGAGTAAATTAGAAAGTTGCTTAAAATTTCATGCTCTATCTGAATCAGAACAGAAAAAAAATTGAGTTCAGTGCCTCTTTAAGGATGGACCCATTTGTCCAAGTTCTGAACGTAAACAAAAAAATAAAAATGAAGCACATGGTCGTCACTGAGATCACGTGCTTCAAAAACAGTGCTGATTGGCTCCTATGGGGCTGCCTGTGTTGCTAGGCACGTCCCCCAATCGGATCAACCGCCATTTCTTTCCAGAATGGAGCAGTAAGCTGCAAAAGTTAGGGCCTTCAATGCCGTCCTCAGAGCATCTAGGGGTTAATGAGCTGTGATATCGTTTTTACTGCCCTGTTCGTTTTTTTATTGTATTCATAAATACAAATCACCACATAACTCCTCAGTCATGCATCTAGGTCCTTCTCTCATCGGTTTAGGATAGAAGTTTACATTAAATAGACGCAGGATTTACATAGTGGATGATAGAAGCAATTTCTTTTTATATTGGGGCAATACAACAGTAGATTCTACAGCTATGGAGGCCAAAACAAACCTTCTGGATCCAGCAGCTTGGTAAGGCCAAGTTCTCTTTCAGCCACATTGAAGGCATTTTGAAGGTTGTGGTGAGCATTGGACTTCTTCAAGGTGTCAAATTCAATTATGTCTGGTCTACATAAAGCACAATGAGTGAGATCTAAGCACCATACATCTAGGTACACATACAGTCCCTTTAACTGAACCTAAGCACTAGGTACACATACAGTCCCTTTAACTGAACCTAAGCACTAGGTACACACACAGTCCCATTAACTGAACCTAAGCACTAGGCACACATACACAGTCCCATTAACTGAACCTAAGCACTAGGCACACATACACAGTCCCATTAACTGAACCTAAGCACTAGGCACACATACACAGTCCCATTAACTGAACCTAAGCACTAGGCACACATACACAGTCCCTTTAACTGAACCTAAGCACTAGGTACACATATACAGTCCCATTAACTGAACCTAAGCACTAGGTACACACACACAGTCCCATTAACTGAACCTAAGCACTAGGTACACACACACACAGTCCCTTTAACTGAACCTAAGCACTAGGCACACATACACAGTCCCATTAACTGAACCTAAGCACTAGGCACACATACACAGTCCCATTAACTGAACCTAAGCACTAGGCACACATATACAGTCCCTTTAACTGAACCTAAGCACTAGGTACACATATACAGTCCCATTAACTGAACCTAAGCACTAGGCACACATATACAGTCCCATTAACTGAACCTAAGCACTAGGCACACATACACAGTCCCATTAACTGAACCTAAGCACTAGGCACACACACACAGTCCCATTAACTGAACCTAAGCACTAGGCACACACACACAGTCCCATTAACTGAACCTAAGCACTAGGCACACACACACAGTCCCATTAACTGAACCTAAGCACTAGGCACACATATACAGTCCCTTTAACTGAACCTAAGCACTAGGTACACATATACAGTCCCATTAACTGAACCTAAGCACTAGGCACACACATACAGTCCCATTAACTGAACCTAAGAACTAGGTACACACATACAGTCCATTTAACTGAACCTAAGCACTAGGCACACATATACAGTCCCATTAACTGAACCTAAGCACTAGGTACACACATACAGTCCATTTAACTGAACCTAAGCACTAGGCACACACATACAGTCCCATTAACTGAACCTAAGAACTAGGTACACACATACAGTCCATTTAACTGAACCTAAGCACTAGGCACACATATACAGTCCCTTTAACTGAACCTAAGCACTAGGTACACACATACAGTCCATTTAACTGAACCTAAGCACTAGGCACACATATACAGTCCCTTTAACTGAACCTAAGCACTAGGCACACATATACAGTCCCTTTAACTGAACCTAAGCACTAGGCACACATATACAGTCCCATTAACTGAACCTAAGCACTAGGCACACACACACAGTCCCATTAACTGAACCTAAGAACTAGGTACACACATACAGTCCCATTAACTGAACCTAAGCACTAGGTACACACACAGTCCCATTAACTGAACCTAAGCACTAGGTACACATACACAGTCCCATTAACTGAACCTAAGCACTAGGTACACACACAGTCCCATTAACTGAACCTAAGCACTAGGTACACATACACAGTCCCATTAACTGAACCTAAGCACTAGGTACACATACAGTCCCATTAACTGAATCTAAGCACTAGGTACACACACACAGTCCCATTAACTGAACCTAAGCACTAGGCACACATACACAGTCCCATTAACTGAACCTAAGCACTAGGCACACATACACAGTCCCATTAACTGAATCTAAGCACTAGGTACACACACACAGTCCTATTAACTGAACCTAAGCACTAGGTACACATACACAGTCCCATTAACTGAACCTAAGCACTAGGCACACATACACAGTCCCATTAACTGAACCTAAGCACTAGGCACACATACACAGTCCCATTAACTGAACCTAAGCACTAGGCACACATATACAGTCCCATTAACTGAATCTAAGCACTAGGTACACACACACAGTCCCATTAACTGAAACTAAGCACTAGGTACACACACACACAGTCCCATTAACTGAACCTAAGCACTAGGTACACACACACACAGTCCCATTAACTGAACCTAAGCACTAGGCACACATACACAGTCCCTTTAACTGAACCTAAGTGCTAGGTAACATACACAGTCCCATTAACTGAACCTAAGTGCTAGGTAACATACACAGTCACAGTCCCATTAACCAAACTTAAGGCTGCTAACCTGTGCTTATGTACAATGGCATTAAATGCCAGGCCGTCACGCCAGCTTGTGGTGAAGTTATGGACATTGACATTGGGATACCTGTAGCGGAGAGAGATATTGGAGTCATTATATATTAGCAAGGATATCAACAAAGTACTATTATACCAGACATTTCGTAGACATAACATTAACCGAATATGTATGATTTGAAACCTTCCTTTGCAACTTTAATGTGAAAGTAAATCCTAGCATTTTACAAACGCTAGGATTTACTATTGAAACAAATAAAGGGGTCTTTCATTCATGAAGAATAAGATACTTCATGTAGAAAGCTCCTTTATTTGTTTTAACCGATCGCCGTTCTCAGCTGCTACAGCAGTCCACGCCTAAATTTTTTTTGGCTAAGAGGTGACGTTTTCACCTCTCAGCCAATAGCTGTGCGGTAAATCTGGCTTGGCGCCCATGGGAGCCGGATTTACCACACAGCTATTGGCTAAGAGGGGAAAACGTCACCTCTTAGCAAAAAAGTTTTTTAGCCGTGGGCTGCTGTAGGAGCTAAAATCGGTGATCGGTTAAAACAAATAAAGGAGCTTTCTACATGAAGTATCTTATACTTAATGAATGAAAGTCCCCTTTATTTGTTTCAAAAGTAAATCCTAGCGTTTAAAGTCTACTTGATTTTTTTATTATTTAAAAATAAATCTACATTGTTATATTAAAATACTTTATAACCCCTACGTTTCTAAGCCGCCCCTTATCTCAGTGCTTTGTTTTAGCTTTTTACAATCTTGTACTACAGCCAAACAGTGCTAGTTCACGTGTGCCATATAGATAATATTGTGCTCACTGCCGTGGCGTTATACAGGAGCCAGCACTAAAATGCAAGTCTGTCAAAAGGACTGAGATAAGGGGCAGTCTGCCGAGGCTTAAATACAAAGTAATCACAGAGGTAAAACTGAGATAAGGGGCAGTCTGCAGAGGCTTAGATACAAGGTAATCATAGAGGTAAAACTAAGATAAGGGGCAGTCTGCAGAGGCATAGGTACAAGTAATCACAGAGGTAAAACTGAGATAAGGGGGCAGTCTGCAGAGGCTTAGATACAGGGTAATCTCAGAGGTAAAACTGAGATAAGGGGGCAGTCTACAGAGGCTTAGATATAAGCTAATCACAGAGGTAAAACTGAGATAAGGGGCAGTCTGCAGAGGCTTAGATACAAGGTATTCACAGAGGTAAAACTGAGATAAGGGGGCAGTCTGCAGAGGCTTAGATACAAGGTAATCACAGAGGTAAAACTGAGATAAGGGGGCAGTCTGTAGAGGCTTAGATACAAGGTAATCACAGAGGTAAAACTGAGATAAGGGGGCAGTCTGCAGAGGCTTAGATACAAGGTAATCACAGAGGTAAAACTGAGATAAGGGGGCAGTCTGTAGAGGCTTAGATACAAGGTAATCACAGAGGTCAAAAGTATTTTAATATAACTGAGATAAGGCGCATTCTGCAGAGGCTTAGATACAAGGTAATCACAGCGGTAAAACAGATAAGGGAGCAGTCTGCAGAGGCTTAGATACAGGGTAATCACAGAGGTAAAAAGTGTATTAAAGGGACAGTCTAGTCAAAACTAAACTTTCATGATTCAGATAGGGCATGCAATTTTAAACAACTTTCCAATTTAATTTTATCATCAAATTTGCTTTGTTCCCTTGGTGGTGTTTTTGAAAAGCTAAACCTAGCTAGGCTCAAACTGATTTCTAAACAGTTGAAAACCGCCTCCTAGCTCAGAGCATTTTGAAAGTTTTTCACAGTTAGACTGTGCTAGTTCACATGTGTCATATAGATAACATTGTGCTCACTCCCGTGAAGTTATTTGGGAGTCTTCTCTGATTGACTACACTGCATGTCTGTCAAAGGCACTTAGATAAGGAGGTTGTCTGCAAAGGCTTAGATACAAGTTAATCACAGAGGTAAAAAGTATATTAATATAACTGTGTTGGTTATGCAAAAACAGGGAATGGGTAATAAAGGGATTATCTATCTTTTTAAATAAAAAAAATGTTGGTGTAGACTGTCCCTTTAATATAACTGAGATAAGGGGGCAGTCTGCAGAGACTTAGACACAGGGTAATCACAGAGGAAAAAAGTATATTAATATAACCGAGATAAGGAGCAGTCTGCAGAGGCTTAGATACAAGGTAATCACAGGAGGTAAAAACATAATTTATGCTTACCTGATAAATTTATTTCTCTTGTAGTGTAGTCAGTCCACGGGTCATCCATTACTTATGGAATTTATCTCTTCCTAACAGGAAGCTGCAAGAGGATCTCCCAAGCAGAGCTGCTATATAGCTCCTCCCCTCACCTGTCATATTCAGTCATTCGACCAAAACCAGACGAGAAAGGAGAAACCATAGGGTGCAGTGGTGACTGGAGTTTAATTAAATTTAGATCTGCCTTAAAGACAGGGCGGGCCGTGGACTGACTACACTACAAGAGAAATAAATTTATCAGGTAAGCATAAATTATATTTTCTCCTGTTAAGTGTAGTCAGTCCACGGGTCATCCATTACTTGTGGGATACCAATACCAAAGCTAAAAGTACACGGATGAAGGGAGGGACAAGGCAGGAACATTAAACGGAAGGAACCACTGCCTGAAGACCCTCCCAAAAATAGCCTCTGAAGAAGCAAAAGTGTCAAATTTGTAAAATTTTGAAAAAGTGTGAAGTGAAGACCAAGTTGCAGCCTTGCAAATCTGTTCAACAGAGGCCTCATTTTTAAAGGCCCAGGTGGAAGCCACAGCTCTAGTAGAATGAGCTGTAATCCTTTCAGGAGGCTGCTGTCCAGCAGTCTCATAGGCTAAACGTATTATGCTACGAAGCCAAAAAGAGAGAGAGGTAGCCGAAGCCTTTTGACCTCTCCTCTGTCCAGAGTAAACGACAAACAGAGAAGAAGTTTGTCTAAAATCTTTAGTTGCCTGTAAGTAGAACTTCAGAGCACGGACCACGTCTAGATTATGCAAAAGACGTTCCTTCTTTGAAGAAGGATTAGGACATAATGATGGAACAACAATCTCTTGATTGATATTCCTGTTAGAAACCACCTTAGGTAAGAACCCAGGTTTAGTACGCAGAACTACCTTGTCTGAATGAAAAATCAGATAAGGAGAATCACAATGTAAGGCAGATAACTCAGAGACTCTTCGAGCCGAGGAAATAGCCATCAAAAACAGAACCTTCCAGGATAACAGCTTGATATCAATGGAATGAAGGGGTTCAAATGGAACGCCTTGAAGAACGTTAAGAACTAAGTTTAAGCTCCACGGCGGAGCAACAGTCTTAAACACAGGCTTAATCCTAGCTAAAGCCTGACAAAAAGCCTGAACGTCTGGAACTTCAGCCAGACGTTTGTGTAGAAGAATAGACAGAGCAGAAATCTGTCCCTTTAACGAACTAGCAGATAAGCCCTTTTCTAAACCCTCTTGTAGAAAGGACAATATCCTAGGAATCCTAACCTTACTCCATGAGTAACACTTGGATTCGCACCAATATAAATATTTACGCCATATCTTATGGTAAATTTTTCTGGTAACAGGCTTCCTAGCCTGTATTAAGGTATCAATAACCAACTCCGAGAAGCCACGCTTTGATAGAATCAAGCGTTCAATCTCCATGCAGTCAGCCTCAGAGAAATTAGATTTGGATGGTTGAAAGGACCCTGAATTAGAAGGTCCTGTCTCAGAGGCAGAGACCACGGTGGGCAGGACGACATGTCCACTAGGTCTGCATACCAGGTCCTGCGTGGCCACGCAGGCGCTATCAGAATCACTGAAGCTCTCTCCTGTTTGATCTTGGCAATCAAACGAGGAAGCATCGGAAATGGTGGAAACACATAAGCCATGTTGAAGACCCAAGGGGCTGTCAGAGCATCTATCAGCACCGCTCCCGGGTCCCTGGACCTGGATCCGTAACAAGGAAGCTTGGCATTCTGGCGAGACGCCATGAGATCCAGATCTGGTTTGCCCCAACGATGAATCAGTTGAGCAAAGACCTCCAGATGAAGTTCCCACTCCCCCGGATGAAAAGTCTGGCGACTTAGAAAATCCGCCTCCCAGTTCTCCACGCCTGGGATGTAAATCGCTGACAGGTGGCAAGAGTGAGACTCTGCCCAGCGAATTATCTTTGAGACTTCCAACATCGCTAGGGAACTTCTGGTTCCCCCTTGATGGTTGATGTAAGCCACAGTCGTGATGTTGTCCGACTGAAATCTGATGAACCTCAGAGTTGCTAACTGAGGCCAAGCTAGGAGAGCATTGAATATTGCTCTTAATTCCAGAATATTTATTGGGAGGAGTTTCTCCTCCTGAGTCCATAATCCCTGAGCCTTCAGGGAGTTCCAGACTGCGCCCCAGCCTAGAAGGCTGGCGTCTGTTGTTACAATCGTCCAATCTGGCCTGCGAAAGGTCATCCCCTTGGACAGATGTGGCAGAGAAAGCCACCATAGAAGAGAATCTCTGGTCTCTTGATCCAGATTTAGTAGGGGGGACAAATCTGAGTAATCCCCGTTCCACTGACTTAGCATGCACAATTGCAGCGGTCTGAGATGCAGGCGCGCAAATGGTACTATGTCCATTGCCGCTACCATTAAGCCGATTACTTCCATGCACTGAGCTACTGACGGGTGTGGAATGGAATGGAATGAAGGACACGGCAAGCATTTAGAAGTTTTGATAACCTGGCCTCTGTCAGGTAAATTTTCATCTCTACAGAATCTATAAGAGTCCCTAGAAAGGGAACCCTTGTAAGTGGTAATAGAGAACTCTTTTCCACGTTCACCTTCCACCCATGCGACCTCAGAAATGCCAGAACTATCTCTGTATGAGACTTGGCAGTTTGAAAACTTGACGCTTGTATCAGAATGTCGTCTAGGTACGGAGTCACCGCTATGCCTCGCGGTCTTAGTACCGCCAGAAGTGAGCCCAGAACTTTTGTAAAGATTCTTGGAGCTGTAGCTAATCCGAAGGGAAGAGCTACAAACTGGTAATGCCTGTCTAGGAAAGCAAATCTTAGGTACCGATAATGATCCTTGTGAATCGGTATGTGAAGGTAGGCATCCTTTAATTCCACTGTGGTCATGTACTGACCCTCTTGGATCATGGGAAGGATGGTTCGAATAGTTTCCATTTTGAATGATGGAACTCTTAGGAATTTGTTTAGGATTTTTAAGTCCAAGATTGGTCTGAAGGTTCCCTCTTTCTTGGGAACCACAAATAGATTTGAATAGAATCCTTGCCTGTGTTCCGTCCGCGGAACTGGGTGGATCACCCCCATTAGTAAGAGGTCTTGTACACAGCGTAGAAACGCCTCTTTCTTTATCTGGTTTGCTGATAACCTTGAAAGATGAAATCTCCCTCATGGAGGAGAAGTTTTGAAGTCCAGGAGATATCCCTGAGATATGATCTCCAACGCCCAGGGATCCTGGACATCTCTTGCCCAAGCCTGGGCGAAGAGAGAAAGTCTGCCCCCCACTAGATCCGTTTCCGGATAGGGGGCCCTCTCTTCATGCTGTCTTAGGGGCAGCAGCAGGTTTCTTGGCCTGCTTGCCCTTGTTCCAGGACTGGTTAACTTTCCAGCCCTGCCTGTAACGAGCAACAGCTCCTTCCTGTTTTGGAGCGGAGGAAGTTGATGCTGCTCCTGCCTTGAAGTTACGAAAGGCACGAAAATTAGACTGTTTGGCCTTTGATTTGGCCCTGTCCTGAGGTAGAGCATGGCCCTTACCTCCCGTAATGTCAGCTATAATTTCTTTCAAGCCGGGCCCGAATAAGGTCTGCCCTTTGAAAGGAATATTAAGCAATTTAGATTTAGAAGTCACGTCAGCTGACCAGGATTTAAGCCATAGCGCTCTGCGCGCTTGGATGGCGAATCCGGAGTTCTTAGCCGTAAGTTTGGTTAAATGTACGACGGCATCAGAAACAAATGCGTTAGCTAGCTTAAGTGCTTTAAGCTTGTTCATAATTTCATCCAATGGAGCTGTGCGAATGGCCTCTTCCAGAGACTCAAACCAGAATGCCGCCGCAGCAGTGACAGGCGCAATACATGCAAGGGGCTGTAAGATAAAACCTTGTTGAACAAACATTGTTACGGTTGCCTCCAGGCTGGCTGGAAGTTGGACCGTAGGAAAGGATGCTCCTAGCGCTCACCAAAGGAGCAGCAGCACCGTAGACTCTATAACTGCTGCGTAGCCGCCATAAGTAATGCAGACTCTATGAACCACCGCTGCTGGGCTGGTATCTCCCGTCTGCTCTGCGCCCTGGACCTATGACCAGGCTCCAGTAGGTGAACCTCTTCCTTCTGTAGCAATCCCTGTAGCTAAGGGAGTATGAAGAGCATAGCAATCCCTGTAGTGATTATAAGCTGTATCCTACAAACATGAGTCAAAGCTTCAAGTTAGAGGGTCAACATAGGTCTGATGTGCTGGAGCACACAGCCTGCTTTTTTATTGAGGTTACATGCAAACAGGACACTCTCAGGGGGAGACATAAAATCCCCCATCACACATTTGATATTAGATAGAGAGACACTCCCTTTGACAGGCCACAACATTACTTCAGCAGATAACATTTTACACACAATAAAACAATGCAGTCCACCTTATCACTACTAGCAGTCTGATTAGACAATGGGAAAGTTGATCACTAAACCTAATTAGAGCTAATCCCAGCAGACTTGTATTTAGAATAGGTTTCTTGAAGCTGAACAAAATTTAACTCTTAATGGCACACAATGAAACTGAACCAAGTAAGAGAAAGCCAGGGACAAGTCATTTCACAGGTCTGGGGACATAGTCTTAAAGGGGCATTGTTCATCAAAGTCACAATATGTCCCCAGATGGTTCTTAAAGGGCCACACACACCCAACAAAAGTCAATATGTCCTCAGGGGCACAATCTTCCAGGGGCCATAGTCATGTGGAAGGAGGCTGGCAAATAGGCTTCTCCAAAATCCAGGGAAGCAGGGCAATTTTTCATTTAAAGGGCCAGTTACAAACAGCAGTTTGTAACATATCTCCCCTTTTGGAGGGAGACTAACCAGGCACCTGACCTTCTGCCGGTCAGTGCCCAAGTTAGTCTCGCAACCCACCCACAAATAATCGCTAGCAGCAAAGTAGCCCCCCCACAATACGTAGTACTGGCCTGTAAGTTCCAGGATGCAGGATGAAAGTGCAGCATCCTCGGCCTTCCTGGCGCAGCTGGGCAAATAGCTGATGGTACTTGGGGGGCAGAGGCCAGCGGCACTCTGCCCTGGTGCCAGCGCTTCTGCTGGGGTGAGGGGTTTGCAGGCCAGTCCTGTAACAAGGGGGTCTGTAGGGAAGAGGCCAGCAGCGCTCTGTCCTGATGCCAGCTCTTCTGCTGGGGGAATTGGGGCATAGTCCTGCCCGGTGGCAAAGGGAACGTGGGGGTCAGTGGGGGCCAACATCTCCACTGTTAACCCTGGGCCCAAGTTAGGAGTTAGCTGGGGAGGGGGAGATTGGCTTACCTCCTCCTCCTGATACTCCGGCGGCCGTTGGGAAGGGAGGTCGATGCTCTCCGCTTCCTGTGGAACATGCTGCGGCTGGGGAGAGAGACCGGTTGTCTCCTCTCCCTGGAAGGCACACTCCGGCTGGGGAGGGAGGTCGATGCTCTCCCCTCCCTGTAGCTGGGTCTGTCGCTGGGGATCTGGGCCGCCTGCCCAGCATCCCTGTAGGGCCGGTAGAGACTGCGGTCCAATCTCCACCTGCCTGCTGGGGGTCCTCCCAGGACCAGTCTATGAGGCCTGCTGCCTCTGGTATCTCTGGCTGGGGAAGGAGACTGGTTGTCTCTTCCCTCTGCACGGTATACTGCCGCTGGGGAGGGAGGTCGCTGCTCTCCTCTCCCTGTAACTCCGGCTGCCGCTGGGGAGGGAGGTCGTTGCTCTCCGCTCCCTGTGACTCACTTTCTCGCTGGAGACCAGGTGTCCAGACCCTCAAACTCCACAGTTGGCGCTCAAAGGCTCGTGCCGCTTTGTTCTCCGTATCCAATTCCCGGATGATGCGACTGACTACCTCCTGCGCAGGGTCTGGACCATATTGGACTAGCCGCCTCTTTACCTCTGGAACGAAATCCGCGCCCTCATAGCGACGGATCAGGTTGAGGTGCTCTTCACAGGGTTCTGACCAGTGTCTTGTCAGCTCCATGCTGCTGTAGGTAGGGACGCTGCGCAGTGGCTAGCGTTGCCCTCAATAACTCTCCTACGATACCAGTGCTGTTGTGGTCCTGCTCCTTGCGCTAGGACGCTAATCCCACCGCTGCCGCCAAATGTTACGGTTGCCTCCAGGCTGGCTGGAAGTTGGACCGTAGAAAAGGATGCTCCTAGCGCTCACCAAAGGAGCAGCAGCACCGTGGACACTATAACTGCTGCGTAGCCACCATAAGTAATGCAGACTCTATGAACCACCGCTGCTGGGCTGGTATCTCGCCGTCTGCTCTGCGCCCTGGACCTACGACCAGGCTCCAGTAGGTGAACCTCTTCCTTCTGTAGCAATCCCTGTAGCTAAGGGAGTATGAAGAGCATAGCAATCCCTGTAGTGATTATAAGCTGTATCCTACAAACATGAGTCAAAGCTTCAAGTTAGAGGGTCAACATAGGTCTGATTTGCTGGAGCACACAGCCTGCTTTTTTATTGAGGTTACATGCAAACAGGACACTCTCAGGGGGAGGCATAAAATCCCCCATCACACATTTGATATTAGATAGAGAGACACTCCCTTTGACAGGCCACAACATTACTTCAGCAGATAACATTTTACACACAATAAAACAATGCAGTCCACCTTATCACTACTAGCAGTCTGATTAGACAATGGGAAAGTTGATCACTAAACCTAATTAGAGCTAATCCCAGCAGACTTGTATTTAGAATAGGTTTCTTGAAGCTGAACAAAATTTAACTCTTAATGGCACACAATGAAACTGAACCAAGTAAGAGAAAGCCAGGGACAAGTCATTTCACAGGTCTGGGGACATAGTCTTAAAGGGGCATTGTTCATCAAAGTCACAATATGTCCCCAGATGGTTCTTAAAGGGCCACACACACCCAACAAAAGTCAATATGTCCTCAGGGGCACAATCTTCCAGGGGCCATAGTCATGTGGAAGGAGGCTGGCAAATAGGCTTCTCCAAAATCCAGGGAAGCAGGGCAATTTTTCATTTAAAGGGCCAGTTACAAACAGCAGTTTGTAACAAACATTTTGTTTAAGGTAACCCTCTAAATTCTTATCCATTGGATCTGAAAAGGCACAACTATCCTCCACAGGGATAGTGGTACGCTTAGCTAAAGTAGAAACTGCTCCCTCCACCTTAGGGACCGTCTGCCATAAGTCTCGTGTGGTGGCGTCTATAGGAAACATTTTCCTAAATATGGGAGGAGGGGAAAAAGGCACACCGGGTCTATCCCACTCCTTGCTAATAATCTCTGTAAGCCTTTTAGGTATAGGAAACACGTCAGTACACACCGGTACCGCATAGTATCTATCCAACCTACATAATTTTTCTGGAATTGCAACCGTGTTACAATCATTCAGAGCCGCTAATACCTCCCCTAGCAATATGCGGAGGTTCTCAAGCTTAAATTTAAAATTAGAAATCTCTGAATCCAGTCTCCCTGGATCAGATCCGTCACCCACAGAATGAAGCTCTCCGTCTTCATGTTCTGCAAACTGTGACGCAGTATCTGACATGGCTCTCACCTCATCCACGCGCTCTGTCCTTAACCCAGAGCTATCGCGCTTGCCTCTTAATTCTGGCAATTTAGATAATACTTCTGTCATAACAGTAGCCATGTCTTTCAAAGTAATTTGTAAGGGCCTCCCTGATGTACTTGGCGCCACAAAATCACGCACCTCCTGAGCGGGAGGCGAAGGTACTGACACGTGAGGAGAGTTAGTCGGCATAACTTCCCCCTCGTTGTCTGGTGATAATTTCTTTACATGTAAAGATTGACTTTTATTTAAAGTAGCATCAATGCAATTAGTACACAAATTTCTATTGGGCTCCACATTGGCCTTTAAACATAGTGAACAAAGAGATTCATCTGTGTCAGACATGTTTAAACAGACTAGCAATGAGACTAGCAAGCTTGGAAATACTTTTCTAAATAAATTTACAAGCAATATAAAAAATGCTACTGTGCCTTTAAGAAGCACAAAAAGCTGTCACAGTTGAAATAACAATGAACCAAAATAGTTATAGCAACCAATTTTTCACAGTAAATGTATTAAGTTAGCAAAGGATTGCACCCACCAGCAAATGGATGATTAACCCCTTAATACCCAAAAACGGATAACAATTTAATAATTAACGTTTTTATCACAGTCAAAACACACTGTCACAGGTCTGCTGTGACTGATTACCTCCCTCAAAATGAATTTTGAAGACCCCTGAGCTCTCTAGAGACGATCTGGATCATGGAGGATGAAGTAGACAGATTGTGACTGAATTTTTACTGCGCAAATAAGCGCTAAAATAGGCCCCTCCCACTCATATTACAACAGTGGGGAAGCTCAGAAAACTGTTTCTATGCAGAAAACAAAGATGGCCATGTGGTAAAAATCATGCCCCAATAAGTTTTATCACCAAGTACCTCACAAAAAACGATTAACATGCCAGTAAACGTTTTAAACATACATTTTAAAAGTTATGAATTGTTATTAATAAGCCTGCTACCAGTCGCTTTTACTGCAGTTAAGGCTCATACATTATTTCAGTATTAACAGTATTTTCAGAGTCAATTCCATTCCTTAGAAAAATACATTCAGTGTACACACACTCATCAGCCTAATACCAGTCGCTATCACTGCATTTAAGGCTGAACTTACGTTACATTGGTATCAGCAGTATTTTCTCAGTCAATTCCATTCCTCAGAAAAATAATTACTGCACATACCTCATTTGCAGGGGGCCCTGCATGCTATTCCCCTTCTCTGAAGTTACCTCACTCCTCAGATGAGAACAGCCAGTGGATCTTAGTTACGTCTGCTAAGATCATAGAAAACGCAGGCAGATTCTTCTTCTAATGCTGCCTGAGAACAAACAGCACACTCCGGTGCCATTTAAAATAACAAACTTTTGATTGAAGAAATAAACTAAGCTAAAAAACACCACAGACCTCTCACAGCGACCTATCTTTAGTTAGGCTGCAAGAGAATGACTGAATATGACATGTGAGGGGAGGAGCTATATAGCAGCTCTGCTTGGGTGATCCTCTTGCAGCTTCCTGTTAGGAAGAGATATATTCCATAAGTAATGGATGACCCGTGGACTGACTACACTTAACAAGAGAAACAGATAATGGGACAGTCTGTAGAGGCTTAGATACAAGGTAATCACAGAGATAAAACTGAGATAAGGAGCAGTCTGCAGAGGCTTAGATACAAGGTAATCACAAAGGTAAAACTGAGATAAGGGGGCAGTCTGCAGAGGCTTAGATACAGGGTAATCACAGAGGTAAAATTGAGATAAGGGGGCAGTCTGCAGAGGCTTATATACAAGGTAATCACAGAGGTAAAACCAAGATAAGGGGCAGTCTGCAGAGGCTTAGATACAAGGTCATCACAGAGGTAAAACTGAGATAAGAGGTCAGTCTGCAGAGGCTTAGATACAAGGTAATCACAGAGGTAAAACTGAGATAAGGGGGCAGTCTGCAGAGGCTTAGATACAAGATAATCACAGAGGTAAAACGTGTGTTAATATAACTGAGATAATGGGCAGTCTGCAGAGGCTTAGATACAAGTTAATCACAGAGGTAAAAAGTATATTAATATAACTGAGATAAGGGGCAGTTTGCAGAGACTTAGATACAAGGTAATCACAGAGGTAAAAAGTGTATTAATATAAATGAGATAAGGGGCAGTTTGCAGAGGCTTAGATACAAGGTAATCACAGAGGTAAAAAGTGTATTAATATAAATGAGATAAGGGGCAGTTTGCAGAGGCTTAGATACAAGGTAATCACAGAGGTAAAAAGTGTATTAATATAACTGTCGGCTGGGGAATGGGTAATAAAGGGATTATCTATCTTTTCAAACAATAAAAACGTTCAAGTAGACTTTCCCTTTAAAGGGACAGTAACAGGGTAATTGCAGACATTTCTGTTGTGTTGCTATAAAATAACATCAGACAAATCTAATTGTTTTTAAAACAAATTAACATCCTCTTCTGCAATTATTTTTCAATAATCAAACTCCACGTGCTTTGTTTGTAGGAGCCAATCAGGGCTTTAGGCTGCAGAATACAAGGCTAGTCACTAATAATATTATTATAAACTACATGTATTTACAGTTGTTATCTAATGAAACCAATTAGAGACAGATATGTAGCAGGGTTAGCCTTAAGTCAGGCAGTGCATTTCATGTTCTGATAGTAAGAGATTGCTCAATTGTCAAAATTAAGTTACATGAAAAGGGGCAAAATAAATAATGGAAGTGTATTGCAAAACAGTTTCATTATATATAACAACAATTTTTATAAAAATCTCAAGGTGTTCACTGAAATGCTCAGCATATAAAGCATGAAGTTTATAAAACACAGTCTGTTATTTTGTTCATATTAAACAGTATCACAGCCATAGACGAGCTACGCACAGAACGCACAAGAAGTAACGGTTTAGGACCATTTAATACAAGCTCGTATTGCTGCTTACCCAGCGGTCTTCATCTGACACCAAAGCAACAAAGCGTCCTTAGCCGACTTCTTCTCCTTGTTGTCTTCAGTCTCAACGCTGATATCTTGTATCTGACAAGAGAGAACAAGGTCATGTGATAACAGGCGATATTCACTGAATGAAGATCCATAGTTTTACACTCATTGGTACCAAGTAGCTCTTCTTTAGCCATGGTTTACTCATGGGAGAGGTGATGGTTCTTGTAGACATTTCACACTAAGGCCAATAGACGTTGCCATAATAGACACAATGCTGCTATGGAGCAATATGAGGGATGATGCATCAGAGCCTTCTCCACCCTTCTCCTAAGGACTCAATTTATCAAGCAAGGGCGGCCAGGGAGTACATATTCGTCCATGCCCGCCCCAGCTCGCCTCTGGCAGGCAGCAATCCACTGGAGGGATTCAGCATTGCACATGGGCGCTATTTTGTGCAATCCTGCCCCCTACCCACGCACAGCTAATCACGCACAGGCAAGAGCGGTCAATCTCCCCGGTTGGACGAGGTGGAGAAGAGAGTAGAGAAGCAGCGGTCTCATTACAGCTGCTTGATAAATGGTGACTGCAGGTTCTCTTGTACAGGGAGAAGGCTTGATACATCGAGCACTTAGTACCACAAGGCTGGCTATCTAATTGTCATTCTTGTGCCGTAACATCTCAGTACAGTTTAAATCTCTGCTCATGACATTATGGTCACAAGATTGTGGCTGTGAAAAGGGACAGTTTACTTTAAAGGGACAGTCTAGGCCAAAATAAACTTTCATGATTCAGATAGAGCATGTAATTTTAAACAATTTTCCAATTTACTTTTATCACCAATTTTGCTTTGTTCTCTTTGTATTCTTATTTGAAAAGTTAACCTAGGAGGTTCATATGCTAATTTCTTAGACATTGAAGCCCACCTCTTTCAGATTGCATTTTAACAGTTTTTCCCCACTAGAGGGTGTTAGTTCATGTATTTCATATAGATAACACTGTGCTCGTGCACATGAAGTAATCTGGGAGCAGGCACTGATTGGCTAAACTGCAAGTCTGTCAAAAGAACTGAAAAAAGGGGCAGTTTGCAGAGGCTTAGATACAAGATAATCACAGAGGTTAAAAGTATATTATTATAACTGTGTTGGTTATGCAAAACTGGGAAATGGGTAATAAAGGGATTATCTATCTATTAAAACAATAAAAATTCTGGTTTAGACTGTCCCTTTAACATGTTTCCAATGACTTATAATACCGGCTGCAGAGTATAAAATGGATGAAAATTTGCTCCTTTAGGTTTATTATTGTATAATAAATATGTTCTTTTAAACCACAACCAATCAAAATGGTCTGAGCTTGCAGGGAAATCAGATTTTCTTATGTTGTCACTTTCTGTATACATACATGCTTTGTTATATTATCTCTGTCTGTAAACCAAAGCCCAATACTTTAGGCAAGATGATCTAATTTTAATTTGAAAGACGTTTATCTCACAATGTAGGTTCTTGATGTGAAGGAGAGACACCTACATTATAAAATAAGGTCTTAAACATTTTCCAAAGATGTTGCATAATTTCTCTCCATGCTTGTGAACTTTTGAATATCAGTCCCTTAATATTTTATTGCTTGTCTCTCCTAACCCCACTGGGAGTGTAATGTCCTTTATTGGCTGTTTACACAGCTTTTCTATAGCCAATACTTAAAGGGACACTGAACCCAAAAATTGTGTTTTGTAATTCAGATAGAGCATGCAATTTTAAGCAACTTTCTAATTTACTCCTATTATCAGTTTTTCTTTGTTCCCTTGTTATCTTTATTTGAAAAATAAGGCATCTATGCCTTTTTTGGGTTCAGTACTCTGGACAGTAATTTTTTATTGGTGGATGAATTTATCCACCAATCAGCAAGGACAACCCAGGTTGTTCAGCAAAAATGGGCCGGCATCTAAACTTACATTCTTGCATTTTAAATAAAGATACCAAGAGAATGAAGAAAATTTGATAATAGGAGTAAATTAGAAAGTTGCTTAAAATTTCATGCTCAATATGAATCATGAAAGAAAATTTTTGGGTACAGTGTCCCTTTAAGTATGGAAACTTTCAGTATAGGTGGAGATAAAACAGGCAATATCAGCTATTTCAAATGCCAAAATAAAGTAAAAAGAGCTATTTGTAACTAATTTAATACACTTCAGCAAGTGTATAATTGGGAACAAATTAAAGGGAGTAAACTGTCACTTTAATGAGATACATAAACTAACTTTAGATGCTTTTCGGATGAGTGTGAATGACAAATCTCTTCAGATAGTACCAGCACGAAACTGTCATC
>NC_069505.1:19977201-20009701 GCF_027579735.1 Bombina bombina
GAGAGAGAGAGAGAGAGAGAGAGAGTGTGTATGTGTGTATATATAGTATATGTAGAGAGAGAGAGAGAGAGAGAGAGAGTGTGTATGTGTGTATATATAGTATATGTAGAGAGAGAGAGAGAGAGAGAGAGAGAGAGTGTATGTGTGTATATATAGTATATGTAGAGAGAGAGAGAGAGAGAGAGAGAGAGAGTTTGTGTGCATATATATAGAAATTAAAAAAACCCACATGTACACAGTTGTTACCTGGAACCTTAAGATAATCGTCCAGATCAATCCGAGCGTCAGCCTGTGGTTCCCGTCTACAATATCGTGTGACCCCATATTCTCCAAATGCACCTTCTGCTCCTTCAGAAACTGTAAGGCTTTGTCTACATTCTCCAAGCAGTGGATGCGCATACGGCCCTTGGTGGGTTTGGGCTGCAAAGTTATAAATAAAATGTCATGATTTGCAATTAGGTTTTTTCCTCCCAACCACCTCAATAGAATAACAGAATCTATCCATCCATCTATCTATCTATATACACACACACTGTATATATTTATATATATATATATATTATACACACACACACACACTGTATATATATATTATACACACACACACTGTATATAAACATGTATAAATAAATGCGTTACACGTTAATTGGACCATCTGTGTGTGAGCCTCTGTTTTGATACTTTGTTTCAGCTTGTTTCTACATATTAGATATTGAGAAGTTATTACTGAGTGCTGCAATCCCCTACTTTAAATACAGCATCTCGTATAGCTCTGCTGTGTGCTACATATATTTACTCATATAAATATACTAGAACTTAATAAAATATTTGGGGTCTGCACCAGGACCTGGTTTAACTAGCGCTATCCAGGTTTATATTTGTATCAGGCAATATACCCAAAAGTGGAAATATGGGAGCCTGACTGCTATATTTCTCTCCCTAAACTTTCAATTAATTCATTTATTTAACAAAAGGAATATAAGAGAGGATTCTCACTTTTCCGTTCTTTGGGATTGAGACAATATTGTAGTAGTATACAGTTTAATAAGTATACTCTTACTTCTCTTTTGTGAAGCTGAAAGCATTGTTGATAAACAGAGAATTATGGCATTCACCCTCTCAGATGAGGTCTGGGAAGCAGAGCTGAAAGAATCTCTTACCAATACAAATTTAGAAAGCAGTGAATTAGAAACTAATGTGTTCAATGCTTTTAAAAAATATAAGAATTGTATTGTAAAACAGGTAAAGGTAAGAGCAGAGAATTCAAGCTTAGCCAACTATGTGGAGAAAAAAATAGTCCCTAGAGGGTTAAGACTTTTCTTAGACCCATGTTTCAATGCTAGAGAGGAGGAAGGAGGCTTAGAATTTTTGGATGAATGGAATGAAAAATTATCTTCATGTGCGCTTGGAATGATAGAGATGTTAATTAAAAGGAATGATAAAAGATTGGAAAAAATAAAAGAAGATGTAGAGTCAGCATTACAAATTGTTAATAAGTTTGATCATGATCCGAACTTTGAAAAACTAAATGAAGAGACTAAAATACATATTTCTAGATTGCAAGCAGAAATCAAAGTTAGGAAGTGCAGAAAACTGCATCGGGATCAGGAAGATTATCATAACAAAAAAGTCTATGTATATAAATTTGATAGAGGTTCTTATGATTCAGGGACAGATATGTCAGATATAGAAAATGAAGATAGATCTTCAAAAAACGAAGGAGGCCCTGGGTCACAAACCACAGGCCAGGGCAATCTAGGAAGAGACGAGGGGGGAGGAAGAGGAGCAGAAAAAACAAAGAACATAGCAACCGAAGAGAGGAGATATCCCCAGCGAGAACAGAGAGGGAGAGGGGGCAATATGAGACAAAGGCAAGGGAACAGAGGGAGGCCACGAAGGAGACCCTATCAGGGCTATTAATCCCGACTGCATCTAAAGATGAGTTACAGATTATCAATCTTTCCTCATTTAAATTAAAACTTACACATATTGAAGTTCTAAGAAAAGGTTTATCCTTTAGTCCTACTAATAAACTAAATAAGTTCGATTTCATTAAAGATTTACATCTCTTTGCGAGAAAACTAGTGTTACACCATATAATGCACCAATCATCTGAAAATAAGAAAGACGAAGAGGCAATATTAGCCCTCAAATCCCTTTTGGATGACAATGAGTCCACAAATATTTCTGAGAATACAGGAATATTTAGATCTAATTTAAAGACAAAATCCACCTATATGCCTTCTATAGCACAGGTACCTGCTGTCTCCATGTTTGTTAAAGCGGTAGAAAAGGAGATTGAACAGTTACCTGAAGAGAGGATTTTGTCTGATAATTTAACTTCAGGTCAAAGAATGGCGTTAAAAGAACTAACCCAAGCAAAAGGGATAGTGTTTAAGCCAGTGGACAAGGGCGGTAACCTAGTTTTGCTGGATGAAACTTTCTATCTAAATGAATCAAAAAGACAACTGTTGGACAGAACTCAGTATGAAAAACTACCTAAAAATCCTTTGTCAAATATGAAATTGAAGTTGTATCATATTTTACAGGGAGCCAAAATGGAAGGTCTCATTTCCCCAGAGGAGTTCAAGTTTTTAAATCCGGTGTGTCCAGTGATGCCTACCTTTTATACTATCCCGAAAATTCACAAAAATAAGTCTCACCCACCAGGGAGACCAATAGTATCGGGAATAGGAGGCATCAGTGAACACATTGGACAATATGTAGATTTCTTTTTAAGACCGTTCCTACTATCCCTGCCCTCTTATGTTAAGGATACCCCAGATCTCCTTCGGAAAATTGATGACATATCTGTCTCAACCGACACTATTCTTGTATCACTTGACGTTGAAAGTCTCTATTCCTCTATACCTCATGAGGTGGGGATTGGTGCAAGTGAACACTTTTTGAGATCTAGAGGCTCAGAAAGCAATAATCATACTGACTTTGTCATTAAGCTGTTAAGGTTTATCCTTGAGAACAATGTGTTTGAATTTGATGGCTCAATTTATAGACAGGTCAGGGGGACAGCAATGGGAGCCGTGTGTGCACCCACATACGCGTGTCTACACTTGGGGGCATGGGAGCTGGACATCTTTGAAAAGTTTGGAGAGGTGTTTAGTTCCCATGTGTCCCTTTGGCTTAGATATGTGGACGACATCCTTATGTTTTGGGATGGCCCCCTGGCCTGTCTGGTTGAATTTATTGACTCATTAAATATAAATGACCGGAACATTCTGCTGACACATGTATTCAGTGTGAAAGAATTACCTTTCCTGGATATTTGTATCAAAAAAGAAGGAAATAAAATAACCACTGAAAACCATCGGAAGAACACAGCAACAAACAGTTTATTAGAAGCTTCCAGTAGCCACCCGGAATCACTCAAAAGAGGCATTCCCTTTGGACAACTGCTGAGACTGAAGAGAAATTGTTCTTCAAAAACAAAATTTGAGCATCACGCTCAAATTATGTGTGAAAAATTCATTGAAAGAGGATATTCGAACAAGTTAATTAAATTCACCCTTAACAAAGTTCGGAAATTGAATAGAAATGATCTCCTTTATACAAATAAAGTCAGGGCTACAACAGATAGCAACACAAGATTCATAACTACATTTAATTGCCAATGGCAGACTTTGAGAGACATCTTGTCTCGACACTGGCACTTGCTGTCATTTGATGAAAAAATTGCCGGACAAGTGGGTCAAAGACCCCTTTTGACCGCAAAAAAAATCTCCTAACTTAAAAGAGAAGTTAGTTAAAAGCAGATTTGTGAGGTCAGAACCCACAACTAACTGGTTAACTAAATATCAACAAGTTAAAGGCAGTTTCCCATGTGGACATTGTGTGTATTGTCCATACATGCTGAAGTGTAAAACTTTTTCGGCAAATACAAACAATAACTTTGAAATAAGGTGTTTTTCTAATTGTAACACAGTAGGAGTAGTGTATCTCTTACAATGCTCCTGTCCCCTGTTCTATGTTGGAAAAACAAAACGGATGTTCAAGGACAGGGTACAGGAGCATAGAGATGACATACTCTATGAAAGAGATACGAGTGTTGCTAGACATTTCAAAGATGCACACAATAGCAGCACTGTATCTTTAAAATTTGTTGGTATTGATCAAGGACTGACAAGTGGCAGAGGAGGGGACAATAATAAATGTCTTCTAAAAAAAGAAGCCAGGTGGACTTATGTGTTAAAAACAGTGTCCCCTTTTGGCTTAAACGAAATAATTGAATTTAGGTCTTTCCTGGGTTAAAAACATGAATAACGTGACAAATCAACCTAGGTAGTCCTAAAAAGCAATAAAAACAACTTGTAAGACGATTCCTTTTTCATTTCTATCATTCCTTAAAAAGCCTAAGCACAAACATGAAGAAAATAATGTTCGTCCAGATTATTTTTAATACCTCAAAACGAGTTATGTAAAGTTATTGCATTAGAGGTGTTTTAAATTAGAAAAAATTAAAATAAATTAATTGAAGGCTCAGCACCACTTGGTCCTTTTGATAGTGTTTAAATTCATTTGTTTAATCTCCTTTTCTTTAGTCTGTTAAACTTTGCGTAAACAAGGTAAATAGCAATGTTTGGTCCTGTGTATACATGCAAGGAAATCTCAATAGTGGTGATGTTAAATGACCTATCCTATTGGCTGGTGTGTATACGCCTTAACCGCTCCTGTAACATTGGCAACAGATTTAAATGAATGGAGAGTTCACCTGTGACTGACAGTCCTGACGAGGCCCTGACGCAAAGCATTGTGGGGAGAAACGCGCGTCGACACAGTCATTTGAAAGTTTTAGCGGCAGTAAGCAAGTACCTGGATTGGTGTTGATCAATAACACTTTGTTTCTGGAAAAAGGTCGGCAGAGGCGAATGAAAGTGGATCTACCCAGTATTAAGTCTCAAAGTGCAGATTGCACAAACGAAGGTGTTAAGAAACGGGACGAGTGATCTGGGTGAGACAGAAGCCGGATGCCAAGTCCTGGCTCACTTCATATGGTATGCTTCAAGTCAGTGCCTAAAGAAACCAAAACCCGGTCTGTGCTGCCTGGAACCTATCCTTACTTGGAAGAGGTTGTATACGTTTTTCTTTATCCTTTATTGCCGCAATTTGGAAAAAGCCTGATGTTTTTATCAAACAATCATGGTTCATAAGTGCTGACATAGGAGGACGCTTTTACCTCGAATCTGTCAGCTGTTTCTCCACTAACAGTACCTATTTTGGATGAACTCAGTTGTTGCTATTTTGCCAATAAGATAATTTTACATAACCGACACAAGATTTGTGGAACTTTTGTTTTATTTGGGACATTTTGTTTCAAATCCAATTTGTTTCCTGATGTTATGTTTTGTTTTATTGAATCATTTTTTTGCAAACATTGAGATTGTCATTTATGTACCTTGCACTCATGAGTTTAGGTATTGAATCAGGTCTCCACTGCAGTGGCATATTTAGGTTTAGGTTAAACATGTGTAAATAAATGCGTTACACTTTAATTGGACCATCTGTGTGTGAGCCTTTGTTTTGATACTTTGTTTCAGCTTGTTTCTACATATTAGATATTGAGAAGTTATTACTGAGTGCTGCAATCCCCTACTTTAAATACAGCATCTCGTATAGCTCTGCTGTGTGCTACATATATTTACTCATATAAATATACTAGAACTTAATATATATATAAATATATATATATATAATACACACACACTGTATATATATATTATACACACACACACACTGTATATATATATATATATATATATATATATATATATATATATATATTATACACACACTGTATATATATATATATATATATATATATATATATATATATATATATATATATATTATACACACACTGTATATATATATATATATATATATATATATATATTATACACACACTGTATATATATATATATATATATATATATATATATATATATTATATAGACACACACTGTATATATATATATATATATATATATATATATATATTATACACACACACACACTTTATATATATATATATATATATATATATATATATTATACACACACACACTGTATATATATATATTATATAGACACACACACTGTATATATATATTATATAGACACACACACACTGTATATATATATATATTATATACACACACTGTATATATATATATATATATATATATATATATATATATATATTATACACACACACACACACACTGTATATATATATATATTATATAGACACACACTGTATATATATATATATATATATATATATATATTATACACACACTGTATATATATATATATATATATATATATATATATATAAATAATACACACACACACTGTATATATATATTATATTATATATAGACACATTTGTTGCATTTACCTGAATACAATAAACAAGCAGCCCTTTAACAAAATAACAAAGAGTTGATTTGCTCATACAGTACAAATGGTTACTCTAAAGGCAGGAACAGGATTTACTGCAGGCCAGAGAGGTTTATTCAATAACTATTTATCAATGTCCTTGTCACAATTCCTAATGACTCCCTTAAAAGGGACGTTCCAGCCAAAACCGGAGTCCACATGGCTGCATTCCAGTTTTAAACAGAAGCATTTGTGTAAAATACAGGTATTAGCAAAGATGCTTCTAATAAAAGCTATAGCGGTATCAAAAGTGTATTTAAGTATGCACCGTGCACCAGCATTTTATACACAGCACTTGCTCAGAGAGCCTAAGGTGATTGTACCATCTGGTAATGACTCAATTTGTTAATTGCTGACATTTTATGAACCCCACTGTCGCTCTGAGCAGTTGCAGTATTTGAAATGCTGGTGCACTGACAATATTTAGATATGCCTCACATGCACATGCAGAAACGCATGTTAACACTAAACCGGTGATAGCTTTTACTAGAAGCATTTTGCCAACACATGTATATTGCAGATATGTTTCTATTCACAGATGTAATTCATTTATGTGCATTTACATTGTGACCGGAACCAATTAATAAGTTTATATATTTAGCCAGTGAGCAGAATCATCTCAGGATTAACCTCAGAAAATAAATGCCCTATAAGCTGGCATATTCTCTTATTTAACGTGACACTAGATACAGACAGATCTCATTGAATAATGCCGCTTTGTCAAACTGATTTCCTTGTCTTATGAATGACATCAGCCCTGTCCTTATGGGTGTGGTATGAATATACACTATGGTCTCACACATGTGCAGTAGGAGAAAGATTACCCTGCACATCTTTCCCCTCTTGTCTTTTAATGAGGTCCGTACCTATGTATTTATCAATTCATTATATAAACAACATTCTGATCACACACCAGCAGCGTACAGAATGTTTACATTAATACAGAGTTTTACTTATAACATCATTTGAAGCACCAGGAGTTTACATGATTTAGTTTACAGATAATGTCATTTATGGTGGTGCTTCCCCTATGAGTCTCCAGCACCTTCCGTCAGTCTGAAAACATCGGTGTGTTTGGTCTATTTGTCTGTCCCATTTGTGATGTCTGACCCAAGGGGCCACTGGGGTTACTGCCAGGGGAAGGGCTGAATAGTTATTATAAAAAGGAATAGGAACTATAAAAACAGAATTTATGCTTACCTGATAAATTACTTTCTCCAACGGTGTGTCCGGTTCACGGCGTCATCCTTACTTGTGGGAATATCTCTTCCCCAACAGGAAATGGCAAAGAGTCCCAGCAAAAGCTGGCCATATAGTCCCTCCTAGGCTCCGCCCACCCCAGTCATTCGACCGACGAACAGGAGGAAAAAACAGGAGAAACTATAGGGTGCCGTGGTGACTGTAGTTAGAGAAAATAATTCATCAAACCTGATTAAAAAAACCAGGGCGGGCCGTGGACCGGACACACCGTTGGAGAAAGTAATTTATCAGGTAAGCATAAATTCTGTGTTCTCCAACATTGGTGTGTCCGGTCCACGGCGTCATCCTTACTTGTGGGAACCAATACCAAAGCTTTAGGACACGGATGAAGGGAGGGAGCAAATCAGATTACCTAAACGGAAGGCACCACGGCTTGCAAAACCTTTCTCCCAAAAATAGCCTCCGAAGAAGCAAAAGTATCAAATTTGTAAAATTTGGCAAAAGTGTGCAGTGAAGACCAAGTCGCTGCCTTACATATCTGATCAACAGAAGCCTCGTTCTTGAAGACCCATGTGGAAGCCACAGCCCTAGTAGAGTGAGCTGTGATTCTTTCAGGGGGCTGCCGTCCGGCAGCCTCGTAAGCCAATAGGATGATGCTTTTAAGCCAAAAGGAAAGAGAGGTAGAAGTCGCTTTTTGACCTCTCCTCTTACCAGAATAGACGACAAACAGAGAAGATGTTTGTGTGAAATCCTTTGTAGCTTCTAAATAGAATTTTAGAGCACGGACTACGTCCAAATTGTGCAACAAACGTTCCTTCTTTGAAACTGGATTCGGACACAAAGAAGGTACAACTATCTCCTGGTTAATATTTTTGTTAGAAACAACCTTTGGAAGAAAACCAGGCTTAGTACGCAAAACTACCTTATCTGCATGGAACACCAGATAGGGTGGAGAACACTGCAAAGCAGATAACTCAGAAACTCTTCTAGCAGAAGAAATAGCAACCAAAAACAAAACTTTCCAAGATAACAACTTAATATCTATGGAATGTAGAGGTTCAAACGGAACCCCTTGAAGAACTGAAAGAACTAGATTTAAACTCCAGGGAGGAGTCAAAAGGTCTGTAAACAGGCTTGATCCTAACCAGAGCCTGAACAAATGCTTGAACATCTGGCACAGCTGCCAGTCGTTTGTGTAATAAGACAGATAAAGCAGAAATCTGTCCCTTTAGAGAACTCGCTGATAATCCTTTATCCAAACCTTCTTGTAGAAAGGAAAGGATCTTAGGAATTTTGACCTTATTCCATAAGAATCCCTTGGATTCACACCAGCAGATATATTTTTTCCATATTTTATGGTAAATTTTTCTAGTTACCGGTTTTCTGGCTTGAACTAGAGTATCTATCACAGAATCTGAAAACCCACGCTTTGATAGAATCAAGCGTTCAGTTTCCAAGCCGTCAGCTGGAGGGAGACCAGATTTGGATGTTCGAATGGACCCTTTACAAGAAGATCCTGTCTCAGAGGTAGCTTCCATGGTGGAACCGATGACATATTCACCAGGTCTGCATACCAAGTCCTGCGTGGCCACGCAGGGGCTATCAAAATCACTGGAGCCCTCTCCTGCTTGATCCTGGCTACCAGCCTGGGAATGAGAGGAAACGGTGGAAACACATAGGCTAGGTTGAAGGTCCAAGGCGCTACTAATGCATCCACTAGAGTCGCCTTGGGATCCCTGGATCTGGACCCGTAGCAAGGAACCTTGAAGTTCTGACGAGACGCCATCAGATCCATGTCTGGAATGCCCCATAATTGAGTCAACTGGGCAAAGATCTCCGGGTGGAGTTCCCACTCCCCCGGATGGAAAGTCTGACGACTCAGGTAATCCGCTTCCCAGTTTTCCACACCTGGGATGTGGATCGCAGATAGGTGGCAGGAGTGATCCTCCGCCCATTGTATTATTTTGGTCACTTCTTTCATCGTCAGGGAACTCCTTGTTCCCCCCTGATGATTGATATAAGCAACAGTCGTCATGTTGTCTGATTGGAATCTTATGAATCTGGCCTTTGCTAGCTGAGGCCAAGCCCTGAGAGCATTGAATATCGCTCTCAGTTCCAGAATGTTTATCGGGAGAAGAGACTCTTCCCGAGACCATAGTCCCTGAGCTTTCAGGGATTCCCAGACCGCACCCCAGCCCACTAGACTGGCGTCGGTCGTGACGATGACCCACTCTGGTCTGCGGAAGCTCATTCCCTGGGATAGGTGGTCCAGGGTTAGCCACCAACGGAGTGAATCTCTGGTCTTCTGATCTACTTGAATCACTGGAGACAAGTCTGTATAGTCCCCATTCCACTGTTTCAGCATGCACAGTTGTAATGGTCTTAGATGAATTCGCGCAAAAGGAACTATGTCCACTGCTGCAACCATCAACCCTACTACTTCCATGCACTGAGCTACGGAAGGACGAGGAATAGAATGAAGAACTTGACAAGTGTTTAGAAGTTTTGACTTTCTGACTTCTGTCAGGAAAATCCTCATTTCTAAAGAATCTATTATTGTTCCCAAGAAAGGAACTCTTGTTGACGGAGACATGGAACTTTTTTCTATGTTCACCTTCCATCCGTGAGATCTGAGAAAGGCCAGAACGATGTCTGTATGAGCCTTTGCCTTTGAAAGAGACGACGCTTGTATTAGAATGTCGTCCAAGTATGGTACTACTGCAATGCCCCTCGGTCTTAGAACCGCTAGAAGGGAAAATCCTTGGAGCAGTGGCTAACCCGAATGGGAGGGCCACAAACTGGTAATGTTTGTCCAGAAAGGCGAACCTTAGGAACGGATGATGTTCTTTGTGGATAGGGATATGTAGATACGCATCCTTTAGATCCACGGTAGTCATAAATTGACCTTCCTGGATTGTAGGTAGAATAGTTCGAATGGTTTCCATTTTGAACGATGGTACTCTGAGAAATTTGTTTAGGATTTTTAAATCCAGAATTGGTCTGAAGGTTCCCTCTTTTTTGGGAACTATGAACAGATTTGAGTAAAATCCCATTCCTTGTTCCGCCATTGGAAATGGGTGTATCACTCCCATTTTTAACAGGTCTTCTACACAATGTAAGAATGCCTGTCTCTTTATTTGGTTTGAGGATAAGTGAGATATGTGGAACCTTCCCCTTGGGGGTAGTTCCTTGAATTCCAGGAGATAACCCTGAGAAACTATTTCTAGCGTCCAGGGATCCTGAACATCTCTTGCCCAAGCCTGAGCAAAGAGAGAGAGTCTGCCCCCTACTAGATCCGGTCCCGGATCGGGGGCTACTCCTTCATGCTGTTTTGTTAGCAGCAGCAGGCTTCTTGGCCTGCTTACCCTTGTTCCAGCCTTGCATCGGTTTCCAGGCTGGTTTGGTTTGTGAAGCGTTACTCTCTTGTTTAGAGGATGCAGAGTTAGAGGTCGGTCCGTTCCTGAAATTGCAAAAGGAACGAAAATTAGACTTATTCTTGGCTTTGAAAGGTCTATCTTGTGGAAGGGCGTGGCCCTTTCCCCCAGTGATGTCAGAAATAATCTCTTTCAATTCTGGCCCAAAGAGAGTTTTACCCTTGAAGGGGATATTAAGTAATTTTGTCTTGGAAGATACATCCGCTGACCAAGACTTTAGCCAAAGCGCTCTGCGCGCCACAATTGCAAACCCTGAATTTTTCGCCGCTAATCTAGCTAATTGCAAAGCGGCATCTAAAATAAAAGAATTAGCCAACTTGAGTGCGTGAACTCTGTCCATAACCTCCTCATACGGAGTCTCTCTACTGAGGGACTTTTCCAGTTCCTCGAACCAGAACCACGCTGCTGTAGTGACAGGAACAATGCACGAAATGGGTTGCAGGAGTTAACCTTGCTGTACAAAAATCTTTTTAAGCAAACCCTCCAATTTTTTATCCATAGGATCTTTGAAAGCACAATTATCCTCGATAGGGATAGTAGTGCGTTTGTTTAGAGTAGAAACTGCCCCCTCGACCTTAGGGACGGTCTGCCATAAGTCCTTTCTGGGGTCGACCATAGGAAATAATTTTTTAAATATAGGAGGGGGAACAAAAGGTATGCCGGGCCTCTCCCACTCCTTATTCACTATGTCCGCCACCCGCTTGGGTATAGGAAAAGCGTCGGGGTGCACCGGAACCTCTAGGAACTTGTCCATCTTGCATAATTTTTCTGGAATGACCAAGTTGTCACAATCATCCAGAGTAGATAACACCTCCTTAAGCAGTGTGCGGAGATGCTCTAATTTAAATTTAAATGTCACAACATCAGGTTCAGCCTGTTGAGAAATTCTACCTGAATCTGAAATTTCCCCATCTGACAAAACCTCCCTCATGGCCCCTTCAGATTGGTGTGAGGGTATGACAGAACAATTATCATCAGCGTCCTCTTGCTCTTCAGTGTTTAAAACAGAGCAATCGCGCTTTCTCTGATATGCAGGCATTTTGGATAAAATATTTGCTATGGAGTTATCCATTACATCCGTCAATTGTTGCATGGTAATAAGCATTGGTGCGCTAGAAGTACTAGGGGCCTCCTGCGTGGGCAAAACTGGTGTAGACACAGAAGGAGATGATGTAGAACCATGTCTACTCCCTTCATCTGAGGAATCATCTTGGGCAATTTCATTATCTGTGGCAGTACTGTCCTTACTTTGTTTGGACGCTATGGCACAATTATCACACAATTTTGAAGGGGGAGACACATTGGCTTTCATACATATAGAACATAGCTTATCTGAAGGTGCAGACATGTTAAACAGGCTTAAACTTGTCAATAAAGTACAAAAAAACCGTTTTAAACAAAACGCTACTGTCACTTTAAATTTTAAACAGTGCACACTTTATTACTGAATATGTGAAAAAGTATGAAGAAATTGTTAAAAAATTACCAAATTTTCACCACAGTGTCTTAAAGCATTCAAGGTATTGCACACCAATTTTCAAAGCTTTAACCCTTAAATTAAAGAAACCGGAGCCGGTTACAGTTTTAACCCCTCTACAGTCCCAGCTACAGCCTTTGCTGCGACATTACCAAACCCAGAGGGGAATACGATACCAAATGAAGCCTTTTAGGAAGTTTTCCAACTACTTTGGGATCCTCACACATGCGTCTGCATGTCTGCTCTCAAAAAGTAACTGCGCAGTAATGGTGCAAAAATGATAGGGACATATTCATATGACAGAGCACATAAACATCCGGAAAAGGCTCTGTGCCTGAAAACAATGTGAAAAGTTGTTTATAGTTAAAGGGAACCTACAATGCTCTTCCCTAATGCTCCTAATGATCCATTAAACTGATGTGGTTACTTCCTGCCAATGCTCACTGGATGACCGTTACTTCCTGCCAATGCTCATTGGATGACCGTTACATCCTGCCAATGCTCACTGGATGACCGTTACTTCCTGCCAATGCTCTCTGGATGACCGTTACTTCCTGCCAATGCTCTCTGGATGACCGTTACTTCTTGCCAATACTTACTGGATGACAGTTACTTCCTGCAAATGCTCACTGGATGGCCATTACTTCCTGCCAATACTCACTGGATGGCCATTACTTCCTGCCAATACTCACTGGATGGCCATTACTTCCTGCCAATACTCACTGGATGACAGTTACTTCCTGCCAATGCTCACTGGATGACAGTTACTTCCTGCCAATGCTCACTGGATGACAGTTACTTCCTGCCAATGCTCACTGGATGACAGTTACTTCCTGCCAATGCTCACTGGATGATCGTTACTTCCTGCCAATGCTCACTGGATGACCGTTACTTCCTGCCAATACTCACTGGATGGCTGTTACTTCCTGCCAATGCTCATTGGATGGCCATTATTTCCTGCCAATGCTCATTGGATGACCGTTACTTCCTGCCAATGCTCATTGGATGACCGTTACTTCCTGCCAATGCTCACTGGATGACCGTTACTTCCTGCCAATGCTCATTGGATGGCCATTACTTCCTGCCAATGCTCATTGGATGGCCATTACTTCCTGCCAATGCTCATTGGATGACTGTTACTTCCTGCCAATGCTCACTGGATGATAAAATACTGTTTATATAGCACTATAAAGGACATATTCATATGACAGAGCACATAAACATCTGGAAAAGGCTCTGTGCCTGAAAACAATGTGAAAAGCTGTTTATAGTTAAAGGGAACCTACGATGCTCTTCCCTAATGCTCCTAATGAACCATTAAACTGATGTGGTTACTTCCTGCCAATGCTCATTGGATGGCCATTACTTCCTGCCAATGCTCATTGGATGACCGTTACTTCCTGCCAATGCTCACTGGATGACCGTTACTTCCTGCCAATGCTCATTGGATGACCGTTACTTCCTGCCAATGCTCACTGGATGACCGTTACTTCCTGCCAATGCTCACTGGATGACCGTTACTTCCTGCCAATACTCACTGGATGGCCATTACTTCCTGCCAATGCTCATTGGATGACAGTTACTTCCTGCCAATATTTATTGGATGACAGTTACTTCCTGCCAATGCGCACTGGATGACAGTTACTTCCTGCCAATCTTTATTGGATGACAGTTACTTCCTGCCAATGCGCACTGGATGACAGTTACTTCCTGCCAATTGTCATGTTTAAAAGCTGCTCTTCCATATCAGTGATAAACATTTTGATACAGAGTCCCTTTAAAGAACACAACACAAACAAACCTTGTCTCTCAAGCGATTAAAAGCAGCGAATACTAGTTACTGTTACCCCATTTAAGCATGACTTTCCCATGATATGTTTGATTCTGCAGATTAAATACTTTGCTGTATACTATATTTATTAGGTTTGTGCATTATTTTGTTATTGAAACAAATGCTGAAAACAGCCTCCGTCTGTGGAACTCAGCTCATTCCGGAGTAAAAGTGCAAATACAGATATTTGTGCTTTACAATAAATCAGGCGAATCCGTAGGGTTGCCACCCGTCCCTTAAAATACAGAACACTTATAAGTTACACATGCTGCAGGGTGTGCAGGGAGGAATATGAATAGTGCTGTCCAGAAACACAATACATGTTCCTCCCTGCACACCCTGCAGCATGTGTAACTCATAAGTGTCCAGGAAAACATGGCTGAGGTGGCAACCTTAGGCGAAAGTCCCATACGAATAACAACATTACCCACATAGCTCTTATATATATTGTAACATGTATCAGTAATATCCCCAGAGTGCACCCTAAAGATTCCAGACCCTGCAACATGCTTTTCAATCCTACTCACCAGCTGCTCCCCAGACAGCACTTCCAGGAGTCGGATCAGCATCCGCCCGTCCCTCAGGTCATTGTACAGGTCAGAAATCCTACAAGTGACCCTTGCCAGGTGAGAATTTACCCATTTTGTAAAGGTCTTCTTCTGTACCGCCTCACGTTCATCTGAGGGAGAGAAAGCACAATGAATATTAGTGATACCGCTTTACGCTAACCGTATGACGTGTCTGCATGCTGAGCTGATGAGATTGTATGCTCAGTATCTGTGTTTTACTACAACTAGCAATCTGTTTGGAGAGAAGCTTTTGCTGACAACAGAATGTGCGTTGTATAATATTTCATTATAAGCAGCAAAACATCTTTACTTTGCATTCATGTTATTTATTTTGCCCCTTTCCCCTGCCATTTCCTGTAATATAACAGCATCTAGTGAAGCTAGAATGTATCCTACAAAATTTAGAACCACGATCCTGCTACATGCCGTGCAGTGATTGCTTGGCCAGACCAGCAGCTAGTTTATATCGGTTACTAATAGACAACATCAGAGGAAAGACGATAAGCATAATCAAGAGGATTTTTAAGGGGTGTATCCCTGCGATGAATAACAATGCATATTTTGCTACCAAAATGACAGTTTAAATGTTTATAAACAATGCAGCACTAATTATATATACTGTGCATATATAAAAACATTTATTGTGTGTGCAGACTTTGTGTAATGCAGCACTTAAATACCGATATATACTGTGTATATATAAAAACATTTATTGTGTGTGCAGACTTTGTGTAATGCAGCACTTAAATACCGATATATACTGTGCATATATAAACATTTATTGTGTGTGCAGACCTTATGTAATACAGCACTTAATTACTGATATATACTGTACATATATAAACAGTTATTGTGTGTACAGACCTTTTGTAATGCAGCATTTAATTACTGATATATACAGTGCATATAAAAACATTTATTGTGTGTGCAGACTTTGTGTAATGCAGCACTTAATTACTGATATATACTTTGCATATATAAACATGTATTGCGTGTGCAGACCTTTTGTAATAAAGCACTTAATTACTGATATATACTGTGCACATATAAACATATATTGAGTGGCTCCTGTAAGCGGTGCAAAGCTTAGCTGGAGGGAGCTTTGACCGCGGAGCACAATGTAGGCTGAGGTTGAGAGGAAGTGGGGGAGGAGCTGCAAGGTGATAAAGCCTTGCGGTTGAGCGGGAAAGCCAGCAGTTGTTGTTAGTAAAAGTTGGTGAAGCATCTGCAGCTGTTGGCTTTCTCGCTCAGCCTGCGTTATGGCTGATATGGAAGACTTGTTCCGGCGGCTGAAGGAGGCTGCAGAATCGAAGGGACCTACCTGGCTATCTGAGCAGGTCCAAGCATTGCTGGGGGCTCCGGTAGAGGCTGTGGCGGTGCAGGAGCGGTCGGTTCCCAGGAAGAGGTCCACCAGGCAATCCAGGCCTCCATCGCGTCTCAGCCCTGAGGTCAGCAGGAGGGCGTCGTCGACAAGGAGATCCGGTCCGGTTCCGGTTAGGAGGAGTGCGGAGGCAGCGGTATTGGCGGGTCCGGCGGGTGTGGGTCCAGTGCCGATGACGTCATCACCCGGTGTGAGCGGCAGTGATCCGGAGCGGAGGTCCGTTGCTGGCCTGGCCACTAAATCTGGAGGTAGGGGTAAGGTGGCTCACGGCCTGGCAGGGCCTGATCTGGGGGGAGAGGGGCCTTCTGGGAGGTGCCGTGACGGACAGGGTGGCTCCCTGGTTCCTGGTAGTGGGGAAGCAGTGAGCAGTGGTAGTGAGGGAGAGGAGGGACAGGCCACGACAGCATTGGTGGTTGGTGGTCCCAAGGTCAGGCAGAGTGAGTTAGGCCTGGGTTCTCTCCAGCTTAGTCCTAGGTGTCCTAGCCAGTTTAGTGGGGGTGATGTGAGTTGGGCAGTGAGGCCACAAGGGGGGGGGCTTGTTGATCTGGAGTATGGGTCTGGGGAGGAATGTGAGGAGTTGGAGCTGGGCCCTGGGGAGATGGACTTATTTTTAAACTCCTCTGATGAGGAGTGTGTTCCTCCCTCCCCTGGGTCCTCCAGTAGGAATGTTAGCCGTTTTGGGGGGTCAGCTGAGAGGGTTTCTGTGGGTCCTAGGCCTGTGTCTGTTCACCATGCTGTGGGGGGAGGGGGTACGGCCAGGTTCAGGGAGGAGGTTGGGGTGTGTGGCTCACATGTTAGCTTTTCTCTTCCAGAGCATAGCCCATCTGAACGACGGCCAGGGCCTCAACCTGGCCCATCTTTGAGGGAGGATGTCTTCGACGGCCTTGAGGAGGATTTCTCTGGCTTGCACGGCTCCTGGACGGATTCTATTCGTTTGGAGCCTGATGACGGTCCACAGCAGGATGTGCGGCCTGTTGGGCATAAGGAGGTGAGGTGTGGTGTCTCGGGCGGGGTTTCAGAGCTGGCAAGGGAACAGAGTGGGGCCCGGGTGTATACGGCGGCCACTCAAGGGGGTATAGGTGCCAGGGGTCGGCCACATAGGCCAGGAGGACGGGGAGTTGTACATAGGGAGGGGTCAAGAAGACGGCCTGTGGTGGACGTTGATTGGCCTGGTAGTGAGGGTGGGGGAGCTCCCAAGAGGGGTAGGGGAGTTGGTACGGCTCGGAGTAACAGCCGGCAAAGAGGGGGAAGGGGTAGCGGACCTTTTCCTCCCCTGGATATGTATTCACGTTCTACTGTTTTTCAGGATCAACCACGGCAGTTGGCACAACAGGGACGGCCAGCTGTCACTTCTACTGGAGGTGGTCGAGAGATTACGGGGCAACGCAGCAGCGGGCTCCAGGCAACTTTCAGCGGTCCTTCAGGCATCAGGACTACGGAGAGCACTTCAGCAGGTGAGAAAGGGTTGTTGAATGTGGGGGGGAGTGATGTTACATTGTGTGGTGTTAGGAGTGTGGATTGTGACTCAGTGACAGGGAGTGTAGTGGAGGGATTGAAAGTGTTGTTAGCTAAATTGGAAGGAGTTGGCCCTGCGCAAAGGGTTGGAGTAGAGAGGGCGTGGGTCCCTGTTGACAGGTCGGCGGGTGTATCAGTTGTGGAGAGGGTGGAGGACTGCAGTGTGGCGGTCCCTGGTGTCTCAGGGGGTGGTGGCGCGGTGGTGGCGCAGACTTCCGGGCCTATAGTGGGGTCTTCCGGGCTGGTCTCGAGGCAGGGTGAGGGAGCTGAGTTGAGGGTGGCTGATACAGCAATGTCTCGGTCGTGTCTCTGCTCAATCGGGCCGTTGGGGATGCACTTGACCTCTGAGGTGAAGGAAAAGATATATAAGAGGGAATTTATTGAATTTTTCTCTCTTCTCCCGCTTGAGCAGTCTTTCGAGATCCCGGAGGACTCTAAGAAAGACGTGGCCAAGAAAGAGGAGGAGGAGAGGAAAAAGAGATATCGGAAGTTGCCGAAAACATTTTCTAACTGGTCTCAGGCATTTTTGATATATGCTAATGTGTTTGCGAGTAAATTTCCTGACCAGGGTGCAGCGCTTTTTTGTTATCTTGATGAGGTGTCTTCTGCTCAGCGGACGTATGGGGGTATGGCTTGGTGGTCATACGACGAGCAGTTCAGGCAGCGCTTGTCAGTTAAGCCGGAAATGCGGTGGGACGACCGTGACATGGGGTTGTGGCTAAAAATCATGACGCCTCTAAGATCTTCCCAGTCCTTTCGATCAGGAGCCGGTGGCGCCTCCATCGGGGGATCCCCTGCCACGGTCAGAAAAGGTTGTTGCTTTGCCTATAATGAAAAGTTTTGCAAGTGGGGAGCTGCGTGCAAGTTTAAACACGAGTGTTCAGGGTGTGGGGGGGCACATTCCTATGCGAAGTGTTTCCGTAAGGGTAAACCAAGCGGGGTTGGGGACGCGTCTGACAAAGGGGGCGACCCCGGTGAGACTCGCCGCGATGGAGCCTTGGCTCGCCCTGTACGCTAGGCGGAAGGGTTGTTTTGATAAGGCGGCGTTGCTTTTTCACGGTTTTCAATTTGGCTTTGTGATTCCATCACAAGGGGGTTGTGGGGTTTTTAGGGGTAACTTAAAGTCGGCTCGTTTGTGGCCTGGGGTAGTCGTTGAAAAACTAATGAAGGAGGTTGAGTTAGGTAGAATGGCGGGCCCGTTTGATCGCCCTCCTTTGGTTGATTTGCGGATATCACCTCTTGGGGTGGTTCCTAAGAAGGAGCCTGGTAAATTCAGGCTCATTCATCATTTATCATTTCCAAAAGGGGGATCTGTTAATGATGGCATTCCTCAGGAGTTGTCGTCTGTTAAGTACGCGTCGTTTGATCAAGCGGTTAACCTAGTCAGGGAAGCTGGTGCCGCTGCTTTACTGGCTAAAGTAGACATTGAGGCAGCTTTCAGACTGCTACCTGTGCACCCGACTTCGCAGCATCTGTTGGGTTGTTGCGTGGATGGTGCCTACTATGTGGATTTGTGTTTGCCCATGGGGTGTTCCATATCCTGCTCGCTGTTTGAGCAGTTTAGCACTTTTCTGGAGTGGGTTGTTTCTGAACGGGCGGGCCTTTCGTCATTGGTGCATTATCTTGACGATTTTTTGTTTGTGGGTCCGGCGGGTTCAGAGGATTGTATACTCTTACGGGATGTCTGTTATCAGGTTGCGGCCGATTTCGGTGTGCCCATTGCATTTGAAAAGTCTGAGGGGCCGGTGACATCCCTTGAGTTTTTGGGCATTACCATTGACTCTGTGGCCAAGGAATGTAGATTGCCTAGGGATAAGGTTTCTGATTTGGTGGAGGTCATTGACCGTTCGTTGTTATTGAAGAAGGTTACGCTTCGAGAGGTGCAATCCCTGGTGGGAAAGCTGAATTTCGCGTGTCGAATTATTCCTATGGGGAGGGTTTTCTGTAGGAGATTATCTTTAGCTACGGCTGGTGTGAATAAGCCGCATCATTTTGTTCGGCTTTCCAGGGAGCTTAAGGATGATTTGAGGGTTTGGAGACAATTTCTGTTAGGTTTTAATGGCTCAGCGTTAATTCAGGCAGTGAGGGTCTCTAATGAGGAGCTGGGTTTGGTGACAGATTCGGCCGGTGGTTGTGGTTTCGGTGCTTATTTCCTGGGCAGATGGTGTGCAGCTCGGTGGCCCGAGGAATGGTTTTCCTTGGGTCTGGTGAAGAATTTGGTGTTTCTGGAGTTGTTCCCTATTGTGGTTGCCCTGTTTGTCTGGGAGGGAGAGTTGAGGAATCGGGCCGTTGTTTTTTCTTCAGACAATATGGGAGTTGTGTATGCATTGAATACACTGACGGCTACGTCTCTGCCTGTGTTGAGATTGTTGCGTTTGCTTGTCCTGAAATGTTTGCGAATGAATGTTTGCCTGAAGGCCAAACATATTCCTGGTGTCTGTAATTCAATAGCAGACTCCCTCTCTCGGTTTCAGTGGCAGCGTTTCCGGGAATTGGTACCACATGCAGACGAGGAGGGATGCCCGTGTCCGAGTTTCTTGTGGCGACTTGGGGTGGAGGACTGGCTGGACTGGTGAAGAACTCATTGGCACCAGGTACTTGGGCAGCTTATTCAAGAGTGTGGTTGGAGTGGGAGACTAGGTTGTTGTCCCAGGGTTTACGTGAAGGGGAGGTTGATGGTACTGGTGCGTTGCTTGACTGGATGTGGGAATGGGGTGTTTCTCAGTTGTCACATTCCGCTATGGACAGGCGTTTGGCGGCATTAGCTTTCCGCTTCAAACTCTTGGGTCTGGGAGATATTACCAAAGGTTTTTGTGTTCGTCAGGTGCTGAAGGGCTTGAAGAAAGGGTTGGGTGGTCCCTTCCCTGACCATAGGCGACCTATTACTTTTTCGCTGTTGCAGCAGGTGTATATGGTGTTACCTTTGGTGTGTTTGTCTGATTTTGAGGTGTGTTTGTTTAGGGTGGCGTTTTTTCTGGCTTTCTTTGGAGCCTTTCGTATTTCGGAGTTGGTTAGTAAGAATTTGGTTTCTATGGGGGGTTTGGCTTTTTCGGATGTGGCGTTGTTTGATTACAAGGTGGAGATATTTTTGAGGAGGAGTAAGACTGACCAGCTGGGTAAGGGCAGAACGGTGGTCCTTTTTCCGAGTGGTCTGGAAGTGTGTCCTTGGCGATGTTTGTTTGAGTATTTTCAGGTACGTCCGGTTATGGGGGGTTCGTTGTTGGTTCATGTTGATGGTAGGCCGTTGTCGCAATTCCAATTTCGGGCGGTTCTTAACAAATCATTGTGCAGGTTGGGTTTTAATAGCAGGGATTTTGGGTCACATTCCTTCCGCATAGGGGCGGCAACTGAGGCTTCGGTGAGGGGTTTATCTGATTCAGTGGTTAAAGGCATTGGCCGGTGGTGTTCCGCCCGCTATCGCCGGTATGTTCGCCCTGATTTAGGAGTTTAGGCTGGTGGTGTTGTTATTCTCTTCTTTGTGTTTTAGGTGTCGATCGTTTGTGGCTTGTTGGCCATTCTTTCATTTATTGGGCTCGAAGAGCGGCTGCAGCCAAAGTGGATGGATTGCAGTTGGGTATCCCTAAGTCGAGATGTGAGGTCAAATGGTTTGGTGTCAGGGGGCTACGTTGGGACAGGTTGTTGCCGCTAGTGGTGGATTATTGCAGACGCTACCAGCATCCAACGGTGTTGTTGATCCACGCGGGGGGCAATGATCTTGGTTTTCTGCCTCAGAGGGAATTGGTGAGAAGCATGAAGAGGGACATTGGAAGGCTTGTGGAGTTATTCCCTAAGATGAGAATTGTATGGTCGGACATTTTACCTAGGATGGTTTGGAGGGCGGCTTGGGACCCAGTGCGCCTTGATAAAAGCAGGCGCAAAGTTAATAAGTTGATGGGGTCATCATCCAGACTTAGCTGAGGTTGGTCAGGGCGAATTTTATTTACCTGATGGATTGCATCTTAATGATTTTGGGCTGCAGTTGTTCTTGCTCGATTTTAAAGAGGCGGTTGGTTCTTTGGTGGGGTTGGCGGGACTGGACTGAAGGTGTCAGGCCAGTCGGTGGCGGGGGTGCTAGCCCTTACATTTACAGTAATTTATGGCCAAATTGTTCATGTGGTATTTGCATCCCTTTGGGGGTTATTCAAGATGGGGTCTCTAAGGGCAAGGGGTTCTTTAGAGACTTATGTTGATTATTGATAACGGGCTCAATCAAGTTGCACGGTTGGGTCCAGTGGATGGAGTGACGGCCAGATAAATATATATTTAGGTCTAGCACCGCTGTTATGTGTAATGTGTTTACAATTTATTTGCACTGTTATTTATTGAGTTATTAAAGTTTTATATGGTTATTTATTAATAAAGGAGCTGCGGCCAATTTATACCAATGCTAAGTCTGTGGTCTTATTTATGGGTAATTTTATTTAAGAGTATGTCATTGTAATATTTGTGTTAGGAGCCGTAAATTAGCGACATAAAAGGTCAAGTGGCTCCTGTAAGCGGTGCAAAGCTTAGCTGGAGGGAGCTTTGACCGCGGAGCACAATGTAGGCTGAGGTTGAGAGGAAGTGGGGGAGGAGCTGCAAGGTGATAAAGCCTTGCGGTTGAGCGGGAAAGCCAGCAGTTGTTGTTAGTAAAAGTTGGTGAAGCATCTCCCTCCCGCCCGTCCCTGTTTTTTATGTTTGCTGGGATTGTTTTTTCTTGTGTGATTGTCGCAGTTGGTAGGCGGGGGTGCTAGCCCTTACATTTACAGTAATTTATGGCCAAATTGTTCATGTGGTATTTGCATCCCTTTGGGGGTTATTCAAGATGGGGTCTCTAAGGGCAAGGGGTTCTTTAGAGACTTATGTTGATTATTGATAACGGGCTCAATCAAGTTGCACGGTTGGGTCCAGTGGATGGAGTGACGGCCAGATAAATATATATTTAGGTCTAGCACCGCTGTTATGTGTAATGTGTTTACAATTTATTTGCACTGTTATTTATTGAGTTATTAAAGTTTTATATGGTTATTTATTAATAAAGGAGCTGCGGCCAATTTATACCAATGCTAAGTCTGTGGTCTTATTTATGGGTAATTTTATTTAAGAGTATGTCATTGTAATATTTGTGTTAGGAGCCGTAAATTAGCGACATAAAAGGTCATGTGTGCAGACCTTCTGTAATTACTGATATCTACTGTGCATATATAAACATTTATTGTGTGTGCAGACCTTTTGTATTAAATTGCCGATATATACTGTGCATATATAAACATTTATTGTGTGTGCAGACCTTTTGTAATGCAGCATTTAATTACTGATGTATACTGTGCATATATAAACATTTATTGTGTTTACAGACCTTGTGTAATTCAGCACTTAATTACGGATATATACAGTGCATATATAAACATTTATTGTGTGTGCAGACCTTTTGTAATGCAGCATTTAATTACTGATGTATACTGTGCATATATAAACATTTATTGTGTTTACAGACCTTGTGTAATTCAGCACTTAATTACTGATATATACAGTGCATATATAAACATTTATTTGTGTGCAGACCTTTTGTAATGTGGCACTTAATTACTGATAAATACTGTGCATATATAAACATTTATTGTGTGTGCAGACCTTTTATAATGCATATATACATATCACCAAATATCACATCAGAATCCATTGTCTGAACAAACGTAACTGAACAGAGCTCTCTACTTCATATCGCTGTCTTATCCCTGGACGACAGATAATCCCTTTGGCTGTTCTAAGACTTATTAATGTAAAGACATTTGAAAGTGATTTTTATTTTGCACACAGGAGCCTCCTCCACAAATCTAAACAAACTTATTTTGGCTAAAGTTCACGCTAAGCGCAAATTCATCATCATTGTTGTGGTCACCCTGTAATCCATTTGTAATTCTGTCATGTTTATTTTAACAAGCTGCACCCAAAATAGTACTCAAGACGACGTCTCCTACGGCTTAAGTTAGCAGTAACATCGCATTGTCCCTTCTTACCACTAGATATCACTTGTGCTTTATAATACCTTTTTGTGCACTGCCGCCAAGGTTTTGTTTACCAAAACCAACTTCATTTTATTTGAATTCACTCAAATACTATTTCTGTCTAGTGAGGTTTATTAATTTACACTCTCTTAAAATAAATTGTGCAAGCAGCACAGTCACTTTAACGCTCCGGCTCGCGCAATAACTCCGCTAGCAGTAAGATTTTTGCACGCAATGGGTAGTGCTCGTATTGCAAGTTGAAAGTAAACTTTTTTCGCACAAGCAATAACCCGATGCGCGTAAAAAGCTGAACTTAGAATATCACACGTTTGATAATTAATTCTCCCATAGTAGTCAATGGAGCAAGAAAAATTAAAAAAATAAATAAAATAGCACCCTACTCGAGCGTAACCCGGATTGCATATTCTCAAGTGCGATAATCCGACATGAAAAAATGAATATATATCACATTCCAATGTTCTTCACACATAGGAATATATTCTTTTATATATATATATATATATATATATATATATATATATATATATAAATAATTTACATATTTTCATCTACTTAAATGCAAAGGGCTCCAATGCACTTGTGTGGGCAGACCTTATGTAATGCAGCACTTAATTACTCATATATACTGTGCATATATAAACATTTATAGTGTGTGCAGACCTTTTGTAATGCAGCACTTAATTACTGATATATACAGTGCATATATAAAAACCATTTATTGTGTGTGCAGACCTTGTGTAATGCAGCACTTAATTACTGATATATACTGTGCATATATAAAAACCATTTATTGTGTGTGCAGACCTTGTGTAATGCAGCACTTAATTATTGATATATACTGTGCATATATAAACATTTATTGTGTGTGCAGACCTTATGTAATGCAGCACTTAATTACTGATATATACTGTGCATATATAAACATTTATTGTGTGTGCAGACCTTATGTAATGCAGCACTTAATTACTCATATATACTGTGCATATATAAACATTTATAGTGTGTGCAGACCTTTTGTAATGCAGCACTTAATTACTGATATATACTGTGCATATATAAATATTTATTGTGTGTGCAGACCTTATGTAATGCTGCATTTAATTATTGATATATACTGTGCATATATAAACATTTATTATGTGTGCAGACCTTTTGTAATGCAGTACTTAATTTCTGATATATACTGTGCATATATAAACATTTATTGTGTGTGTAGACCTTATGTAATGCAGCACTTAATTACTGATATATACTGTGCATATATAAACATTTATTGTATGTGCAGACCTTATGTAATGTAGCACTTAATTACTGATATATACTGTGCATATATAAACATTTATTGTGTGTGCAGACCTTATGTAATGCAGCACTTAATTACTGATATATACTGTGCATATATAAACATTTATTATGTGTGCAGACCTTTTGTAATGCAGTACTTAATTAGTGATATATACTGTGCATATATAAACATTTATTGTGTGTCCAGACCTTTTGTAATGCAGTACTTAATTAGTGATATATACTGTGCATATATAAAACCGGTGTTGTGAAACCTTTTACAATACAGTAGTGTAGTTATAATTTAATTATATTTATTTCTTTAACAAACAGCAGCACCAGCCTGAAACTGTGTTCAGAGTGCAAACATCCCTTCCAGCTCATTTCGTCTGCTCAGTATTAAGTCATTTTTTTTTCTTCACATCCTGAAACCAAATAGCTCCAGATAAAAAAAAAAAACAACTCATCACTTCCATGAAGGGAAATCGGTTCTGACTTCTGCACAGGTTTTAGCATCCTGCAAAACTAAATAGAAGTCATAAAACCATCTGCCCAGAAGCACAGTAACCGTATGCTGTATCCATAGACATTTTCTTCTAAATATACAGTAAGGGCTTCTTGTACTCCGCAGCGTAAGCTGAATTTAAGATCTTGAGGGGCAGGTTAACAACTCTGTCAGCTCCACCGCTGAGGAGGCAGACTTGAAATCATCCCAGAGAAGCTTACTCTGGGTGACTGACACGAGAGAAGGGGGCAGCATCACACACTCCAGCGGGTACATATGGGAACATACAGACAGCTGACATACAAGGTGCGCTGCCCATTTGCAGATATATTCTCACATTAAGAACTTTGTCCGTTAATAAATGGGGCCCTAAATCTGTAAAATTCTTTATACCAAGGATTTAAAATCTACTTAAAACATAAGAGCCAAATAGAAAGACACACAAAATGTATATTAGGAGCTAAGAACTATTATATAGGCAAGAAAAAGAGCAAATTCTGTAGTTGGTTCAGACAATCTGCAGCGTTTTGAAAACCTAGATTTCCAGTAATATCTATAGAAAACACCAGACACTTTTTTATAGTCCTGTGAGTAGCAGCTACATTTTCTAGGTCAGTCTGTGCATTACAACAAATATGGTATAGAAAGAAGTGACTCTGCCTGTGTATTACTAACAGTGTGTTACTGGCATCTAAGGGGATGCAATCATTGCTCAGTTGTGCAAATAAATATATTTATGGCAGGGTGAAGGTTAGAGCATCTGAGAGAGGCCATCTACAACCCATGTCTAGTTATCTACAGCAGCTGTTTGAGGACACCTGTCAAACCTACTATTTATGCTAACAAGATGTTTAATATCCCATTTAGAACCAGACTTAGGGGACAATATATCAAGCTACGGCGGACAGGGGCGTACATATGCGCCCATCTGCCGCAGCTCGCCCCTGGTGTGCTGAATTCCGCTGTCGGATTTCAGCATTGCACAACAACACAATTTTGCACTCCTTGGCAACGCTGCCCACTGTCCGTGCACAGCCATTCACATGCGGACGAGACCAAGAAAATTGAAAATCACCACCTAAGAGGTGGCAAAGAGGTTAGGGAAGCAGCGGTCTGATGATCTCTTGTGAGAGCCTGCAGTGGTAGGGGGCTGAGAGGTTAGAGAAGCAGTGGTCTGATGATCTCTTGTGAGAGGCTGCAGTGGTAGGGGGCTGAGAGGTTAGAGAAGCAGCGGTCTGATGATCTTGTGAGAGGCTGCAGCGGTAGGGGGCTGAGAGGTTAGGGAAGCAGTGGTCTGATGATCTCTTGTGAGAGGCTGCAGCGGTAGGGGGCTGAGAGGTTAGAGAAGCAGTGGTCTGATGATCTCTTGTGAGAGGCTGCAGGGGTAGGGGGCTGAGAGGTTAGGGAAGCAGCGGTCTGATGATCTTGTGAGAGGCTGCAGCGGTAGGGGGCTGAGAGGTTAGGGAAGCAGCGGTCTGATGATCTTGTGAGAGGCTGCAGCGGTAGGGGGCTGAGAGGTTAGGGAAGCAGCGGTCTGATGATCTCTTGTGAGAGCCTGCAGTGGTAGGGGGCTGAGAGGTTAGGGAAGCAGCGGTCTGATGATCTCTTGCGAGAGGCTGCAGTGGTAGGGGGCTGAGAGGTTAGAGAAGCAGCGGTCTGATGATCTCTTGTGAGAACCTGCAGTGGTAGGGGGCTGAGAGGTTAGGGAAGCAGCGGTCTGATGATCTCCTGTGAGAGACTGCAGTGGTAGGGGGCTGAGAGGTTAGGGAAGCAGCGGTCTGATGATCTCTTGTGAGAGGCTGCAGTGGTAGGGGGCTGAGAGGTTAGAGAAGCAGCGGTCTGATGATCTCTTGTGAGAGGCTGCAGCGGTAGGGGGCTGAGAGGTTAGGGAAGCAGTGGTCTGATGATCTCTTGTGAGAGGCTGCAGCGGTAGGGGGCTGAGAGGTTAGGGAAGCAGTGGTCTGATGATCTCTTGTGAGAGGCTGCAGCGGTAGGGGGCTGAGAGGTTAGGGAAGCAGCGGTCTGATGATCTCTTGTGAGAGGCTGCAGTGGTAGGGGGCTGAGAGGTTAGGGAAGCAGCGGTCTGATGATCTCTTGTGAGAGCCTGCAGCGGTAGGGGGCTGAGAGGTTAGAGAAGCAGCGGTCTGATGATCTCTTGTGAGAGGCTGCAGCAGTAGGGGGCTGAGAGGTTAGAGAAGCAGCGGTCTGATGATCTCTTGTGAGAGGCTGCAATGGTAGGGGGCTGAGAGGTTAGGGAAGCAGCGGTCTGATGATCTCTTGTGAGAGGCTGCAGTGGTAGGGGGCTGAGAGGTTAGGGAAGCAGTGGTCTGATGATCTCTTGTGAGAACCTGCAGCGGTAGGGGGCGAAGCCTTTGATAAATCGAACAATTAGCATTTAAGGATCTGTCGTTTATTACCCGTGCTTTATAATAATTAGTTCTCTGTAATCGCACTATTTCTATAACTCAGTAAACTTGTTCTTGTAATTACTATAAAGGGCTGAAAGAAATGACGTTTAACATGAACAAGTACAGAAATGACACAAAACAATGTGCACTGTTCCATGAACAGCCCCAGGAATGTGCGTCCGCTTACTTCTTGCTACTGTGTGATATGAAAACACACGGACAGGTAAGTCCCCTTAGGAATGAGACACAAGGTCGAAGAGCAATTAAAGGGACACTCAAGTCAAAATTAAACTTTCATGATTCAGATAAAGCAGCAATTTTAAAACAACTTTCTGATTTACTTCCATTAAAGGGACAGTCTATACTAAAATTGTTATAAGTTAAATAACGCCTTTACTACCCATTCCTCAGCTGTGCACAACAAACATTGTTATATTAATAGACTTTATAACATTTAAACCTCTACATTTCTGCCTGTTTCTAAGCCACTAAAGACAGCCTCTAATCACATGTTTTTTTATTAACTTTACATCATAGGAGAGTGCTAGTTCATGTGAGCCATATAGATAACATTGTGCTCACGCCCAGGGAGTTATTTAAGAGTTAGCACAACACAGTACTAAATACAAGTCAATAGATAATAGTCATGTGATCAGGGGGCTGTCAGAGGCTAGATACAAGTTAATTACAGAGGTAAAAAGTTTATTAATGTAACAGTGTTGTTTGTGCAAAACCGAGGAATGGGTAATAAAGGGATTATCTATCTTTTTAAAGAATACAAATTCTGGTGTTGATTGTCCCTTTAACAAAATGTGCACAGTCTTTTTATATTTACATTTTTGAGTCACCAGCTCCTACTGAGCATGTGCAAGAATTCCCAGAATATACGTAAATGCATTTGTGATTGGCTGATGGCTGTCACATGGTACGTATATGCATTTGTGATTGGCTGATGGCTGTCACATGGTACGTATATGCATTTGTGATTGGCTTTGACTACTACTCATTTGAAGCTCACACTAAGTGCTATTGTCTTTTTAGCAAGAACTTGTTGTTTGTGCAAGAAACGTTTCAGAATTCTACTGATATGTTTTCTTAAAATACCACAGGGACAACAAAGGTGATGCAGGGCCAGGGGTCTACCAAAGGTCTGATGTGGGTATATAGATGACAGAGGGGCTGCAGTGCCAGGGGTCTGATCAGAGGTCTGATGTGGGTATATAGATGACAGAGGGGCTGCAGTGCCAGGGGTCTACCAAAGGTCTGATGTGGGTATATAGATGACAGAGGGGCTGCAGTGCCAGGGGTCTGATCAGAGGTCTGATGTGGGTATATAGATGACAGAGGGGCTGCAGTGCCAGGGGTCTGATCAGAGGTCTGATGTGGGTATATAGATGACAGAGGGGCTGCAGTGCCAGGGGTCTGATCAGAGGTCTGATGTGGGTATATAGATGACAGAGGGGCTGCAGTGCCAGGGGTCTGATCAGAGGTCTGATGTGGGCATATAGATGACAGAGGGGCTGCAGTGCCAGGGGTCTGATCAGAGGTCTGATGTGGGTATATAGATGACAGAGGGGCAGCAGTGCCAGGGGTCTGATCAGAGGTCTGATGTGGGTATATAGATGACAGAGGGGCTGCAGTGCCAGGGGTCTGATCAGAGGTCTGATGTGGGTATATAGATGACAGAGGGGCAGCAGTGCCAGGGGTCTGATCAGAGGTCTGATGTGGGTATATAGATGACAGAGGGGCTGCAGTGCCAGGGGTCTGGATCAGAGGTCTGATGTGGGTATATAGATGACAGAGGGGCTGCAGTGCCAGGGGTCTGATCAGAGGTCTGATGTGGGTATATAGATGACAGAGGGGCTGCAGTGCCAGGGGTCTGGATCAGAGGTCTGATGTGGGTATATAGATGACAGAGGGGCTGCAGTGCCAGGGGTCTGATCAGAGGTCTGATGTGGGTATATAGATGACAGAGGGGCTGCAGTGCCAGGGGTCTGATCAGAGGTCTGATGTGGGTATATAGATGACAGAGGGGCTGCAGTGCCAGGGGTCTGATCAGAGGTCTGATGTGGGCATATAGATGACAGAGGGGCTGCAGTGCCAGGGGTCTGATCAGAGGTCTGATGTGGGTATATAGATGAAAAAGGGGCTGCAGGGCCAGGAGTCTGACCTCAGGTCTGATGTGGGTATATAGATGAAAAAGGGGCTGCACGGCCAGGAGTCTGACCTCAGGTCTGATGTGGGTATATAGATGAAAAAGGGGCTGCAGAACAGGATGGTCTAAGCTTTGGTATGACCACAAAACCACCTTCATTCTCCATTACCTACTTGCTCTCCAGTATTGTTGTGCAAGAACAGCAGTTTAAACTGTTTATAGTTTGTAACACAAAATACCAATACATTCTGAGGTTTTCCTGGCATGAAGCTATGAGGTGAAACATTCAGCAATACACAGTCTCAAGGAGATGTCATATTACACTTCTCCCCCATGATGTCATATAAAGGGATAGGTGATTCTGAGTGTGGGGAATATGGAACGTATTTGATTTAGCGCTTTGTACACCATATGCTTTGGTAACTCAGCTTTCAAGATCCAACAAATCTTCTACCATAAGATGGTAACAGATGGGGACTCTCAAGTACCAATCAAACCAGGTGTAAGGGTGGGGGGCTGAGCCTAAATCAGGATGGTGATGGAAGGGCAGAAAAATCAGAGGTTGGTTCCTCTTGGGAGGGGATTGGCCAGGGCCAGAGAAACAGGAATATAAGTGGGAAATAAAGGAAAGATGCAGAAATTATCTGATTTTGACTTTAATATAATATGTACGTATGTGTCATTATTTACTGTCCTCCTTTGTCTGTCCGTGATCTAATGTCATAACTGTAACCTTCTGATATATAAATAAATAATTACAGGGGAAAGGGGTACAGAGCTCCCATTTCAGGACATACAGTATATATATTATACAAACACATATATACATTATTCTTAAAGGGACACTAAACACAAATTGTAATCTATTTTATTTTGAACCTTCATATATAAGAATAATTTTGCAATGAAAACTGCAGCTTTATTTTGTTTTATGTTTAATGATTTCACTGATTTCCCTGTCCCCCAGAACAAAAGAACCCTTGCTAACCAATCACAAACTAATACTCAGCTATATCACAAACTCTGTTTGCACATGTGCAGACTGGGGTAGCCTGCATTCTTGTACTCCCTTAAAGGCACAGTATACACTCATTTTCATATAACTGCATGTAATAGACACTACTATAAAGAATAAGATGCACAGATACTGATATAAAAATCCAGTATAAAACTGTTTAAAAACGTACTTAGAAGCTTTCAGTTTAGCTCTGTTGAAAAGGCAGTTGGAAAGCCCACTGCAAGTGGGAAATAAGACACTCCCCCCTCCCCCTTCTTTTGCATATGAAAAGACCCTTTACACAAACAGGAGCAAGCTGGAGAAGGTAGCTGACAGTATTCAAATAAAACTTTGGGGCTTGGTTAGGAGTCTGAATATCAGAGCAATGTTTTTTTAAAAATAAGCAAAATTATACATTTAAAAAAAACAAAAAACTGTATGGGCTTTATAAATAGATCATCTACAAAACATTTATGCAAAGAAAAAATGAGTGTATAATGGCCCTTTAAGGAGGTTTAGCACTGATTGAACTTGGTTACTATGGCAAAGAATGATTGTCCTATTATGATTGTTGATGTAAAACTGATAATCACCCTTTTAAAAAGTGTCTGACACCCTAGAACAGACATCATCAAACTTGGCCCTCCAGAGGTTTTGGAACTACATTTCCCATGATGCTCAGCCAGCTGATATGCTGGCTGAGCATCATGGGATATGTAGTTCCAAAACCTCTGGAAGGCCAAGTTTGAGAATGTCTGCCCTAGAAGCATAGGGAGGGAGGGAAAAGTAAACAAAAGCTCACATAAATTGTCTTAAAGTTAAATTAATCTAAGCCTCTCTTCGGAGAAAGTGAAACACACAAAATTTTTAGATTTTTTTTTTACAACAAAAGGCTACAAAATAAATGATGTATATTGCAATAATGTTTCACTTGTAATGAAACATTTCATACGTTGTTGAAATGTCATGTTTAATGGTCTTTTAAAGGGACAGTCTACCATATAATTGTTATTGTTTTAAAATCTATATAATCCCTTTATTACCCATTCCCCAGTTTTGCATAAGCAACACAGTTATATTAATATACTTTTACCTTTGTGATTACCTTGTATCTAGGAACCTTCTTCCAGCCCCCTGATCACATGACTGTGACTGTTTATAATCTATTGTCTTAAATTTAGCATTGTTTTGTGCTAGATCTTAAATAACCCCCTGTGCCTGAACACAGTGTTATCTATAAGACCCACGTGTACTTTCTGTCTTTGTGTTGAAAAGAGATT
>NC_069505.1:20317201-20464701 GCF_027579735.1 Bombina bombina
CTATGTAACTGATTCACTAAAGCTCCCTTCAACCTCTCCAGTTCCTATGTTATACTATGTAACTAATTCACTAAAGCTCTCTCCAGCCTCTCTTACTTCACCAGTTCCTATGTTATTCTATGTAACTGATTCACTAAAACTCCCTCCAGCTTTTCCGGCTTCACCAGTTCCTATGTTATTCGATGTAACTGATTCACTAAAGCCCCCCAGCCTCTCCAGCTTCACCAGTTCCTATGTTATTCTATGTAACTGATTCACTAAAGCTCCCTCCAGCCTCTCTAGCTTCACCTGTTCCTATGTTATTCTATGTAACTGATTCACTAAAGCTCCCTCCGGCCTCTCCAGCGTCACCAGTTCCTATGTTATTCTATGTAACTGATTCACTAAAGCTCCCTCCAGCCTCTCTAGCTTCACCTGTTCCTATGTTATTCTATGTAACTGATTCACTAAAGCTCCCTCCGGCCTCTCCAGCGTCACCAGTTCCTATGTTATTCTATGTAACTGATTCACTAAAGCTCCCTCCAGCCTCTCTAGCTTCACCTGTTCCTATGTTATTCTATGTAACTGATTCACTAAAGCTCCCTCCGGCCTCTCCAGCGTCACCAGTTCCTATGTTATTCTATGTAACTGATTCACTAAAGCTCCCTCCAGCCTCTCTAGCTTCACCTGTTCCTATGTTATTCTATGTAACTGATTCACTAAAGCTCCCTCCGGCGTCTCCAGCGTCACCAGTTCCTATGTTATTCTATGTAACTGATTCACTAAAGCTCCCTCCAGCCTCTCTAGCTTCACCTGTTCCTATGTTATTCTATGTAACTGATTCACTAAAGCTCCCTCCGGCCTCTCCAGCGTCACCAGTTCCTATGTTATTCTATGTAACTGATTCACTAAAACTCCCTCCAGCCTCTCCAGCTTCACCAGTTCCTATGTTATTCTATGTAACGGATTCACTAAAGCTCCCTCCAGCCTCTCCAGCTTCACCAGTTCCTATGTTATTCTATGTAACTGATTCACTAAAGCTCCCTCCAGCCTCTCCAGCTTCACCAGTTCCTATGTTATTCTATGTAACTGATTCACTAAAGCTCCCTCCAGCCTCTCTAGCTTCACCAGTTCCTATGTTATTCTATGTAACTAATTCACTAAAGCTCCCTCCAGCCTCTCCAGCTTCACCAGTCCCTATGTTATTCTATGTAACTGATTCACTAAAGCTCCCTCCAGCCTCTCTAGCTTCACCAGTTCCTATGTTATTCTATGTAACTAATTCACTAAAGCTCCCTCCAGCCTCTCCAGCTTCACCAGTTCCTATGTTATTCTATATAACTGATTCACTAAAGCTCCCTCTAGCCTCTCCAGCTTCACCAGTTCCTATGTTATTCTATGTAACTGATTCACTAAAGCTCCCTCCGGCCTCTCCAGCGTCACCAGTTCCTATGTTATTCTATGTAACTGATTCACTAAAGCTCTCTCCAGCCTCTCCAGCTTCACCAGTTCCTATGTTATTCTATGTAACTGATTCACTAAAGCTCCCTCCAGCCTCTCCAGTTTCACCAGTTCCTATGTTATTCTATGTAACCGATTCATTAAAGCTCCCTCCAGCCTCTCTCGCTTCACCAGTTCCTATGCTATTCTATGTAACTGATTCACTAAACCTCCCTCCGGCCTCTCCAGCCTCACCAGTTCCTATGTTATTCTATGTAACTGATTCACTAAAGCTCTCTCCAGCCTCTCCAGCTTCACCAGTTCCTATATCATTTTATGCAGTTGATTCACTGTAGCCCCTACAGCCTCTCTAGCCTCACTATGTTATATGCGATTAAGGCCATATTGTTTCTAGTATATTTGTCATGTATCCTGATTTTCCCCAGGGTTTTATGTAGACTTGCACGGAAGGACTCTGACATATTCATCACCATAATATATTGCAATGTGCTGATTATCAGGATTTGTCAGTTAACTTCAGGAATAAAAGTCCAACAAATATTTATAAATTCTCATCCTTGGGAGATTTCCCAGACGCCTATAATAACACAGGATTTTCATAGAGAAATTCTGATGAAAGGTTAGAGACAAGCCAATGCTCCCTGGTACACTGCTACCAGAGCCACTGTGTCTTGCTGTAGTTTTACTAAATTTAAAGGAACATCCTTATCCAAAAAGATTCATTAGGGCTTGTACCGACACAAGATAACAGTATTTAACCCACGCAAAGGGTACATTTCTGCTCATGAGCCTTGAAGACGGCAGATGATTGGGGGCTATGAGCGACTGCTGCTTCTGATTGGATCTTCAGCAGTTTCCTGCTCAAGAGTGGGATTTTGTCTATGTGTTTAATGCATTTGCAGAAATAGGTTTACGATTGTGGTGGTTAACTAGACGTGTGCACAGAAAAAAAATGTAAATAGCTGGTACTTACCTTAGCCCTGTTCCAGTGATGGGCTCCAGCTTCAGGGCTCCTCCACGTGGAACATGAAAGCCATTCATCTCCTGCCAGCATGTGTGTGACTAGGCGAGAATCCCACTCCGAGATTTAAACGGGCCCACCTAGGTATCCTGCCATGCATCCACCTAGGAATGCCCACATAGGTATCCTGCCATGCTTCCACCTTTGCTCAGTTGTGATCACCTGTGCTCTGTGCTGGTCACCTGTGCTCTGTGTTGGTCACCTGTGCTCTGTGGTGGTCACCGGTGCTCTGTGCTGGTCACCTGTGCTCTAAGGTGGTCACATGTGCTCTGTGCTGGTCACCTGTGCTCTAAGGTGGTCACCTGTGCTCTGAGGTGGTCACATGTGCTCTGTGCTGGTCACCTGTGCTCTAAGGTGGTCACTTGTGCTCTGTGCTGGTCACCTGTGCTCTGAGGTGGTCACATGTGTTCTGTGCTGGTCACCCAGGCTCTTGTTGACTCCGGTGCTGCGGGCTATTTTATTGACAGTGCTTTTGTATCAAAGCACTCCATTCCTGTTTTGCCTCAGTCAGTTCCGCTTGCTATTGAGGCCATTGATGGCAGGCACCTTCAGCCCGCACTTGTTACATACGAAACTGCTCCGTTGTCCATGGCTGTTGGGGCTCTCCATTTTGAAACCATCAAGTTCCAGGTGATAAACTCTCTGCATTTCCGGTTGTTCTTGGTTATCCCTGGCTCCAAAAGCACAATCCCAGTCTCGACTGGCGCAGGTCCGAAATTTTGTTGTGGTCCCCGCAATGTATTTCCACTTGTCTTCGGAAACCAGTTAAAGTCTTGTGCACTTCTTCGGTATCTCAATTGCCAGAGGAGTACCAAGAGTTCCTACATGTTTTTGACAAGGTGCGTGCCGGTATGTTGCCTCCTTACCGGTCTTACGATTGTGCCATAGACCTGCAACCCGGAGCTATTCCTCCTCGGGGCCGGGTTTATCCTCTGTCTGTTGCAGAGAATTGTGCTATGGAGGAGTATGTTGCCGATGCTCTGTCGTGGGGGATTATCCACAAATCCTGCTCTCCTGCAGGGGCTGGCTTCTTCTTTGTGAAGAAAAAGGGTGGCGAGTTAAGACCATGCAACGATTATAGGGGTCATAATCGTCTTACCATTAAGAATGCTTACCCTATTCCGCTCATTACGGAACTCTTTGACCGCCTCAAGGAAGCTACGGTCTTTACTAAACTTGATTTGAGAGGAGTGTACAATCTAGTTAGGATCAAGGAGGGCCACGAATGGAAAACAGCGTTTAACACCAGGAGCGGGCATTATGAGTATCTTGTAATGTCCTTTGGTCTATGTAATGCTCCTGCTGTTTTCCAGGAATTTATTAATGATGTCCTACGAGATATGTTGCAAGAGTGTGTTGTGGTGTACTTAGACGACATCCTCATACACTCACCCACACTTGAGGCTCATCGTTCTGATGTTAAAAGGGTTCTTCAGAGAATACGTGAGAACGGCCTGTTTTTTAAACTCGAGAAATGTGAGTTCCATCAGACTCAAGTAACCTTCCTAGGTTATGTTATCTCCGTTGCAGGGTTTTCCATGGATCCTGACAAGTTATCTGCAGTTCTGCAGTGGCCTCGCCCAGTTGGTCTTCAGTCTATTCAACGTTTTTTGGGGTTTGCCAATTACTATAGAAAGTTTATTAAAACTTTTCTTCCTTGGTCAAACCTATCACAGACATGACCCGTAAAGACAATGATCCACTTAATTGGTCACCTACTGCCATTAAGGCCTTTGATAGTCTTAAGAATGCCTTTGCTGCTGCTCCAGTTCTGGCTCATCCTAACCCTGTCCTGCCTTTCATTCTTGAGGTCGATGCGTCTGAGACTGGAGTAGGTGCCCTCTTGTCTCAACGTCCTATGCCTGACGGTTCCTTGCATCCGTGTGGTTCCTTCTCTAAGAAATTGTCTCCAGCGGAGTGCAATTATGAAATTAGTGACAGGGAATTACTGGCCATAATTTTGGCACTCAAGGAATGGAGGCATCTTCTCGAGGGTACTAGCGTGCCAGTGCTTATTCTTACTGACCACAAGAATTTAACTTATCTATCTGAAGCAAAACGTTTGTCGCCCCGACAGGCCAGATGGGCGCTATTTTTGTCTCTGATTAATTATGTGGTCTCCTACTTGCCTGGTAGTTAGAATGTTAGGGCTGATGCCCTCTCTCGACAATTTTCGCCTCTATCCAAGGAGGAGTCTGTATCTACTCTTGTTATACCTGCTGACCATATTTTAGCTACCATACATACTAATTTGACTTCTCCCTTGGGGAGGAGATCCTGGCTGCACAAACCAATGCACCTCCTGAGAAACCTATTGGTAAGTGTCTTGTTCCTGAGAATCTTCAAACTAAACTTTTGCACACTTACCACTATCCTAAAGCTGCAGGCCACCCAGGCAAGAACCAAATGATTTGGTCTGTCACTCGACAATTCTGGTGGCCAGGTCTTCGTTCTGATGTTGCTGCGTATGTTGCCTCCTGCTCAGTTTGTGCACAGAATAAGACTTTTCGACGTCTTCGTGTGGGTGTTCAACCTATTGCTAATGGTGAGACGTCCTTGGACACATCTTTCTATGGACTTCATTGTCGAGCTCCCTGTTTCCAATGGCAATACTGTTACCCTTATGGTGTTTGACCGTTTTTCTAAAATGTCACATTGCATTCCCTTGATGAATTTGCCTACCGCTCAGGAGCTTGCTTCAATTTTTGCCCGGGAGGTCTTCCGTTTACATGGGTTACCCAAGGAGATAGTGTCGGACCGGGGTAGCCAGTTTGTCTCCAGATTTTGGCGTTCCTTTTGTGCTCAAATGGGGATCCAGCTTTCCTTCTCCTCGGCATATCACCCTCAATCCACTGGGGCTGTGGAACGGTCTAATCAAGCTCTGGAACAGTTCCTCCATTTCTATGTATCAGATCACCACAATAATTGGTCTGAACTGATACCTTGGGCAGAGTTTGCTCGTAATAGTGCTATTAATGCATCCTCCAAGTTATCCCCGTTCATGGCGAATTATGGGTTTCAACCATCCTTGTTGCCTGATTCATTCATGTCTCAGGGTATTCCGGCTTTGGAGGAGCATCTCCGGCAACTCCGTTCCACGTGGGTGCAGATTCAGGATTGCCTTCATCGTTCTATGCAGCGCCAAAAGTTCCAGGCTGATCGTAGGCGCCTGCCTGTGCCTTCCCACCAGGTTGGTGAGAGAGTTTGGCTGTCCTCCCGCAACTTGAACCTTTGTGTGCCCTCCAATAAATCGTTATGTTGGTCCTTTTCGAATACTCCGACGGGTCAATCCTGTGGCCTACGCTCTTGACCTTCCTCCTGCAATGCGCATCTCCAATGTTTTTCATGTCTCCCTCTTGAAACCATTGGTTTGTAATCGGTTTACCACTGTGTTGCCTCGTCCCCGTCCTATCTTTGTTGACAATCATGAGGAGTACGAGGTCAGCAGCATTATTGACTCTCGTATGTCCAGGGGCCGTGTACACTGGAGGGGCTAAGGTCCAGAGGAGCGTTCTTGGGTTCCCTCCTCTGATGTTCATGCTCCCGCCCTCCTCCATGCCTGTTTCCCCAATAAGCCTTTTGTCCTCCCGCGGGGGAGGGGTCGTTTAGGGGAGAGTACTGTCAGTTTTTTTTTCCTGTTTTGTTTGCCATGTGCTGCTGGCAGCCATTTTACTCACCTCTCTTGCTGACTATGGTGCATTGTGGGGTATGCTGCTCATTTCCTGCACTTCCTTTTATGGCTAGACTGGTGTGCATCATCTGTGTGAGACAGGATGCAGTCTCAGAATTGTGATGTCATCACTTATTATTTAAAGGGCCTCTGTTCAGTATGCTTTGCCTTTGCGTTGTCTCAGATCTGTTTGTGAGAGTTCCTGTGTATTACCTGTCTGTCTGACGTCCTTCCTAGTTCCTGATCCCTGGCTTGTTCCTGACTCTGCTGTTTTCCTTTTTCCTGATTCCGGCTCATCTGACTATTTGCTTTGGCTCCTGACTCGGCTCGTCTGACTACCAGCTCTGGTTTTGACTCCTGGCTTGTTATTTGACTTGTGGACTTTTTATTATTTTTTTGTTATTAATAAAGGTGTGATTATTTTTGCACTTCTCGTCACCTGTGCTCTGAGGTGGTCACCTGTGCTCCTTCTGAACCACTTGCGCAGTAACTGACCTCAGGCCTGGCTCGGGAGAACTTTCCCCTTGATCTTCTCTTTGGTACCTTGCCACTGGACTGATTACAAAATGGTAGACAACCCCATGAAAATCCATGTATCTAATGTTTTCAAATGCATTCAATTCATAACTCCCCTATATCTTGTTGGATACTAAAAAAATAAAATGCTTTTCAGTCATTTTTTCTAATTTTTCTCATTCAACAGACTTGGACCTGCTGCAAACATATTTATGAAAGTTCCTGCACATGCTCAGTTCACACAGTCATAAAGTAGATTTTTTCGGGTTAACCCCTTAACTTCTGAGCCATTTCTCACCTCTGTCCTGAGCTGTTTTGGAGTGTTTAGATGCTGCTCATATTTAAGCCTCACTGTTGGTCATTTTTCAGTAAGTAACACACACATCTTATATATTTTTCTCAGCAAATTCAAACTATACTGATATTTTTTGTATATACCATGACGTTTGAGAACATTAGTGCATGTTCTTTTTCCCAAACTCTATAGTCAAAAGAAGGGGTTATCATCATAATTAAGGTCCTTTGGGAATATTTATAAATCTGCACATAGGAGCTCCCATGAGCCTCTACTCACATAAATGCACATTTATTTACACAGAATGATCATCATTATTACAACAGTGATCACCTACCTATTGCAACCTATATAGGGAGTTTTCTAGAATTAAAAACAAGGGTTTTTATAGGTGTGGTATAACTAAAGTTCTGCTACTAAGACAAGCGCTAAGGTCTAAATTTCTGTAGAAGACAAGAAATTGGTAAAAATGACCTTTGTGCAGCTTTGTATCTCTGGATAGGTGTATCTCTGACACATTATAGTCCTAACAGACAATGGGGCCTATTTAACAAAGGTCTGTCGGACCTGATCCGACAGTGCGGATCAGGTCCGACAGACCTTGCTGAATGCGGAGAGCAATACTCTCTCCATATTCAGCATTGTACCAGCAGGGGGTGCCAATCGGCCGCCAGCATCGATCGGGTTGAATTGCAGCGATGTTTGTCCGCCTGCTCAGAGCAGGCGGACAGGTTATGGAGCAGCGGTCTTTAGACCTCTGCTTCATAACTGTTGTTTCTGGCGAGCCTGCAGGCTCGCCAGAAACCCGGACCCTCAAACTCCATCTGGAGCTTGATAAATGGGCCCCAATATCTAAATATAGCAGAGAGAGGATAAATAGAAGTACTGAAATGATTGCTTTATGCAGGTGAAACTAATGGGCAGTTCATATATAAAAGTTCATGTGAAACTCATGGAATGCAGAGAAATGTAGATGGTGTATTGTTCTCAGTGATATACACAGCTGATTTCAGAGTCAGTATCCAGAAAAAAGCACTGTTTACTCACCAGACCCTACCTCAGTTCTATAAAAAGCACTGTTTACTCACCAGACCCTACCTCAGTTCCATAAAAAAGCACTAATGTTTACTCACCAGACCCTACCTCAGTTCTATAAAAAGCACTGTTTACTCACCAGACCCTACCTCAGTTCTATAAAAAGCACTGTTTACTCACCAGACCCTACCTCAGTTCTATAAAAAAGCACTAATGTTTACTCACCAGACCCTACCTCAGTTCTATAAAAAGCACTGTTTACTCACCAGACCCTACCTCAGTTCTATAAAAAGCACTGTTTACTCACCAGACCCTACCTCAGTTCTATAAAAAGCACTGTTTACTCACCAGACCCTACCTCAGTTCTATAAAAAGCACTGTTTACTCACCAGACCCTACCTCAGTTCTATAAAAAGCACTGTTTACTCACCAGACCCTACCTCAGTTCTATAAAAAGCACTGTTTACTCACCAGACCCTACCTCAGTTCTATAAAAAGCACTGTTTACTCACCAGACCCTACCTCAGTTCTATAAAAAAGCACTAATGTTTACTCACCAGACCCTACCTCAGTCCTATAAGGGTATTGCTCTGTCAGGGGGAGAGGTAGGAATCATCCAAACTGATGTGCTGTGGCTTCTCCTGGAGGTGGAGATTGTTTTTTAGTCACTGCCGGTCTCCATTCACAAAGTTGTAAGGAAACAGAATGAAAGACACATAATAGTGTAAAACCATTTAAAATAAGATCATTAGACAAACGAATATTAAGCGCTTACAAAGTGTAACCTCAATCCATTTGATGTCGACTAAAAACAAGTGTTACAGATGATTAAAAAAAGATGATTGTGTAGTAGAAAAGGAAATACTGATACTCTTCAGCGTCTGCCAGGAATGGCACCCATGGATATCGTGGAGACACTGAAGTCACATCAGTGGGGACCACTCTTACCACTCTTGGGGGTGTCTAAGCCTATTTGATGACATGTTTTGAGTTTCTCTAGACCCCCAGCAGACAAAAGGTGTGTATATATATATATATATATTAACCTTTTTTCTCCAAAGCCGCACAATGTTTGAAAAAGCAATTGCCTTTAAGGCACGGGTGTCAAACACAAGGCCCGCGGGCCGAATCCGGCCCACCAGACCTTGTCATGTGGCCCGTGTAGCCGCCGCCTTATTATTATTATGCATAGCAGAGTACACCTGCAGAGTACTGACTTGCTGCCTAGCCTGCCTGTGTGCCTCCTCACTGACTGTCACTGCCGCCTCCCGTCCCACTCCTCTCCCTCCCACAGTGTGCTGGCACGGCCGCCCGGCATAGATAGCCTAATACTGCCTATTGATCATTATGGGGGGGAGGTCAGAGTGAGTGCACGCCGCGCCACGCATGCGTATTGTGATTGTGTCAGTGGAGGACTGGTGACCAGGCGCAGCTCACTTGCCTCACGTGACGTCACTCACTCTGAATGAGAGCGGGAGAAAGCAGAGGGATACAGCCATGGCCGCCTGACGTGACGTCTCCAGACTCCATCCACCGCGTCCGCTTGACAGGCAGCAGGCTGCAGGTAGCTCAGTCACGAGTGGAGTCAGACAACTAGTCCAGGTCCACAGTGTCGACCGTCAGTACAGCCAGGTAGGAGAATCTTGAATGGCCAGGCTGGGGATGGGGGAGGGGGGGGGGCACTGTGTCACTGTCTGTCCACATATTGATGGGGGTCTCTGAACTTAAGGGAGGGGTCTGGCACTGGCGCCATCTATAATTTATTACTGACTACTCTACTCACTGATTAATTTTATAATAAACCACAACCAGAGGCCCATAATAAGCAGAAGCCAGCAGTTGTTAGCCCTAATGCATTGCTAAGCCTTCCCTAGCTCTTTAAATATCAATACCACCAGCATGATATAATATATATATAGTCCTATACAACCGGCCCTTTGAGGCCCTTTGAGGGTGACCAAACTGCTGATGTGGCCCCCGATGAATTTGAGTTTGACACCCCTGCTTTAAGGTCTTGGGGTTTCTGGGTTTTTATACTCACTCTCTATCCAGGTTCCTTCTTCTCTGGGAAGCTGCCCAGCATTTCTGTGCTTGTGGGACTTGACGATTCCCCTGGCAATGCTGAAAAGCTTGGACACTTCGTAGACGTCACAAGATGATGACCCTTTGCTGACATCTGCAAAAAATAACAAGTTCAAATTAAAGGTCAAACTAAACTTTTATATTATAAGTTGCACACAGATTAAATGTGATCAAGAGATTGGATTCAAGTGCTTGTAAGATTAACAAAGTTATATAATGATAAGAAATTATTAACTACCCACATCATAAACCGGTATACAAACTAGGTATGGCCGACACATAAAATTGGTTTCAGAAAAAACACTTCTTTTGGTTTGTCTGTAAATTTGTTAACAAAAATCAATTTGTCTGCTTTTTCTTATACAAAACGTCTTCTGCAGAGGAGAAGCTGTACAGCAGTCTAAACTTATATAAAGATAAAGCAGTGGCTAGTGCTGGTGCTACACGCCAGCATCAGCACACAACAAAAAGTTTTTTGTTTTTTTTGGATGGTTGAAGGACTGGCCAAGAACAAAAGTGAAGTTTACATACTTATTGACTGACACAGGAATCAATCATCTGACAAATACACTGCTGTATATAGTTATTGAATAGTGTAAATTTGAACTTGTAAAGCCTTTCCTGTCTTTAAAGTAATGTTTTAGTCACATATTTGAAGGAACACATTTTCACTGCTCCTTCATTGTTATTGGAAACAAATATAAAGAATAATGCAAAACAAATGCACCTGCGTAGCAGATACTGTACGCAAGAGGCTACTAAACTGGTACATGGGCGACACTAGACTGCAAGTGGACAAGTTATTGAGTAGAGAACCTGTCTGCCTGAAATCGCAACTTCAGATGCGGCATTACGTGGCAAAATGTAAACATTGCTCAAGAGTTCCATTGTGCAATCCCACACTCTGCTCTTGTGCAATTGATCGCACAAGAGCAAGGCATATAGATCAACTGGAAAACTTACAAGGAAAGACATAAAGACCTTAATAAGTACAGCTGAGAAGGGAGAGAGGGGATATGATAGAAACCTTCATGTCTGTTAAGGGATCGAATAATACTGAGGATGAAGCATTTGTCAAAAAATGAGCAACACTAAAACAAGAGATCATGATCTCACATTGGAGGCCAGTAGGCTCAGGAGTAATGCACAGAAGCGCCGCTATACAGAAACGGTTGTTAGTGCATGTAACAGACATCCAGTAGAGGCGGTAATGACACATACTGTAAGGGAATACAGGAGTGTCTGGGGTATGTATAAGGTTATACTGATAGGGTGTTTGGTGCATGTAACAGATATCCAGTAGAGGCAGTAATGACACATACTGTAAAGGAATACAGGAGTGCCTGGGGTATGTATAAGGTTATACTGATAGGGTGTTTGGTGCATGTAACAGACATCCAGTAGAGGCGGTAATGACACATACTGTAAGGGAATACAGTAGTGCCTGGGGTATGTATAAGGTTATACTGATAGAGTGTTTGGTGCATGTAACAGACATCCAGTAGAGGCAGTAATGACACATACTGTAAGGGAATACAGGAGTGCCTGGGGTATGTATAAGGTTATACTGATAGGGTGTTTGGTGCATGTAACAGACATCCAGTAGAGGCGGTAATGACACATACTGTAAGGGAATAGAAGAGTGCCTGGGTATGTATAAGGTTATACTGATAGGGTGTTTGGTGCATGTAACAGACATCCAGTAGAGGTGGTAATGACACATACTGTAAGGGAATACAGGAGTGCCTGGGGTATGTATAAGGTTATACTGATAGGGTGTTTGGTGCATGTAACAGACATCCAGTAGAGGTGGTAATGACACATACTGTAAGGGAATACAGAGTGCCTGGGGTATGTATAAGGTTATACTGATAGGGTGTTTGGTGCATGTAACAGACATCCAGTAGAGGCTGGTAATGACACATACTGTAAGGGAATACAGGAGTGCCTGGGGTATGTATAAGGTTATACTGATAGGGTGTTTGGTGCATGTAACAGACATCCAGTAGAGGCGGTAATGACACATACTGTAAGGGAATACAGGAGTGCCTGGGGTATGTATAAGGTTATACTGATAGGGTGTTTGGTGCATGTAACAGACATCCAGTAGAGGCGGTAATGACACATACTGTAAGGGAATACAGGAGTGCCTGGGGTATGTATAAGGTTATACTGATAGGGTGTTTGGTGCATGTAACAGACATCCAGTAGAGGAGGTAATGACACATACTGTAAGGGAATACAGGAGTGCCTGGGGTATGTATAAGGTTATACTGATAGGGTGTTTGGTGCATGTAACAGACATCCAGTAGAGGCGGTAATGACACATACTGTAAGGGAATACAGGAGTGCCTGGGGTATGTATAAGGTTATACTGATAGGGTGTTTGGTGCATGTAACAGACATCCAGTAGAGGTGGTAATGACACATACTGTAAGGGAATACAGGAGTGCCTGGGGTATGTATAAGGTTATACTGATAGGGTGTTTGGTGCATGTAACAGACATCCAGTAGAGGCGGTAATGACACATACTGTAAGGGAATACAGGAGTGCCTGGGGTATGTATAAGGTTATACTGATAGGGTGTTTGGTGCATGTAACAGACATCCAGTAGAGGCGGTAATGACACATACTGTAAGGGAATACAGGAGTACCTGGGGTATGTATAAGGTTATACTGATAGGGTGTTTGGTGCATGTAACAGACATCCAGTAGAGGTGGTAATGACACATACTGTAAGGGAATACAGGAGTGCCTGGGGTATGTATAAGGTTATACTGATAGGGTGTTTGGTGCATGTAGCAGACATCCAGTAGAGGAGGTAATGACACATACTGTAAGGGAATACAGCAGTGCCTGGGGTATGTATAAGGTTATACTGATAGGGTGTTTGGTGCATGTAACAGACATCCAGTAGAGGTTGTAATGACAAATACTGTATGGGAATACAGGAGTGCCTGGGGTATGTATAAGGTTATACTGATAGGGTGTTTGGTGCATGTAACAGACATCCAGTAGAGGCGGTAATGACACATACTGTAAGGGAATACAGGAGTGCCTGGGGTATGTATAAGGTTATACTGATAGGGTGTTTGGTGCATGTAACAGACATCCAGTAGAGGAGGTAATGACACATACTGTAAGGGAATACAGGAGTGCCTGGGGTATGTATAAGGTTATACTGATAGGGTGTTTGGTGCATGTAACAGACATCCAGTAGAGGCAGTAATGACACATACTGTAAGGGAATACAGGAGTGCCTGGGGTATGTATAAGGTTATACTGATAGGGTGTTTGGTGCATGTAGCAGACATACAGTAGAGGCAGTAATGACACATACTGTAAGGGAATACAGGAGTGCCTGGGGTATGTATAAGGTTATACTGATAGGGTGTTTGGTGCATGTAACAGACATCCAGTAGAGGCGTTAATGACACATACTGTAAGGGAGTACAGAAATGCCTGGGGTATGTATAAGGTTATACTGATAGGGTGTTTGGTGCATGTAACAGACATCCAGTAGAGGCGTTAAAGGGACAGTCTAGTAAAAAAAAAACGTTCATGATTCAGATAGGGCATGTAATTTTAAACAATTTTCCAATTTACTTTTATCACCAATTTTTCTTTGTTCTCTTGGTATTCTTAGTTGAAAGCTTAACCTAGGCGGTTCATATGCTAATTTCTTAGACCTTGAAGGCTGCCTCTTAAGAATGCATTTTAACAGGTTTTTCACCACTAGAGGGTGTTAGTTCATGTTTTTCATATAGATAACACTGTGCTTGCGCACGTGAAGTTACCTGTGAGCCTTCACTGATTGGCTAAACTGAAAGTCTGTCAAAAGAACTGAAATAAGGGGCAGTCTGAAGAGGCTTAGATACAAGATAATCACAGAGGTAAAAAATATATAAATATAACTGTGTTGGTTATGCAAAACTAATGAATGGGTAAAAAAGGGATTATCTATCTTTTAAAACAATAACAATTCTGGTGTAGACTGTCCCTTTAATGACACATACTGTAAGGGAATACAGGAGTGCCTTGGGTATGTATAAGGTTATACTGATAGGGCGTTTGGTGCATGTAACAGATATCCAGTATAGGCGGTAATGACACATACTGTAAGGGAATACAGGAGTGCCTGGGGTATGTATAAGGTTATACTGATAGGGCGTTTGGTGCATGTAACAGACATCCAGTAGAGTCGGTAATGACACATACTGTAAGGGAATACAGGAGTGCCTGGGGTATGTATAAGGTTATACTGATAGGGCGTTTGGTGCATGTAACAGACATCCAGTAGAGTCGGTAATGACACATACTGTAATGGAATACAGCAGTGCCTGGGGTATGTATAAGGTTATACTGATAGGGTGTTTGGTGCATGTAACAGATATCCAGCAGAGGTGGTAATGACACATACTGTAAGGGAATACAGGAGTGCCTGGGGTATGAATAAGGTTATACTGATAGGGTGTTTGGTGCATGTAGCAGACATCCAGTAGAGGCGGTAATGACACATACTGTAAGGGAATACAGGAGCGCCTGGGGTATGTATAAGGTTATACTGATAGGGTGTTTGGTGCATGTAACAGACATCCAGTAGAGGTGGTAATGACACATACTGTAAGGGAATACAGGAGTGCCTGGTGTATGTATAAGGTTATACTGATAGGGTGTTTGGTGCATGGAGCAGGCATTTAGTAGAGGTGGTAATGACACATACTGTAAGGGAATACAGGAGTGCCTGGGGTATGTATAAGGTTATACTGATAGGGTGTTTGGTGCATGTAACAGATATCCAGCAGAGGTGGTAATGACACATACTGTAAGGGAATACAGGAGTGCCTGGGGTATGTATAAGGTTATACTGATAGGGTGTTTGGTGCATGTAACATATATCCAGCAGAGGTGGTAATGACACATACTGTAAGGGAATACAGGAGTGCCTGGTGTATGTATAAGGTTATACTGATAGGGTGTTTGGTGCATTTAAAAGACATCTAGTAGAGGCGGTAATGACACATACTGTAAGGGAATACAGGAGTGCCTGGGGTATGTATAAGGTAATACTGATAGGGTGTTTGGTGCATGTAACAAACATCCAGTAGAGGCGGTAATGACACATACTGTAAGGGAATACAGGAGTGCCTGGGGTATGTATAAGGTTACACTGATAGGGTGTTTAGTGCATGTAACAGACATCCAGTAGAGGCGGTAATGACACATACTGTAAGGGAATACAGGAGTGCCTGGGGTATGTATAAGGTTATAGTGATAGGGTGTTTGGTGCATGTAACAGACATCCTGTAGAGGCGGTAATGACACATACTGTAAGGGAATACAGGAGTGCCTGGGGTATGTATAAGGTTACACTGATAGGGTGTTTGGTGCATGTAACAGACATCCTGTAGAGGCGGTAATGACACATACTGTAAGGGAATACAGGAGTGCCTGGGGTATGTATAAGGTTATACTGATAGGGTGTTTGGTGCATGGAGCAGGAATTAAGTAGAGGCGGTAATGACACATACTGTAAGGGAATACAGGAGTACCTGGGGTATGTATAAGGTTATACTGATAGGGTGTTTGGTGCATGTAACAGACATCCAGTAGAGACGGTAATGACACATACTGTAAGGGAATACAGGAGTACCTGGGGTATGTATAAGGTTATACTGATAGGGTGTTTGGTGCATGTAACAGACATCCAGTAGAGACGGTAATGACACATACTGTAAGGGAATACAGCAGTGCCTGGGGTATATATAAGGTTATACTGATAGGGTGTTTGGTGCATGTAACAGACATCCAGTAGAGGCAGTAATGACACATACTGTAAGGGAATACAGGAGTGCCTGGGGTATCTATAAGGTTATACTGATAGGGTGTTTGGTGCATGTAACAGATATCCAGTAGAGGCAGTAATGACACATACTGTAAGGGAATACAGGAGTGCCTGGGGTATCTATAAGGTTATACTGATAGGGTGTTTGGTGCATGTAACAGACATCCAGTAGAGGCAGTAATGACACATACTGTAAGGGAATACAGGAGTGCCTGGGGTATCTATAAGGTTATACTGATAGGGTGTTTGGTGCATGTAACAGATATCCAGTAGAGGCAGTAATGACACATACTGTAAGGGAATACAGCAGTGCCTGGGGTATGTATAAGGTTATTCTGATAGGGTGTTTAGTGCATGTAACAGACATCCAGTAGAGGCGGTAATGACATATATTGTAAGGGAATACAGTAGTGCCTTGGGTATGTATAAGGTTATACTGATAGCGTGTTTGGTGCATGTAACAGACATCCAGTAGAGGCGGTAATGACACATACTGTAAGGGAATACAGGAGTGCCTGGGGTATGTATAAGTTTATACTGATAGGGTGTTTGGTGCATGTAGCACACATCTAGTAGAGGTGGTAATGACACATACTGTAAGGGAATACAGGAGTGCCTAGGGTATGTATAAGGTTATACTGATAGGGTGTTTGGTGCATGTAACAGACATCAAGTAGAGGCGGTAATGACACATACTGTAAGGGAATACAGGAGTGCCTGGGGTATGTATAAGGTTATACTGATAGGGTGTTTGGTGCATGTAACAGACATCCAGTAGAGGCGGTAATGACACATACTGTAAGGGAATACAGGAGCGCCTGGGGTATGTATAAGGTTATACTGATAGGGTGTTTGGTGCATGTAACAGACATACAGTAGAGGTGGTAATGACACATACTGTAAGGGAATACAGGAGTGCCTGGGGTATGTATAAGGTTATACTGATAGGGTGTTTGGTGCATGTAACAGACATCCAGTAGAGGCGGTAATGACACATACTGTAAGGGAATACAGGAGTGCCTGGGGTATGTATAAGGTTATACTGATAGGGTGTTTGGTGCATGTAGCAGACATCCAGTAGAGGCGGTAATGACACATACTGTAAGGGAATACAAGAGAGCCTGGGGTATGTATAAGGTTATACTGATAGGGTGTTTGGTGCATGTAACAGACATCCAGTAGAGGCAGTAATGACACATACTGTAAGGGAATACAGGAGTGCCTGGGGTATGTATAAGGTTATACTGATAGGGTGTTTGGTGCATGTAACAGACATCCAGTAGAGGCAGTAATGACACATACTGTAAGGGAATACAGGAGTGCCTGGGGTATGTATAAGGTTGTACTGATAGGGTGTTTGGTGCATGTAACAGACATCCAGTAGAGGTGGTAATGACACATACTGTAAGGGAATACAGGAGTGCCTGGGTTATGTATAAGGTTATATTGATAGGGTGTTTGGTGCATGTAACGGACATCCAGTAGAGGCGGTAATGACACATAATGTAAGGGAATACAGGAGTGCCTGGGGTATGTATAAGGTTATACTGATAGGGTGTTTGGTGTATGTAACAGACATCCAGTAGAGGCGGTAATGACACATACAGTAAGGGAATACAGCAGTGCCTGGGGTATGTATAAGGTTATACTGATAGGGTGTTTGGTGCATGTAACAGACATCCAGTAGAGGCGGTAATGACACATACTGTAAGGGAATACAGGAGTGCCTGGGGTATATATTAGGTTATACTGATAGGGTGTTTGGTGCATGTAACAGACATCCAGTAGAGACGGTAATGACACATACTGTAAGGGAATACAGCAGTGCCTAGGGTTTGTACAAAGTTATACTGATAGGGTGTTTGGTGCATGTAACAGACATCCAGTAGAGGTGGTAATGACACATACTGTAAGGGAATACAGGAGTGCTTGGGGTATGTATAAGGTTATACTGATAGGGTGTTTGGTGCATATAACAGACATTCAGTAGAGACGGTAATGGCACATACTGTAAGGGAATGCAGTAGTATCTGGGGTATGTATAAGGTTATACTGATAGGGTGTTTGGTGCATGTAACAGATATCCAGTAGAGGCGGTAATGACACATACTGTAAGGGAATACCGGAGTGCCTGGGGTATGTATAAGGTTATACTGATAGGGTGTTTGGTGCATGTAACAGACATCCAGTAGAGGCGGTAATGACACATTCTGTAAGGGAATACAGGAGTACCTGGGGTATGTATCAGGTTATACTGATAGGGTGTTTGGTGCATGTAACAGACATCCAGTAGAGGCGGTAATGACACATACAGTAAGGGAATACAGGAGTGCCTGGGGTATGTATAAGGTTATACAGATAGGGTGTTTGGTGCATGTAACAGACATCCAGTATAGGCGGTAATGACACATACTGTAAGGGAATACAGGAGTGCCTGGGGTATGTATAAGGTTATACTGATAGGGTGTTTGGTACATGTAGCAGACATCCAGTAGAGGCGGTAATGACACATACTGTAAGGGAATACAGGAGTGCCTGGGGTATGTATAAGGTTATACTGATAGGGTGTTTGGTGCATGTAACAGACATCCAGTAGAGACGGTAATGACACATACTGTAAGGGAATACAGGAGCGCCTGGGGTAAGTATAAGGTTTTACTGATAGGGTGTTTGGTGCATGTAACAGACATCCAGTAGAGGCAGTAATGACACATACTGTAAGGGAATACAGGAGTGCCTGGGGTATGTATAAGGTTATATTGATAGGGTGTTTGGTGCATGTAACAGACATCCAGTAGAGGCAGTAATGACACATACTGTAAGGGAATACAGGAGTGCCTGGGGTATGTATAAGGTTATACTGATAGGGTGTTTGGTGCATGTAACAGACATCCAGTAGAGGTGGTAATGACACATACTGTAAGGGAATACAGGAGTGCCTGGGGTATGTATAAGGTTATACTGATAGGGTGTTTGGTGCATGTAGCAGACATCCAGTAGAGGAGGTAATGACACATACTGTAAGGGAATACAGGAGTGCCTGGGGTATGTATAAGGTTATACTGATAGGGCGTTTGGTGCATGTAACAGACATCCAGTAGAGTCGGTAATGACACATACTGTAAGAGAATACAGGAGTGCCTGGGGTATGTATAAGGTTATACTGATAGGGTGTTTGGTGCATGTAACAGACATCCAGTAGAGGCGTTAATGACACATACTGTAAGGGAGTACAGAAATGCCTGGGGTATGTATAAGGTTATACTGATAGGGTGTTTGGTGCATGTAACAGACATCCAGTAGAGGTGGTAATGACACATACTGTAAGGGAATACAGGAGTACCTGGGGTATGTATAAGGTTATACTGATAGGGTGTTTGGTGCATGTAACAGACATCCAGTAGAGGTGGTAATGACACATACTGTAAGGGAATACAGGAGTGCCTGGGGTATGTATAAGGTTATACTGATAGGGTGTTTGGTGCATGTAGCAGACATCCAGTAGAGGAGGTAATGACACATACTGTAAGGGAATACAGGAGTGCCTGGGGTATGTATAAGGTTATACTGATAGGGTGTTTGGTGCATGTAACAGACATCCAGTAGAGGTGGTAATGACACATACTGTAAGGGAATACAGGAGTGCCTGGGGTATGTATAAGGTTATACTGATAGGGTGTTTGGTGCATGTAACAGACATCCAGTAGAGGCGGTAATGACACATTCTGTAAGGGAATACAGGAGTACCTGGGGTATGTATAAGGTTATACTGATAGGGTGTTTGGTGCATGTAACAGACATCCAGTAGAGGCGGTAATGACACATACTGTAAGGGAATACAGGAGTGTCTGGGGTATGTATAAGGTTATACTGATAGGGTGTTTGGTGCATGTAACAGACATCCAGTAGAGGCGGTAATGACACATACTGTAAGGGAATACAGGAGTGCCTGGGGTATGTATAAGGTTATACTGATAGGGTGTTTGGTGCATGTAACAGACATCCAGTAGAGGTTGTAATGACAAATACTGTAAGGGAATACAGGAGTGCCTGGGGTATGTATAAGGTTATACTGATAGGGTGTTTGGTGCATGTAACAGACATCCAGTAGAGGCGGTAATGACACATACTGTAAGGGAATACAGGAGTGCCTGGGGTATGTATAAGGTTATACTGATAGGGTGTTTGGTGCATGTAGCAGACATACAGTAGAGGCAGTAATGACACATACTGTAAGGGAATACAGGAGTGCCTGGGGTATGTATAAGGTTATACTGATAGGGTGTTTGGTGCATGTAACAGACATCCAGTAGAGGCGTTAATGACACATACTGTAAGGGAGTACAGAAATGCCTGGGGTATGTATAAGGTTATACTGATAGGGTGTTTGGTGCATGTAACAGACATCCAGTAGAGGCAGTAATGACACATACTGTAAGGGAATACAGGAGTGCCTGGGGTATGTATAAGGTTATACTGATAGGGTGTTTGGTGCATGGAGCAGGAATTAAGTAGAGGCGGTAATGACACATACTGTAAGTGAATACAGGAGTGACTGGGGTATGTATAAGGTTATACTGATTAGGGTGTTTGGTGCATGTAACAGACATCCAGTAGAGGCGGTAATGACACATACTGTAAGGGAATACAGGAGTGCCTGGGGTATTATAAGGTTATACTGATTAGGGTGTTTGGTGCATGTAACAGACATCCAGTAGAGGCGGTAATGACACATACTGTAAGGGAATACGTCATATGGGAGAAATAGAAACACTCTTCTATAATGAGATATTTGACAGCAATGTAATATTCTTATTTTTCTATCTCTTTACTAAATGTTCTTTAATGTTGGGATTATTGATAAGGAAATAAAAATCCCAATCAAGTGGGTGTGATGCAGGAGTTCTACAAGACCTTGCATGCTGTCCTTTTGAGGACAAAACGTGGACCTTCTGTGGCAGCACAGCTAACAGTGAACATGGAGCAACAGAGGAAAATGAATTTGCCACACAGGGAGGTAGCGTTTGCTTGCTGGCACACTGCCAGGTGACGTTTTGCACCTGATTTATGAGCAAATTACAGCTCTTGGGGGAGAGGGAGAGCCAAATTCCATGACCCAGCGTGGCTTAAATAAAGTATATTTCTCTGGAGATGTCAGCTTTAGTATTTGAATAATTCTGTTTTGTTGAAATAACAATTTATATATTTAAAGCAGACTTGTTATAACAATCATAATGGTTTATAAGGCCATTATAGAGAAAAAAGTGACGTTCTTATTCGTAAGAGAATGTCATTGTATCACTATCAACCCTGCAGAGAGGTACTTAACCTATGTGTTTTAACCCCTTTGCAAGGGTTAAAGATGTAGATTTGCAGGGTCCATAGTGATAAAACCAATGAGAATAGGAATTTATTTTACTATAATGGAAATGTATCATCTGAAGCCCAAAAGTGCAGTATTCGTATTCTGCATTTGTCTGTATTTTTGCCACTGACGTATAGTTTTCAGCAGCATTGTGGGATATACAGAGAGCTTTCTGGTTATAACAACGGTCAGCAAGGGTGAGTGACGACACTGGGCTAGATTACGAGTGGAGTGCAATTTATCGATACAGCATTAACTTCGCTAGAAGCTTTTCACGCTTTGGGTAGTACATGTATTACTAGTCGAAAGTAAAAGATTTTTTGCACGCGCCCTAACCCAACGCACGTAAAAAGCCGTGCTTTGAATATTGAAAACCCGTTAATTAAATTCCCCATAGACTTCAATGGAGTGTGAAAAAAACATAATTTATGCTTACCTGATAAATTTATTTCTCTTGTGGTGTATCCAGTCCACGGATCATCCATTACTTGTGGGATACCAATACCAAAGCTATAGGACACCGATGAATATCTATGGAATGCAAAGGTTCAAACGGAACCCCTTGAAGAACCTTAAGAACTAAATTTAAACTCCAAGGCGGAGCAACAAGTTTAAACACAGGCTTGATTCTGACTAAAGCCTGACAAAACGCCTGCACGTCTGGAACCTCAGCCAGACGTTTGTGCAAAAGAATAGACAGAGCAGAAATCTGTCCTTTTAAGGAACTAGCTGACAAACCCTTCTCCAATCCTTCTTGGAGAAAAGATAATATCCTAGGAATCCTGACCTTACTCTATGAGAAACCCTTGGATTCACAACAATGAAGATATTTACACCATATCTTATGATAGATTTTCCTGGTGACAGGCTTTCGCGCCTGTATTAAGGTATCAATGACCGACTCGGAGAAACCACACTTTGATAAAATCAAGCGTTCAATCTCCAAGCAGTCAGCCGCAGAGAAATTAGATTTGGATGGTTGAAAGGACCCTGAAGTAGAAGGTTCTGCCTCAGAGGCAGAGTCCATGGTGGAAAGGATGACATGTCCACCAGATCTGCATACCAAGTCCTGCGTGGCCACGCAGGTGCTATCAAAATTACCGATGCTCTCTCCTGTTTGATCTTGGCAATCAGACGAGGGAGCAGAGGAAACGGTGGAAACACATAAGCCAGGCTGAAGGACCAAGGCGCTGCTAGAGCATCTATCAGCGCTGCCTTGGGATCCCTGGACCTGGATCCGTAACAAGGAAGCTTGGCGTTCTGGCAAGACGCCATGAGATCCAGTTCTGTTTTGCCCCAACGTTGAATCAACTGTGCAAACACCTCCGGATGGAGCTCCCACTCCCCCGGATGAAAAGTCTGACGACTTAGAAAATCTGCCTCCCAGTTCTCTACTCCTGGGATATGGATAGCTGATAGATGGCAAGAGTGAATCTCTGCCCATTGAATTATCTTTGAAATCTCCAACATCGCTAGGGAACTCCTTGTTCCCCCTTGATGGTTGATGTAAGCTACAATCGTGATGTTGTCCGACTGAAATCTGATGAACCTCACTGCCGCTAGCTGAGGCCAAGCCTGAAGAGCATTGAATATCGCTCTTAGTTCCAGAATATTTATTGGAAGGAGTGCCTCCTCCTGAGTCCATGACCCCTGAGCCTCCAGAGAGTTCCAGACTGCACCCCAGCCCAGAAGGCTGGCATCTGTTGTTACTATTGTCCAATCTGGCCTGCGGAAGGTCATACCTTTAGACAGATGGACCCAAGATAGCCACCAGAGAAGAGAATCCCTGGTCTCTTGATCCAGATTTAGTAGAGGGGACAAATATGTGTAATCCCCATTCCACTGACTGAGCATGCAGAGTTGCAGCGGTCTGAGATGTAGGCGGGCAAACGGAACTATGTCCATTGCCGCTACCATTAAGCCGATAACTTCCATACACTGAGCCACCGAAGGGCGAGAAGTATAATAAAGAACACGGCAGGAATTTAGAAGTTTTGACAACCTGTCCTCTGTCAGGTAAATCCTCGTTTCTACAGAATCTATCAGAGTTCCCAGGAAGGAAACTCTTGTGAGAGGGGATAGAGAACTCTTCTTTTCGTTCACTTTCCACCCATGAGACCTCAGGAATGCCAGAACAATGTCCGTATGGGACTTGGCAATTTGGAAATTCGACGCCTGTATCTGAATGTCGTCTAAGTAAGGGGCTACTGCTATGCCCCGCGGCCTTAGGACCGCCAGAAGTGACCCCAGAACCTTCGTAAAGATTCTTGGTGCCGTAGCTAACCCAAAGGGAAGAGCCACAAACTGGTAATGCCTGTCTAGGAAGGCGAACCTGAGAAACCAATGATGATCTTTGTGTATCGTAATGTGAAGATAAGCATCCTTTAAGTCCACGGTAGTCATGTATTGACCCTCCTGGATCATAGGTAGGATGGTTCGAATAGTCTCCATCTTGAAAGATGGGACCCTGAGAATTTTTTTAGGATCTTGAGATCTAAGATTGGTCTGAAGGTTCCCTCTTTCTTGGGAACCACAAAGAGATTTGAATAGAAGCCTTGCCCCTGTTCCTCCTTTGGAACTGGGTGGATCACTCCCATAACTAGGAGGTCTTGAACACAATGTAAGAATGCCTCTCTCTTTATCTGGTCTGCAGATAATTGTGAGAGGTGAAATCTTCCTTTTGGGGAAGAAGCTTTGAAGTCCAGAAGATATCCCTGGGACACAATTTCCAACGCCCAGGGATCCTGGACATCTCTTGCCCAAGCCTGGGTGAAGAGAGAAAGTCTGCCCCCTACTAGATCCGTTACCGGATCGGGGGCTGATCTTTCATGCTGTCTTAGAGGCAGCAGCAGGCTTCTTGGCCTGCTAACCTTTGTTCCAGGCCTGGTTAGGTCTCCAGACCAGCTTGGACTGGGCAAAATTTCCCTCTTGTTTTGCATTAGAGGAAGTTGATGCCGCGCTCGTCTTAAAGTTTCGAAAGGCACGAAAATTAGCTTGTTTGGTCCTTAATTTATTAGACCTATCCTGAGGAAGGGCATGACCTTTTCCTCCAGTAATATCAGAAATGATCTCCTTCAGTCCAGGCCCGAATAGGGTCTGCCCCTTGAAGGGAATGTTGAGAAGCTTAGACTTTGAAGTAACATCAGCTGACCAGGATTTAAGCCATAGCGCCCTACGCGCCTGTATAGCAAAACCTGAGTTCTTAGCTGTTAGTTTGGTTAAATGAACAACGGCATCAGAAACAAATGAATTGGCTAGCTTAAGCGCTTTAAGCTTGTCAAGTATATCATCCAATAGAGTTTCTACCTGTAAGGCCTCTTCCAGAGACTCAAACCAGAAGGCCGCAGCAGCAGTGACCGGGGCAATGCATGCAAGAGGCTGGAGAATAAAACCTTGTTGAATAAACATTTTCTTAAGGTAACCCTCTAACTTTTTATCCATTTGATCTAGGAAAGCACAACTGTCCTCAACGGGAATAGTTGTTTGCTTAGCTAGGGTAGAAACTGCTCCCTCCACCTTATGGACCGTTTGCCATAAGTCCCGTGTAGCGGCATCTATTGGAAAAATTTTCTTAAAAATAGGAGGGGGAGAGAATGGTACACCTGGTCTATCCCATTCCTTAGTAATAATTTCTGAAAACCTTTTAGGTATTGGAAAAACATCAGTGTAAACAGGCACTGCATAGTATTTATCCAATCTACACAATTTCTCTGGCACTATAATGGTGTCACAGACATCCAGAGTAGCTAAAACCTCCCTGAGCAACACGTGGAGGTGTTCAAGCTTAAATTTAAATGTAGACATATCAGAATCAGGTTGAAGCATCTTTCCTGAGTCAGAAAAATCACCCACAGAAAGAAGCTCTCCTGCCTCAGCTTCTGCATATTGTGAGGGGATATCAGAAATAGCTACTAAAGCGTCAGAGAGCTCTGTATTTTTTCTAGTCCCAGAGCTGTCTCGCTTTACTTGTAACCCTGGTAGTTTGGACAATACCGCTGTAAGGGTATGATCCATAACTGCCGCCATGTCTTGTAAAGTAAACGCCATGGGCTCGCTAGATGTACTTGACGCCACTTGAGCGGGAGTCCCTTGAGCGGGAGTCAAAGGTTCTGACACGTGGGGCGAGTTAGTCGGCATAACTTCCCCCTTGTCAATTTCCTCTGGTGATAAATCTTTTAAAGACAGAATATGATCTTTATAACTTAAAGTAAAATCAGTACATTTGGTACACATTCTAAGAGGGGGTTCCACAATGGCTTCTAAACATAATAAACAAGGAGTTTCCTCTATGTCAGACATGTTTAAACAGACTAGCAATGAGACCAGCAAGCTTGGAAAACACTTTGATAAATGTAAACAAGCAAAAAATAAAAACGGTACTGTGCCTTTAAGAGAAACAAATTTTGTCAGAAATTCAAAAACAGTGATAAAAAGCAGTAAATCTTACAAAATGTGTACAGTGTGTATAATAGACTAACAGAGCATTGCACCCACTTGCAAATGGATGATTAACCCCTTAGTTTGAAAACCGGATCAAAAAACGATATAAAAGTTTTTTAACAGTCACAACAAACTCCACAGCTCAGCTGTGGCCCTACCTGCCCATACAATGACTTTTGAAGGCACAAAAACCCTTTGTAGAGGTCCTAAGTGTTCAGGGGACTCCTTCAGGGAAGCTGGAAGTCTCAAGCTGCAAAAACTACTGCACGATTTAGGCCTGAAATTAGGCCCCTCCCAACCTGTACTCACAGTGAGAGGGCCATAAAAAACTATCCCTAGGCAAAATCTAGCCAGCCATGTGGAAAAAACTGGGCCCCAATAAAGTTTTATCACCAATATGTAGAAAAAATCGTTTAAACACTTCCAGCAAACGTTATCTTATTTTCAGTAATGTGAGAAAGTAATAAGAATATTACCTTTTACAGCAAGCATGATACTAGTCGTTATTAAATCACTGTAATCAGGCTTACCTTAAATAAATCCGGTATTAACAGCATTTTCTAGCATATTCATTTCTCTAGAAAAATTTAAACTGCACATACCTCATAGCAGGAGACCCTGCACGCCATTCCCCCAGCTGAAGTTACCTCATCTCTTCAGTTATGTGTGAGAACAGCAATGGATCTTAGTTACAACATGCTAAGATCATCAAAAACCACAGGCAGACTCTTCTTCAACTTTCTGCCTGAGGCTAAAACAGTACAACTCCGGTACCATTTGAAAATAATAAACTTTTGATTGAAGATAAACTACATAAATTCACCACATCTCTCTAGCTACTTCCTATCGTGTCGAGAGCTGCAAGAGAATGACTGGTAGTGGCAGTTAGGGGAGGAGCTATATGGACAGCTCTGCTGTGGGTGATCCTCTTGCAGCTTCCTGTTGGGAGGGAGAATATCCCACAAGTAATGGATGATCTATGGACTGGATACACCTTACAAGAGAAAAGCCTAACACCCTTACTCTCGAGCAAATCCAACTGTGTTTAACCAAGTGCGCTAACCCAACATGAAATTTGAATATTTCCTATTCCAATGTTCTTCACATAGAAGAAAATGTTCTATTTATTGATATATATATTATTATTATTATTATTTTTTATTTATAAAGCGCCAACAGATTCCGCAGCACTGCCCATGGGTACAAGGATAACAATACAATGGAGAAACAAAAAGATAAAAGACAAAATTTTACAGACAAATACAGGGGGAATTGAGGGCCCTATTCCCGTGGGAACTTACAATCTAGATGGGTAGGAGGATGGGAAACAGGAGGTGGGGACTGCAAAGGTGAGAATGATATTAGTGAGGAGATAGAGGGCAACTGTTAGTTAAGTGAACTTAGTTTGTTAATAAGTCGAGTGATAAGCTTCCCTGAACAGAAAGGTCTTTAGGGAATGTTTAAAGGAGGAGAGGAGAAATGAAACAGACTTTGAGCCGAGAAACGCGTTGCATAATTCAATTACTGTATTGTCTCACTGAAATAGGATTGTTTTTAAGGTGTCTTTTATATCTGTTTTAAATAAACATTTTTTATTGGACACCTCCGTTCACTACGTTCCTATGTGAGTCTATCACTACCAAACAAACGGATTGCCTAACGCCTAGTTCCTGAATCCGGGAGCAGCCAGCTGGTTAGCTGAGATAACCAGCCTGTGTCCACAAGCCCATTGGTGTGCTCTACCGAAATGTGAGTACCCTGTGCTCTCTTTTTATGGATGTTCTTTTTCTGTAAACTACTGATACACACATGTTGGTGCATTTTTGTCTTTGGACTGTCTTTTAGAATGAATACCTGTTAAAGAGATAGAAGAGTGCTGCCCATTCCACACATCTGAAGTTTGTATTTAGGACATTATATTTTGGCATCCCACAGCGGATTTGGATTACTATTGAAGGACTTCTAATATATTGAACTTTTTGAAAAATCACTCAGTTATATGAGAGTCCTTGATCCATTTTAGTTTTAAGTATTTATTATTATTTTTATTATAATTATTACATTTATTTTTATTATTGTTATTATTATTATTTAAAATGATTATATTATTTTGATACCATTTTCAAGGGTATAATCAGTTAGCACCCTCTTGTGTTTCATCACACATTTTTCGTGAGGGCTTTGTAGGTCAGGGTGAGAATTTTGAATTTAACTCTGTTGTGAATGGGGAGCCAGTGAAGGGACTCACAGAGAGGTGCAGCAGAAACAGAGCGTCGAGAGAGGTGAATTAGCCTGGCAGATGCATTTAGGATGGATTGAAGGGGAGAGAGGCGAGAGAGAGGGAGGCCAGTTAGTAAGTTGTTACAGTAGTCAAGTCTGGAAATTACCAGGGAGTGGATTAGCTGTTTAGTAGTTTCAGCACTTAGAAACAAACACATTTTGGAGATATTGTGTAGGTGGTCATATATATATATATATATATATATATATATATGATGTTTTTATGGTAAAAAATAAAATATATATATATATATATATATACACACACACACACAGTACTGTGCAAAAGTCTTAGACCACCATTAGTTTTGTTGTTTTAGCAATGGTATAATGATCATATATAATTATTTCTCAGTCTCTTTATTAGAATACAACCAGAAAATACAGGATATTTGTATGCAGTATTAAAAAACGGAAAAAATCAGAAAAAAAACTACTTCTTAAGTCTAAAGTGGTAAATATTCAGTGTGACCTCTGCATACACTTTACCAATAGCAGGAACCTGGCTCTCGTAATGGAATGGAACCCTAATTAATGTCATTGCTAACGCCTATATTTGTCCTGCTATTTTATGTCAAAATGACTGCTGTGAAAAAGGTCTACTACACCAGGTTTGTGCAAGACATGCTTGTGCATTACATACATATGTGGTATGAGTTTAATTCATTGGAAACTTGTTAATAAGACCAACTTAAATTGTAAATCACATAATTCCATTAAAAATACCAAAGATCACAAAATTTGACAGACAAAAAAACATTCTTTTGCACCAGCAAGGCCACTCTCAAAGGGAAATCAGCAACTGGATACTCAAGATGTGGTATTCAAGCTGTTATAAAGAAATTTGAAGAATGACGAGAGGTCAAGGATTGGAAGGCCAAGAAAATTTTCAAAATCTGATGAGAAATTTCTAAGAGTTTCTTCTTTGAGAGACCGGAATAAGTCCAGCAAGGACCTGGCTCAGCATCTGGCAGCTTCATCGGGTTACCAAGTTGACCCTTCTAGAGTCCAAAGAAGCTTAATCAGGAATGGTCTTTGTGGAAGGGTAGCAGCCAAGAAAACACTTTTTCGGAAGGGGAGCAGGGTGAAAAAGCTAAGATATGCTAAAGCTCACAAAGATTAGAATAAAGATAAGTGGAAAAGACTATTATGGAGCGACAAATCCAAGTTTAAAATTTTTGGTTTCGTCCAAAATATGTGAGAATAAGAGTTGGAGAGAGATGGAAGAATGAGTGCTTGCGGCTTTCAGTGAAACATGGTGGAGGGTCTTTCATGGTTTGGGGCTGCATTTCTGATAGTGGTGTTGGTGATATTGTTCGAATTGATTGAATCATGAATGCTGAAAAGTACAGACAGGTTTAAATTCAACATGCCATTCCTTTTGGAAAGCGCCTGATTGGGAATGGTTTTATTTTTCAGCATGATAACGATCCCAAGCACACTGCTAATGCAGTGAAATCATATTTGGAGAGAAAAACAGCTGATAAAACACTGACAGTCATGGACTGGCCTCCACACAGTAAAGAATTGAATATTATAGAGACACTATGGGATCTCCCGGACAGAGAAATAAATAAAAGACAACCTAAATCTAAAGAAGAACTCTGCGAAGTGCTGAGAGAAGCCTGGTATAATATAGCAAAAGATTACTTAAGTAAGCTTCAGGACAGTCTCCCCAAAAAAAATCCAAGATGTGCTTAGTGCCAAGGGAGGTCACACTAAATACTGACTTTTCGATTTTGTTCTGAAAATTGTGTTTTTTTATATTTTCTGTACATATTTCCTGTATTTTCTGTTTGTATATTAATAAATCTCATTATCAGTGTATAGATACATCATTATACAGTGCAGCGTGCTCATTATCAGTGTATAGATACTCACATCATTATACAGTGCAGCGTGCTCATTATCAGTGTATAGATACTCACATCATTATACAGTGCAGTGTGCTCATTATCAGTGTATAGATACTCACATCATTGTACAGTACAGTGTGCTCATTATCAGTGTATAGATACTCACATCATTATACAGTACAGTGTGCTCATTATCAGTGTATAGATACTCACATCATTATACAGTGCAGTGTGCTCATTATCAGTGTATAGATACTCACATCATTATACAGTACAGTGTGCTCATTATCAGTGTATAGATACCTACATCATTATACAGTACAGTGTGCTCATTATCAGTGTATAGATACTCACATCATTATACAGTGCAGTGTGATCATTATCAGTGTATAGATACTCACATCATTATACAGTGCAGTGTGCTCATTATCAGTGTATAGATACTCACATCATTATACAGTACAGTGTGCTCATTATCAGTGTATAGATACTCACATCATTATACAGTACAGTGTGCTAATTATCAGTGTATAGATACTCACATCATTATATAGTGCAGCATGCTCATTATCAGTGTATAGATACTCACATCATTATATAGTGCAGGGTGCTCATTATCAGTGTATAGATACTCACATCATTATACAGTGCAGTGTGCTCATTATCAGTATATAGATACTCACATCATTATACAGTACAGTGTGCTTATTATCAGTGTATAGATACTCACATCATTATACAGTGCAGTGTGCTCATTATCAGTGTATAGATACTCACATCATTATACAGTGCAGAGTGTTCATTATCAGTGTATAGATATATCATTATACAGTGCAGAGTGCTCATTATCAGTGTATAGATACTCACATCATTATACAGTGCAGAGTGCTCATTATCAGTGTATAGATATATCATTATACAGTGCAGAGTGCTCATTATCAGTGTATAGATACTCACATCATTATACAGTGCTGTGTGCTCATTATCAGTGTATAGATACTCACATCATTATACAGTGCAGTGTGCTCATTATCAGTGTATAGATACTCACATCATAATACAGTACAGTGTGCTCATTATCAGTGTATAGATACTCACAACATTATACAGTGCAGAGTGCTCATTATCAGTGTATAGATATATCATTATACAGTGCAGAGTGCTCATTATCAGTGTATAGATACTCACATCATTATACAGCGCTGTGTGCTCATTATCAGTGTATAGATACTCACATCATTATACAGTGCAGTGTGCTCATTATCAGTGTATAGATACTCACAACATTATACACTACAGTGTGCTCATTATCAGTGTATAGATACTCACATCATTATACAGTACAGTGTGCTCATTATCAGTATATAGATACTCACATCATTATACAGTGCAGTGTGCTCATTATCAGTGTATAGATACTCACATCATTATACAGTACAGTGTGTCATTATCAGTGTATAGATACTCACATCATTATACAGTACAGTGTGCTCATTATCAGTGTATGTATACTCACATCAATATACAGTACAGTGTGCTCATTATCAGTATATAGATACTCACATCAATATACAGTACAGTGTGCTCATTATCAGTATATAGATACTCACATCAATATACAGTACAGTGTGCTCATTATCAGTGAATAGATACTCACATCATTATACAGTGCAGAGTGCTCATTATCAGTGTATAGATATATCATTATACAGTGCAGAGTGCTCATTATCAGTGTATAGATACTCACATCATTATACAGTACAGTGTGCTCATTATCAGTGTATAGATACTCACATCATTATACAGTACAGTGTGCTCATTATCAGTGTATAGATACTCACATCATTATACAGTACAGTGTGCTCATTATCAGTGTATAGATACTCACATCATTATACAGTGCAGTGTGCTCATTATCAGTGTATAAATACATCATTATACAGTGCTGTGTGCTCATTATCAGTGTATAGATACTCACATCATTATACAGTACAGTGTGCTTATTATCAGTGTATAGATACTCACAACATTATACACTACAGTGTGCTCATTATCAGTGTATAGATACTCACATCATTATACAGTACAGTGTGCTCATTATCAGTATATAGATACTCACATCATTATACAGTACAGTGTGCTCATTATCAGTGTATAGATACTCACATCTTTTTTTTTTTTTTTTTTTTTTTAATAGCTTTATTTGAAAACAAACGTGTACAGAGATATATGCACCACAAGTGCCAGTTCGAATTATACAATTTCCGCCACTACATTCAACACATGAGTACATAGAGCAGAGAAAAAAAAAAATAAATTCACACACAAGTAGAAGGCACATGTGACCTTAACATTAGCCATGGTCGTTTGTCATGGTGCAAAATAATAATAAAAGTGTAAGCTCTATCTTTTCCAGTTTTGCTTACCACTTTACATTCCACTAAATCTGGAGGGGTATATATTTGATAGTTATTATTAAATTAAAGCGACATACTATATAGTTATATTGGTATCAATATAAAAAGAAAAAGAAAAAAAGAAAAAAAAAGAAGAATTTAACGATTCAGGCCAGGGGCAGGGCCCTGAGTGTTAGACATCTAGGGGAGGGGCCATCCCTGGGTCAGGGGCAGGAAGAATGGGGCCGGCAGAAAGCCGTACGGTGTCAGCCCAGAAGAGCCAGACACTCATCTAGGGAGCAGGTGTTCCCCCACTCCACATCTGAAGTAAAATTTCATGAACATCAAGTTTTGCTATGAGCATGTAATGATATCTCTCCAGCCGCAGGAGGCCGTGAACTCTCAGTCTCCAGTCGTCCAATGAGGGCACAACTGTCGATTTCCAGTGGGCGGGGATCAGAGCTTTCGCACCCATCAGCATATACATAAGTAGGGTCTTTTTTACTGGGTTTTGTATGCGGTACGGAAAATGAAAGAGCAAGGACTCCGGAGCTCTGGGAATATCCATCTCCAGGATCCGTGTCATCTCTCCCCAGACATCTCTCCAATAATTTTCAATAAGGGGACAATCCCACCAAATATGCAGAATCGAGCCCATCCCCCCACAGCCCCTCCAGCACCGGTCGATACTCACATCTTTATACAGTGCAGTGTGCTCATTATCAGTGTATAGATACTCACATCATTATACAGTGCAGCATGCTCATTATCAGTGTATAGATACTCACATCATTATACAGTACAGTGTGCTCATTATCAGTCTATAGATACTCACATCATTATACAGTACAGTGTGCTCATTATCAGTGTATAAATACTTACATCATTATACAGTGCAGTGTGCTCATTATCAGTATATAGATACTCACATCATTATACAGTACAGTGTGCTCATTATCAGTGTATAGATACTCACATCATTATACAGTGCAGTGTGCTCATTATCAGTGTATAAATACTCACATCATTATACAGTACAGTGTGCTCATTATCAGTGTATATATATACTCACATCATTGTACAGTGCAGCATGCTCATTATCAGTGTATAGATACTCACATCACTATACAGTACAGCATGCTCATTATCAGTGTATAGATACTCACATAATTATACAGTGGGGCGTGCTCATTATCAGTGTATAGATACTCAGATCATTATACAGTGTAGTGTGCTAATTATCAGTCTATATATACTCACATCATTATACAGTGCAGCATGCTCATTATCAGTGTATAGATACTCACATAATTATACAGTGCAGCGTGCTCATTATCAGTGTATAGATACTCACATAATTATACAGTGCAGCGTGCTCATTATCAGTGTATAGATACTCACATCATTATACAGTGCAGTGTGTTCATTATCAGTGTATAGATACTCACATCATTATACAGTGCAGTGTGCTCATTATCAGTGTATAGATAATCACATCATTATACAGTGCAGTGTGCTCATTATCAGTGTATAGATACTCACATCATTATACAGTACAGTGTGCTCATTATCAGTGTATAGATACTCACATCATTATACAGTACAGTGTGCTCATTATCAGTGTATAGATACTCACATCATTATACAGTACAGCGTGCTCATTATCAGTGTATAGATACTCACATCATTATACAGTGTGCTCATTAACAGTGTATAGATACTCACATCATTATACAGTGCAGTGTGCTCATTATCAGTGTATAGATACTCACATCATTATACAGTACAGTGTGCTTATTATCAGTGTATAGATACTCACATCATTATACAGTACAGTGTGCTCATTATCAGTGTATAGATACTCACATCATTATACAGTACAGTGTGCTTATTATCAGTGTATAGATACTCACATCATTATACAGTGCAGTGTGCTCATTATCAGTGTATAGATACTCACATAATTATACAGTGCAGCGTGCTCATTATCAGTGTATAGATACTCACATAATTATACAGTGCAGCGTGCTCATTATCAGTGTATAGATACTCACATCATTATACAGTGCAGTGTGTTCATTATCAGTGTATAGATACTCACATCATTATACAGTGCAGTGTGCTCATTATCAGTGTATAGATAATCACATCATTATACAGTACAGTGTGCTCATTATCAGTGTATAGATACTCACATCATTATACAGTGCAGCGTGCTCATTATCAGTGTATAGATATTCACATCATTATAAAGTACAGTGTGCTCATTATCAGTGTATAGATACTCACATCATTATACAGTACAGCGTGCTCATTATCAGTGTATAGATACTCACATCATTATACAGTGCAGTGTGCTCATTATCAGTGTATAGATACTCACATCATTATACAGTACAGTGTGCTCATTATCAGTGTATAGATACTCACATCATTATACAGTACAGTGTGCTCATTATCAGTGTATAGATACTCACATCATTATACAGTGCAGTGTGATCATTATCAGTGTATAGATACTCACATCATTATACAGTGCAGTGTGCTCATTATCAGTGTATAGATACTCACATCATTATACAGTGCAGTGTGCTCATTATCAGTGTATAGATACTCACATCATTATACAGTGCAGTGTGCTTATCATCAGTGTATAGATACTCACATCATTATACAGTACAGCATGCTCATTATCAGTGTATAGATACTCACATTATTATACAGTACAGTGTGCTCATTATCAGTGTATAGATACTCACATCATTATACAGTGCAGTGTGCTCATTATCAGTGTATAGATACTCACATCATTATACAGTGCAGTGTGCTTATCATCAGTGTATAGATACTCACATCATTATACAGTACAGCATGCTCATTATCAGTGTATAGATACTCACATTATTATACAGTACAGTGTGCTCATTATCAGTGTATAGATACTCACATCATTATACAGTGCAGTGTGCTCATTATCAGTGTATAGATACTCACATCATTATACAGTGCACTGTGATCATTATCAGTGTATAGATACTCACAACATTATACACTACAGTGTGCTCATTATCAGTGTATATATATACTCACATCATTGTACAGTGCAGCATGCTCATTATCAGTGTATAGATACTCACATCACTATACAGTACAGCATGCTCATTATCAGTGTATAGATACTCACATAATTATACAGTGGGGCGTGCTCATTATCAGTGTATAGATACTCAGATCATTATACAGTGTAGTGTGCTAATTATCAGTCTATATATACTCACATCATTATACAGTGCAGCATGCTCATTATCAGTGTATAGATACTCACATAATTATACAGTGCAGCGTGCTCATTATCAGTGTATAGATACTCACATAATTATACAGTGCAGCGTGCTCATTATCAGTGTATAGATACTCACATCATTATACAGTGCAGTGTGTTCATTATCAGTGTATAGATACTCACATCATTATACAGTACAGTGTGCTCATTATCAGTGTATAGATAATCACATCATTATACAGTACAGTGTGCTCATTATCAGTGTATAGATACTCACATCATTATACAGTACAGTGTGCTCATTATCAGTGTATAGATACTCACATCATTATACAGTACAGTGTGCTCATTATCAGTGTATAGATACTCACATCATTATACAGTGCAGTGTGTTCATTATCAGTGTATAGATACTCACATCATTATACAGTGCAGTGTGCTCATTATCAGTGTATAGATAATCACATCATTATACAGTGCAGTGTGCTCATTATCAGTGTATAGATACTCACATAATTATACAGTGCAGCGTGCTCATTATCAGTGTATAGATACTCACATAATTATACAGTGCAGCGTGCTCATTATCAGTGTATAGATACTCACATCATTATACAGTGCAGTGTGTTCATTATCAGTGTATAGATACTCACATCATTATACAGTGCAGTGTGCTCATTATCAGTGTATAGATAATCACATCATTATACAGTACAGTGTGCTCATTATCAGTGTATAGATACTCACATCATTATACAGTGCAGCGTGCTCATTATCAGTGTATAGATATTCACATCATTATAAAGTACAGTGTGCTCATTATCAGTGTATAGATACTCACATCATTATACAGTACAGCGTGCTCATTATCAGTGTATAGATACTCACATCATTATACAGTGCAGTGTGCTCATTATCAGTGTATAGATACTCACATCATTATACAGTACAGTGTGCTCATTATCAGTGTATAGATACTCACATCATTATACAGTACAGTGTGCTCATTATCAGTGTATAGATACTCACATCATTATACAGTGCAGTGTGATCATTATCAGTGTATAGATACTCACATCATTATACAGTGCAGTGTGCTCATTATCAGTGTATAGATACTCACATCATTATACAGTGCAGTGTGCTCATTATCAGTGTATAGATACTCACATCATTATACAGTGCAGTGTGCTTATCATCAGTGTATAGATACTCACATCATTATACAGTACAGCATGCTCATTATCAGTGTATAGATACTCACATTATTATACAGTACAGTGTGCTCATTATCAGTGTATAGATACTCACATCATTATACAGTGCAGTGTGCTCATTATCAGTGTATAGATACTCACATCATTATACAGTGCAGTGTGCTTATCATCAGTGTATAGATACTCACATCATTATACAGTACAGCATGCTCATTATCAGTGTATAGATACTCACATCATTATACAGTACAGTGTGCTCATTATACAGTGTATAGATACTCACATTATTATACAGTACAGTGTGCTCATTATCAGTGTATAGATACTCACATCATTATACAGTGCAGTGTGCTCATTATCAGTGTATAGATACTCACATCATTATACAGTGCACTGTGATCATTATCAGTGTATAGATACTCACAACATTATACACTACAGTGTGCTCATTATCAGTGTATAGATACTCACATCATTATACAGTGCAGTGTGCTCATTATCAGTGTATAGATACTCACATCATTATACAGTACAGTGTGCTCATTATCAGTGTATAGATACTCACATCATTATACAGTACAGTGTGCTCATTATCAGTGTATAGATACTCACATCATTATACAGTGCACTGTGATCATTATCAGTGTATAAATACTCACATCATTATACAGTGCAGCCTCCTCATTATCAGTGTATAGATACTCACATCATTATACAGTGCAGTGTGCTCATTATCAGTGTATAGATACTCACATCATTATACAGTACAATGTGCTCATTATCAGTGTATAGATACTCACATCATTATACAGTACAATGTGCTCATTATCAGTGTATAGATACTCACATCATTATACAGTACAATGTGCTCATTATCAGTGTATAGATACTCACATCATTATACAGTGCAGTGTGCTCATTATCAGTGTATAGATACTCACATCATTATACAGTACAATGTGCTCATTATCAGTGTATAGATACTCACATCATTATACAGTACAGTGTGCTCATTATCAGTGTATAGATACTCACATCATTATACAGTACAGTATGCTCATTATCAGTGTATAGATACTCACATCATTATACAGTACAGCGTGCTCATTATCAGTGTATATATACTCACATCATTATACAGTACAGTGTGCTCATTATCAGTGTATAGATACTCACATCTTTTTTTATTTTTTTTAAGAGCTTTATTTGAAAACAAACGTGTACAGAGATATATGCACCACAAGTGCCAGTTCGAATTATACAATTTCCGCCACTACATTCAACACATGAGTACATAGAGCAGAGAAAAAAAAAAAAAAAAATTCACACACAAGTAGAAGGCACATGTGACCTTAACATTAGCCATGGTCGTTTGTCATGGTGCAAAATAATAATAAAAGTGTAAGCTCTATCTTTTCCAGTTTTCCTTACCACTTTACATTCCACTAAATCTGGAGGGGTATATATTTGATAGTTATTATTAAATTAAAGCGACATACTATATAGTTATATTGGTATCAATATAAAAAGAAAAGAAAAAAAAAAAAAAAAAAAGAAGAAAAAAGAAGAATTTAACGATTCAGGCCAGGGGCAGGGCCCTGAGTGTTAGACATCTAGGGGAGGGGCCATCCCTGGGTCAGGGGCAGGAAGAATGGGGCCGGCAGAAAGCCGTACGGTGTCAGCCCAGAAGAGCCAGACACTCATCTAGGGAGCAGGTGTTCCCCCACTCCACATCTGAAGTAAAATTTAATGAACATCAAGTTTTGCTATGAGCATGTAATGATATCTCTCCAGCCGCAGGAGGCCGTGAACTCTCAGTCTCCAGTCGTCCAATGAGGGCACAACTGTCGATTTCCAGTGGGCGGGGATCAGAGCTTTCGCACCCATCAGCATATACATAAGTAGGGTCTTTTTTACTGGGTTTTGTATGCGGTACGGAAAATGAAAGAGCAAGGACTCCGGAGCTCTGGGAATATCCATCTCCAGGATCCGTGTCATCTCTCCCCAGACATCTCTCCAATAATTTTCAATAAGGGGACAATCCCACCAAATATGCAGAATCGAGCCCATCCCCCCACAGCCCCTCCAGCACCGGTCGATACTCACATCTTTATACAGTGCAGTGTGCTCATTATCAGTGTATAGATACTCACATCATTATACAGTGCAGCATGCTCATTATCAGTGTATAGATACTCACATCATTATACAGTACAGTGTGCTCATTATCAGTCTATAGATACTCACATCATTATACAGTACAGTGTGCTCATTATCAGTGTATAAATACTTACATCATTATACAGTGCAGTGTGCTCATTATCAGTATATAGATACTCACATCATTATACAGTACAGTGTGCTCATTATCAGTGTATAGATACTCACATCATTATACAGTGCAGTGTGCTCATTATCAGTGTATAAATACTCACATCATTATACAGTACAGTGTGCTCATTATCAGTGTATATATATACTCACATCATTGTACAGTGCAGCATGCTCATTATCAGTGTATAGATACTCACATCACTATACAGTACAGCATGCTCATTATCAGTGTATAGATACTCACATAATTATACAGTGGGGCGTGCTCATTATCAGTGTATAGATACTCAGATCATTATACAGTGTAGTGTGCTAATTATCAGTCTATATATACTCACATCATTATACAGTGCAGCATGCTCATTATCAGTGTATAGATACTCACATAATTATACAGTGCAGCGTGCTCATTATCAGTGTATAGATACTCACATCATTATACAGTGCAGCGTGCTCATTATCAGTGTATAGATACTCACATCATTATACAGTGCAGTGTGTTCATTATCAGTGTATAGATACTCACATCATTATACAGTGCAGCGTGCTCATTATCAGTGTATAGATACTCACATCATTATACAGTGCAGTGTGCTCATTATCAGTGTATAGATACTCACATCATTATACAGTACAGCATGCTCATTATCAGTGTATAGATACTCACATCATTATACAGTGCAGTGTGCTCATTATCAGTGTATAGATACTCACATCATTATACAGTGCAGTGTGCTCATTATCAGTGTATAGATACTCACATCATTATACAGTGCAGTGTGCTTATCATCAGTGTATAGATACTCACATCATTATACAGTACAGCATGCTAATTATAAGTGTATAGATACTCACATCATTATACAGTACAGTGTGCTCATTATCAGTGTATATATACTCACATCATTATACAGTACAGCATGCTCATTATCAGTGTATAGATACTCACATCATTATACAGTGCAGTGTGCTCATTATCAGTGTATAGATACTCACATCATTATACAGTGCAGTGTGCTTATCATCACTGTATAGATACTCACATCATTATACAGTACAGTGTGCTCATTATCAGTGTATAGATACTCACATCATTATACAGTACAGTGTGCTCATTATCAGTGTATAGATACTCACATCATTATACAGTACAGTGTGCTCATTATCAGTGTATAGATACTCACATCATTATACAGTGCACTGTGATCATTATCAGTGTATAGATACTCACATCATTATACAGTGCACTGTGATCATTATCAGTGTATAGATACTCACATCATTATACAGTACAGTGTGCTCATTATCAGTGTATAGATACTCACATCATTATACAGTACAGTGTGCTCATTATCAGTGTATAGATACTCACATCATTATACAGTACAGTGTGCTCATTATCAGTGTATAGATACTCACATCATTATACAGTGCAGTGTGCTCATTATCAGTGTATAAATACTCACATCATTATACAGTGCAGTGTGCTCATTATCAGTGTATAGATACTCACATCATTATACAGTGCAGTGTGCTCATTATCAGTGTATAGATACTCACATCATTATACAGTGCAGCGTGCTCATTATCAGTGTATAGATACTCACATCATTATACAGTGCAGTGTGCTCATTATCAGTGTATATATACTCACATCATTATACAGTACAGTGTGCTCATTATCAGTGTATAGATACTCACATCATTATACAGTGCAGAGTGCTCATTATCAGTGTATAGATACTCACATCATTATACAGTGCATTGTGCTCATTATCAGTGTATAGATACTCACATCATTATACAGTGCAGTGTGCTCATTATCAGTGTATAGATACTCACATCATTATACAGTGCACTGTGATCATTATCAGTGTATAAATACTCACATCATTATACAGTACAGCCTCCTCATTATCAGTGTATAGATACTCACATCATTATACAGTGCAGTGTGCTCATTATCAGTGTATAGATACTCACATCATTATACAGTACAGCGTGCACATTATCAGTGTATAGATACTCACATCACTATACAGTACAGCATGCTCATTATCAGTGTATAGATACTCACATCATTATACAGTACAGTGTGCTCATTATCAGTGTATAGATACTCACATCATTATACAGTACAGTGTGCTCATTATCAGTGTATAGATACTCACATCATTATACAGTGCAGTGTGCTTTTTATCACTGTATAGATACTCACATCATTATACAGTGCAGTGTGCTCATTATCAGTGTATAACTCACATTATTATACAGTGCAGCGTGCTTATTATCAGTGTATAGATACTCACATCATTATACAGTACATTGTGCTCATTATCAGTGTATATATACTCACATCATTATACAGTACAGTGTGCTCATTATCAGTGTATAGATAGTCACATCTTTATACAGTGCAGTGTGCTCATTATCAGTGTATAGATACTCACATAATTATACAGTGCAGTGTGCTCATTATCAGTGTATAGATACTCACATCATTATATAGTGCAGTGTGCTCATTATCAGTGTATAGATACTCACATCATTATACAGTGCAGTGTGCTCATTATCAGTGTATAGATACTCACATCATTATACAGTACAGTGTGCTCATTATCAGTGTATAGATACTCACATCATTATACAGTACAGTGTGCTCATTATCAGTATATAGATACTCACATCATTATACAGTGCAGTGTGCTCATTATCAGTGTATAAATACATCATTATACAGTGCAGTGTGCTCATTATCAGTGTATAACTCACATTATTATACAGTGCAGCGTGCTCATTATCTTTTTTTTTTTTTTATTGAGAAAAGTTTTGTTACAGTTTTCACAAAGCAATTGGTACAGTGATACTTTACTGTATAACATCCAGCATTAAATAACTTGTTTACACCATTTTTTTCCCCCCTCTTACATCCATAAATGGTACAGGGATGTTTAGCTTCCTCACATTACATCCAATATATACTTTGTTCAATCTTTCATCCAGCTTACTACCTCTACAGAGTGAACCACTATACTCTTGTTAATATGGATTAGTTCAGTGCTATTCTCATTTTTTTTTTTTTAATTATGTTAATCTTGGTTGTTTCTCTAAATAGGTTACTAAAAAAAAGAAAAGTCTTAATAACACATCCTTTTTCTTGATGTGTTTGACTATTAAATATCTCATACACTATAACAACAAAAAAAAAAAAAAAAAAAAAAAAGGGAAAAAGAAAAATCAAAAAAAGAGTTAATCTTACAGCTCCCCCCTCCATCCCTCTCCCCTCCTACGCCCTCCAGCTCCCCCTGAGTTGTTCCTCTTGAATATATATAGAATTTTCAAATGGTTTAATAATAATTTGTTGTATTGCAGGATCTAACGATCTCGGGGTCGATCCGATATAAAGCGTCGCCCGCAAAAGCCGGCGACGCCAATATTTACGCTGATTTGGTATCCTATATACGGTGTAACCTAGAAGTTACGCGCGTATATTTCTGCCGTCGCCCGTAGTTTTTTGGGCCATAGGCAGGTATACCAAACCAGCGCAGTTTGGTATCCAATATGCAGCGTAAGGACTTACGTGGCGAAAATGGAGAAAACTTACTCCATTTTCACCTCGCCACAAAAAGCAGCCGTAAGAAGCCTTACGCTGACTATTGGAGCCCCGTAACTCCCTAAACTAACTAGAAAATAAACCTAACACCTAACGCATGCGCAATGTCTATCTCCCTGTCAACCGCGATCTGCTAAATAAAACCTAACACCTAACGCATGCGCAATGTCTATCTACCTGTCAACCGCGATCCCCCCCCCTGAAATCCCTAATAAAGTTATTAACCCCTAATCTAATCCCCCTATACCGTCGCCAGCTATATTAATATTATTAACCCCTAATGTAAGCCCCTTACACCGCCGCCATCTCTATTAAAATGATTAACCCCTAATTTAATCTACCTACCCCGCCGCCAGCTATATTATCTATATTAACCCTAAGTATATTATAGTTAATATAGGTATTACATTATATATATTAACTATATTAACCCTAATTATATTAGGGTTAATATAGTTAATATAGTTACTATAGTATTTATATTAACTATATTAACTCTATCTAACCCTAACTAAATTTATATTAAATTAATCTAATTCATTTATAAACTAAAATATTCCTATTTAAATCTAAATACTTACCTATAAAATAAACCCTAAGATAGCTACAATATAATTAATAATTACATTGTAGCTATGTTAGGGTTAATATTTATTTTACAGGTAAATTGTTAATTATTTTAACTAGGTATAATAGATATTAAATAGTTATTAACTATTTAATATCTACCTAGTTAAAATAATTACCCAATTACCTGTAAAATAAATCCTAACCTAAGTTATAAATACACCTACACTATCAATAAATTTAATAAACTACAAACATCTATCTAAAAATACAATTAAATTAACTAAACTAAATTACAAAAAAAAACAAACACTAAATTACAAAAAATAAAAAAAATTTAAGCTAATTACACCTATTCTAAGCCCCCTAATAAAATTATAAACCCCCAAAATAAAAAAAATTCCCTGCCCTATTCTAAATTAAACAAATTTCAAAGCTCTTTACCTTACCAGCCCTTAAAAGGGCCTTTTGTGGGGCATGCCCCAAAGAATTCAGCTCTTTTGCATACAACAAATACAATCCCCCCCCCCCATTACAACCCACATACCCCTATTCTAAAACCACCCAAACCCCCCTTAAAAAAGCCTAACACTACCCCCCTGAAGATCTCCCTACCTTGTCTTCACCACACCGGGCCGAACTCCTGATCCGATCCGGGCGATGTCTTCCTCCAAGCGGCAAAGAAGAATTCTTCCTCCGGCGATGTCTTCCTCCAAGCGGCAAAGAAGAATTCTTCCTCCGGCGACGTCTTCCTCCAAGCGGCAGCAAAGTCTTCATTCTTCCGGCGGCATCTTCAATCTTCTTTCTTCGCTCCGCCGCCGCGGAGCATCCATCCCGGCCGACTGCTGTACTACGAATGAGGTACCTTTAAATGACGTCATCCAAGATTAATTTAATATAAATTTAGTTAGGGGTGTTAGGGTTAGATAGAGTTAATATAGTTAATATAAATACTATAGTAACTATATTAACCCTAATATAATTAGGGTTAATATAGTTAATATATATAATGTAATAACTATATTAACTATAATATACTTAGGGTTAATATAGATAATATAGCTGGCGGCGGGGTAGGTAGATTAAATTAGGGGTTAATCATTTTAATAGAGATGGCGGCGGTGTAAGGGGCTTACATTAGGGGTTAATAATTTTAATATAGATGGCGGCGGTGTTAGGGGCTCACTTTAGGGGGTTATAGATATAATATAGCTGGCGGCGGGGTACGGGAGCGGCGGTTTAGGGGTTAATAACTTTATTAGGTTGCGGCGGGGTACGGGAGCGGCGGTTTAGGGGTTAATAGCTTTTTTATTGTTAGGCTAGTGAGGGGGGATAGCGGATAGAGGGTTAGACAGTGCGGGCTTTGTTAGGGAGGCGTGTTAGACAGTGCGGGCTATGTTAGGGAGGCGTGTTAGACAGTGCGGGTGTTTTAGACTTTAGTCAGGTTTTATAGGCGCCGGCAGATTCTAACGTGGCGCAAGTCACTGGCGACGCCAGAAATTTGTACTTGCGCAGATTTCTGGACATCGCTGGTTTGTCAGACTTACGGCACGTTAGCATCTGACGGCGACCTATATGGGATAGCTCGAGTTGCGAGCTGAAACTGCGGGCGACGCCGGTTCCCTCGCTTGCGCCGCAAACTGCGATCTATATCGGATCGCGGCCCTCATATATAACTCCAATTTAGTCATAAATTTTGCTATTTGTTTTTCCGACTGACTATCTGTATCAAATTGCTCGTAAGTCATTTGCTGTTGTATTCGCCTTAAGAAAATCTTTATACTTAAGTTCTTTTTGGAATTCCATTCACATAGTATCATATTCCTAACAATTAAAATTATGGTATTTAATAAACGAGTGCATGACCCGTATACTACCCCTTTTGCTAGAAAGAGAACTTCCTTCGGAGTGATGTCCACGTTAATTTTACATTTTTTTTTCAACCAATAAGTTATTTTTAGCCAAAAAGTGTTAATTTTGGGGCAAGAATACATACAATGTACTATATCTGCTCTTTCATATCTACATCTCTTACAAAAACTATTTTGGGAATTACCCCACTTAGCTAACACATAAGGGGTTAGGTAAACATGATGTAGTATTTTAACTTGTGACTCTCTCCAGCTAGATAGTAAAGTGGCTTTTTTTGTTCTATTTATACTTCCTCTTAAATCCTCCTTAGTTATTTCAAGCTCTGGTAAAATTCTCAGCCATTTATTGATTGATTCATATATGTATTTTATCCTAATTTGATTGTTAAGTTTGTTATACAATGCTGAACAACTAATGTTCCCTTGTGAGAATATATTCAATATGGGAGTCAAATTATGCCAGTTGTCCTTCGTGTAAATAACCCTTCCTAATGAGTTACAGTAGTGTCTCAACTGAAGATATATGAAGAATTGTAAATTCTCCCAACCATACGTATCTTTTAAGTAGTTGAAGTCCCAAATACATTTCTTCTGGTTATCAATTATCTGGTATAAATAGGTAAAACCTCTTTCCTGCCAACGTTGACATACTTCAGCATTAATCATTACCTCAGGATTCCCTATTAACGGTAAAAAATTTGAAAAATGAAAATCTATTTTAAGAATCTTGCATATTTTTTGCCAAGCTATTATAAGATTCGTTATGTTATCCAATTTTTTCACCCTATCTGGCAACCTATTGTAATCTATATGTATTAAAGAGTTTAGACTATAAGGTTTTACTATGTTTTCTTCTAATTCTAAGTCTACGATCTTGTTATTATTAGAGATCCAAGCTAGTACTATTTTAACCAAGAACACCTGGTTATATAATTTTAGGTCAGGTAGCCCCATTCCACCCCAATCATTTGCGATGGACAATTTTGAATATGATATTCTAGCTTTTTTATTTTTCCAACATAGTTGAATTACTGCCTTCTTAATGCAAGCTAGATCCTTATTTTTAATTTTTAGTGGTAAGTTTTGCATTAAATATAAAATTTTAGGTGTTGTAATCATCTTAAACATATTAATTTTCCCCGCAAGGGTTATAGGTAAGTGTGACCATCTCTTAACTTCCTCTATGATTTTAGCAAATAAAGGATCATAGTTTAATTTGTACCAGTCGCCTGGTGTTATAGAGAAATTTATTCCCAAATACTTTATAGATGAATCTGCTACTGTAAACTTAGGGTTTCTAACCGAGCCCTTCTGTTTTAATAACCAAAGAATCTCAGATTTTTGTATATTGACTCTGTACCCCGAGAATGACCCAAATGTTTCTATCATTTCCGTTATTAATGGGATCTGTTTTTTAGAATTTCTTACAAATAATAGCATATCATCCGCATATGCTGCTACTTTTATTTCAATGTCCCCAATCCTTATACCTTGAGTTGTTCCTCTAATTTGTGTCATTAATGGTTCAAGAGCCAAATCAAATAATATTGGTGAGAGGGGACATCCCTGTCGGGTACCTCTGAACAATTCTATATATTCTGATTGTTGGCCATTTATACAAAAAGCAGTTTTTGGGGAAAAATATAAGTTCTTGATACATTCCAAAATATTGCCTTTAAATCCAAACATTCCCAGTGTATGGAAAAGATGATCCCATTCTACCGAGTCAAAGGCTTTATGTGCATCCAAAGTTAATAACAATAGATCCTCTCCTTTTTTAATAAGCTTATCCTTGTTGGCCCATACGTATGAGATAACATTTGTAACTCTTCTAATATTATAGAAATATGATCTACCATTAATGAATCCTGATTGATCTGAATGTATTAAAGTCGAGATCACTTTTTGTAGCCTGTCAGCTAAAATGCTTGTCAATATCTTTAAATCTGAGTTTAATAATGAAATTGGTCTGTAAGAGGCCAAATCTTGATAATCTTTACCTGGTTTAAGTAAAAATATAGTAGTAGAGTCCATAAACCTGTCTATTCTTGATTCCTGAAGGTGAGAAAATACATAGTTATAAACCCTTTGCAAAATTGGTGCTATTTCTGTATTCATTAATCTATAGAACTCGTTTGGGAGATCATCCGGGCCACTAGCTTTATTTACCGATAGAAATTTGATCTTCCCAACTATTTCCTCCAACTCTATCGGGCGATTCAACCCTTCTAATTGGTCTATAGAAACTTGAGGTACTCTAACTTTCTCCCAAAACTTCCTTTTATTTTCCAAATTTATTCCCTGTGTTCTATATATATCTGAATAATACTCTTTAAAAGCTTTTAAAATTCCTTCTTGGGAAGATATATTAATATCATCTTTTTTAATATTAGCTATAACTGTTTTTTTCTTGTTTATTTTATTTAGACCAGCCAGCTATCTGCCAGACTTGTTACCAAATCTTTGAAATCTACTTTTACCCCTAATGTCCTCCTGCGTAGACCTTTGCATTAAAAATAGGTTCCGTTGCTTATTTGCCAGTATATATTTATTCCAATTCTCTATGGAGGCATCTCTTAGATATTGATTGTATGCGTTATTTAAGGTATTTAATAACTGTATCTCACGTTTACCTAACTTCTTTTTCTTATAGGCCATAAATGTGATCATCTCTGATTTTAAGACTTTTGCAGTTTCCCAATATAGTAATGGTTTCACTATATGTTGGCTATTAGTGTTCTCAAATTCCTTTAGCTTGTTCTTTAAAAAATTGAGAAATTCTGTATTTTCTGCCAGATATTTGGGAAAGAAAAAATTATTCCTTTTCTTAATTCGGGATCCATATACTAGGCCTATCGGAGCATGATCTGAGAGGGTTATAGGGTATATAGTTGTATCTGTAATTATTGGTATTAAATTTTTTGAGACCAATAGTAGGTCTATCCTTGAATATGACTTATGGGTTTTTGAAATACACGTATATTCCCGAACTCCCGGGTTCCTATATATCCATAGATCACATACTCCTATATTGGTAAATATATCTTTAAAAATCTTAGTCTCTCTTCGAGAATTTCTACCTACCTTCTTATTATTCCCGGACTGAAATCTATCTACTGGCATTCTAGGAACCATATTAAAATCCCCTCCCAAGATTATTTTTGTGTCTAAGTATTTCATTAATTTACACTGAAGTTCATCCCAAAATTTTTTGTTGTACTCATTAGGCCCATAAACGTTACAGATTGTGAAGATTTCAAAATTAATTTCTATTTTGATAATAACTATACGTTCGTTGTCTTCTATATTTTTTTCCAAAATTCTATAGTTTAGATTTTTATTAATGAGTATAGCTACCCCTTTCTTCCTTGCTTTGCAGTCAGTTGCTATAATTTCACCTATCCAATTACACTTTAATTTCATATTTTCCGTCTCCTTTAAATGGGTCTCCTGGATTAAGGCAATATCTGTACCTAATGTTTTCAGATATTTTATTATAGCCTTCCTCTTGATAGGGGATGTTATCCCACCAACGTTCCATGAAATTATTTTAATTTTTTCCATTACTTTGCTGTGTAGCTGTTAAATGTATATTCGTGTAGTATTGGAGTACAAGTATATTTTAAATCATCCACCTAACCGTAAGTAGGGGAGCTAGGAGGGAACGCAAGGCGGGGGGGAGGGAGAAGAGAAAAAAAACCCAAAAAAACCCTAACCGGAAAATAAACAAATTTGCAATCAACACTTGTTTCCCTTTAAATTTAAAATTTATACTCATATTTACACTCATACAATATATAACCAAGATTTTCAAAACCCCTAGGTTCTTATATTTATTCCAACTCATCACTTTATCTTTAAACCATTTTAAAAAACTGCTTAACTTCTTCTGTGTCTTCAAAGACCTTTACACCTTCTTCACCTATATATTTCAATTTTGCTGGGTATATAACCACTGCTTTATGCCCTGCTGCTATTAGGTTTGTACACAAGGGGGTCATTTTTTTTCTCTTATTCAATGTTTCCATAGAGTAGTCACTGAACATTAACAACTTTTTCCCTTCAAACTCCAAGCTAACTTTCTTCCTGTATAAGTTCATCATTTTAACCTTATCTTGAAAGTCTAGGAATTTAGCAATTACTGCTCTAGGTTTTTGTTCGATGGAGTTCTGTCTTATTGCTCCTATTCTGTGAACTCTTTCTATCCTTAATGGTAATTCTTTCTCTTCAACCCCTAGTATCCTGGGTAGCTGTATTGACATGAATTCCTGTAGACTCTTATCAATTCCCCCTTCTTGTAGGCCTATGATTCTTACGTTGTTTCTACGTGCTCTATTTTCTAGATCTTCAATTTTTGCACATAACTCCAAAATCTGACTACTACTCTTATTCTGTATCTGTTCTAATCTGCTTTGATTGTCTTCTAGCTCAGATATTCTTTCTTCGGCTTCCTGCATTCTCCCTGAAAAACTCTTGAAATCTTCTGCTAGTTTAGAAACTTCAGACTGAATTTTATCAAAGCGTGGCATAAACATCTCTGAGAGTTTCCTAACCACCCAGTCTCCTTCCCCTGATAGAGAACCCTCTTCACCTCCTCCATCTAAGGAGGTTTCACCCTGTGACTTCCTAGTGACATTCTGTTTTTTCTCTTGTGTTTTTTGTCTTTTAGACATTATGTTGTTCTGTGTATTAGTGATATATTTATCCATATATACAACCAAGGTAATGTAACAAACAGCAAATAAACAAGTATTTTAGTTTCCCTTTTGTGTCTATAAGGTGTGTATCTGATTTCAGATCTTTTTGTGTATTACTTATCCCTATTCAGGGGATATTTCTTAGTGAGAAAAAAAAAAAAAAAAAAAAGCAAAACAAACAAACATAAAAAAAAAATAATAATTTCAACGTGTATCTTCAAAATACAAAAGTGTACCACAAACCAATGTGATTACCACTGTGATTACTCTAAGAAAGGGTATCTCCCCCTGTTGAAGCCAGCTATATTAAAAAAGTGGTTGGAGCTAACCTTGTCTTGTTTAGGGGTTAGGCTTAGTGAGGATATGCGCCTTTATAACTGGAATTTAGTTAAGGCTATAGGGTTGTAACTATAATTTCTACTAATGAAAGTAAGCACCTCTGTATTCCGTGTTTTTGTTAATTATCTCTGTAGTCTATGTCAATAAGAATAACCACCTTTATATTCAGTATTGATGTTACATTTACAGATTTATACCTGTACCCTGTGCGCATAAAAATGAACACCTTTGTATATGATATCTCTATGCAGTTATATCTATAACATAAACTATCTAAGGATACCACCTTTATATTCTATATTATAACTGCTGCTATAAAATATATTCTAGGTCTCTAAGAATGTCTCATGTACGCCAGAAAAAAGTACGCAGAGGTGGCTGAGGAAGGTCTGGCAGACCAACATCAAGACTCAGAGACATTAATACCGAAATCTCGTCGATACCCACAGAGGAGGAGGGCCAATCTATCTCAGAAATATGCTTAGATACTGAAAACGTTATTAATCTTTCTTCCACAGTGCTTACTAAAACACAGATAGAGGTACTATCTTTAGGTCTTGGTTTCTCCCCCACTTCACACTTTAAACTATTTGACACAATAGTTGACTTAAATAGATTTGTCAGATCTATAGTTCTTAAAAAGCATTTTTTGGGCTCAATCAGTCAAAGTGTAGAAGTGGGGGAAAAACATGGTCAAAAAAAACCTTGGTTTCGATTTTTCAGATGAATGTTCAGCATTAGATCTTTTGGCACTTGATAAAGAGAATTTGGACTTCTCTGATGTACAGGTATCTGGTGATGTACAAGACATCACCAGGCTTAAGAGAAAATCAAATTTTTTTTATCCTGTCCAGGCACGATCTAGTGCCATTGAAGTTTTTCAAAAAACTGTTGAACAAGAATTAAAGAAATTGTCTGGTAAGGCACTTAACCCCTATAAGGATAATTTGTCTAAGGCACAACATTCTGCCATTAAACAACTACAGGCTAACTGTGAGTTAGTTATACGTAATTCTGATAAAGGGGGCAAGGTTGTTGTTTTGGATCGGCAGGCATATTTAACTGAGGCATATAGACAATTGTTGGACACTACAGTGTATGAAAAGCTCAAATTTAATCCCATTTTCTTTTACAAATCGGAGTTACGTAACATACTGGTTACAGCATTGAATGAGGGAATCATTAAACAATCTAATTTTGACTTTCTATACACTGAGCATCCGGTCATGGCCATTTTTCACTATTTGCCAAAGGTCCATAAGCAAGGTACCAACCCCCCAGGGAGACCTATAGTGGCAGGGATTGGATCCCTCAATGAACCACTTTCGGAACTCATTGATGGTTATCTTCAACCATTTGTATTGAACCTTACAAGTTACATTAAGGACACGTCTGATGTTATTAGCCAGGTTGAAAGAATTCAATGGCATAAAGAATTTACTTTTGTTACCATTGACGTGTCCTCACTGTATACATGTATACCTCATCAACAGGGCATACAAGCAATTGAATTTTTTTTTGAATACTTTTTCAAACTATGACGAGGCTTTGAAACTGTTCATCAAGACTGCTGTGGAATATTTGTTGACACACAATTTTTTCTTGTTTGAGGGGGAGTTCTATCTCCAGAGGCGTGGGACCGCTATGGGGGCCAAATTTGCCCCCTCCTATGCCAACCTGTATATGGGTTGGTGGTAGCTGTCCCACATCTATGGAGATAGAAACCCCTTCAGACAATTTATCCAATATTACGGTCGGTACATTGACGACATCCTTCTTATCTGGAAGGGCCCAATGGATCTTCTTGAACTGTTTCAAATCTATCTCCAGGACAATTTGTTGAATCTTAAATTCACTATGGAGGTTAACACATCTTCGATTTCATTTCTTGATATCGAATTATGTGCTAATTTACATACCTCCACTATTGAAACACAATTGTTTCGCAAACTCAGTGCTGGAAATACCATCTTGAATGCCCAGTCATGTCATCCTAGACATACCATAAATTCCATACCCAAGCCCCAATACATCAGGGTTAAACGTAATTGCAGTAACCCACAGACTTATTCAAAATTCTCAGCACAATTAACGTCCAGACTCATTGAGAGAGGGTATTCTAAGGACCTTCTTGAACGGACCAAACAGGAAGTTGACCAGTTTGACAGGAAGACTTTCTTTCAATCAGAAAAACCAACCAAAATGAGTAGATTTAACAAACTCAAGTTCATCACTACATATAGTGTTGAATTTGGGCAAATCTGTGATATAGTACGGAAAGCTCTACCAATTCTAGACACAGATGAGAGCCTTAAGAGCATTACAAGAGATGGTACATGCTTTGTGTCACGCAAATCACCAACTTTAGGGAATCTTCTCTCTCCTTCTATGCTGCCAAGGAAACCACATACACAAAATTGGCTTTCAATTAAGCCAGGGTTTTTCAAATGTGGTAGCAGGAGGTGCAAATTTTATTCTTATGCTTCTTTTGGGACAAGCTTTGTATCTTCTGCGAATGATAAGAGTTTTCAAATACGGGAACATATGACTTGCAATTCTTGTTATGTCATCTATCTTTTGACATGCAAGGGTTGTTCGAGGCAGTATGTAGGTCAAACTACACGAGCCTTGAAAGATCGTTTTCTTGAGCATTTACGCTCTATAGAGGACTCTGAGTCCACTACCCCAATATCTTTGCATTTCATAAAATATCACAACTCTGACATCTCCCTCTTGACATTCCAGGGTATCCAATGTATCCCAAGACACCCCAGAGGGGGTAATAGAGGGATAGCCCTCAGTAAAAAGAGAGGTTTTTTGGATTTTTCATTTAGATACTCGAATGCCAATTGGTCTTAATTCAGAGTGGGATGTTAAGCTATATGTGGATCAATAGTAAGCCAGATTTGAATGTCAATTTATACATACCCTTTTATTTTTATTTTTTATTTTTCAAAACTTTTTTTCAATTATTAAAATCAATTTGTTCATTGCTGTACCTTTAAATTTTTCATCACATTCAGCATTTAAAGATATTTGGCTTCAATTGTTTTTTTGTAAATAATTATACGCATGTTAATAGTGCACAGATCCCAAATAATTTTCAGCATATTATAGATATCAATTAATATATATATTCATGTAGTAAAAGAAATCCTTTTTTTTTTTGTGGCTATTTTTATTTTAGGGACTGTAGCAATTTTTGCGTGTTATATATTTTTTTCACATTTTCCCCTAGTGTGCACCCAATTTTTCCTACATGTGCATTGTTGCTTACACATAATTGGTCAAGCAATTATTCAGGAGGAGTTTACCTGTGCATATAAACCTAGGAATTATGGGTGCACGTTATGGTCACTGAGGAGCTAATGCTGACAATGTGCTCAATGCACTAGGAAACGCGTCTGACCATTGTTGTTTTTTCCTGACCAGAGCTGCCAGCCGTATTATTATTTTTGATGCCTATATACCTGCCTATACACTTGTAATGTGATTTATCACAAATAAAGGAGTTGGATCAAATACTATTTACTTCATATTCCTTTACCTACCTGGGTGCGCTGACTACCATTGTCTCTCTAAGAATGTGTTTTTAGTATATTTTTACTGCACAGGTATCCAAAAAATGCTTAGCTTGTAGGGCTGCAAATATATATACAGGAATAGACAGTTTTGTCATTTAACACTTAATGACTTGCTACACAACCCTTATACTTAATATGTCTACTCATACCAAACTCCAATACTGCCAGTTTTAAATGGGTTCCTGGACTCTCATTATATATATTTCAACAAAGTTCTATTTGTGCCTAGAGTCCGTTTTCAAATGTTTAGACCGTAAGTCTTTTTAATTAAGCTTTCTTGTTGTACACAGTCCCATCTTTCAAATAAATACAGAAATACAGAATAGTCCTCCTGTTTTGGAGTATAGGCTCCTATTTTCATATGGCTTCTGTAACACTTGTGTCCTGTTATCTCCACAGATATATGTGTTTTTTCCCAGCTTCTCAGCTCTTATATAAACTAGACCAGTATATGAACAGGAGATATGCTTCACACTACGTTCTTCAATTAACACCAAAATCTAGTTATATAGCCCTCTCCAAGAGCAATGTCCCTTGTGTTGTAAAGCAAGTTCAGTTATTTAGACTGTCTTGAAACTCCAAAACATAAACTCTCAACATAAATCCTTTTATCACCGCTGAGCCTCAGCTATTGTTTTTTTAACCCTTTGTGGCTATTGCTGCTTCTATCGTTTCCCAGCCTATGGGTTTTAGCAACATATATTTGCCCAGGGACTGATATAAGTGCAAGAGCGGGGTCTTATCCCAGACGCTCTGTGTTTCCTCTATTTTAATGTCTCTTAGTTCAGTTACTGTTCCTTTTAAGAAACCAGCCGCTATACATAATCTTGCACCAAAACCTTTTTTTTTTTTCAAAACAAGAACCGCTTATAGCAGTGAGCATATACTTGCGTAAAGAGTTCGTGGTCCATAATCCAGGAGTCTCTTCCCAGCCTGTGGGTCTGACTTGATCTTTTGTTCCAGCTTCCACTCCGAGTGTTAAGCTGTTATCTCCTCCTTTAGGTTTCTGCTGGGCCGATTTGCTCCCCCAGTTGTATCTATTTCTCCACGCTGTGGTGTTTGTTTGCGTTGCGGTTACTTGTTTGATGTATACGCCGCTGTAGATTTACACCAGCTGATGCGTCACACGTGTTCCTAACGGCTAGTAGTGATGTGCCATATAGTAGAAAAGGGGGTGTCTGGGCAAATAGACACTGTAGCCTGATATGTAGAGTTCCAACTGCTTAATACTGCTCTCCCTTTCCCGGGTGCAGTTTTTCAGGCCCGCTAAACTTGTGGCCAAGAATCTAGCAGTTTACTGGGATCTTCCAGGACGCTCACGCTGAGCGATGCACCAGCGCCTCCATTAGCTAGCTCCTCCTACCGGAACTCCCAGCGTGCTCATTATCAGTGTATAGATACTCACATCATTATACAGTACAGCGTGCTCATTATCAGTGTACAGATACTCACATCATTATACAGTACAGTGTCCTTATTATCAGTGTATAGATACTCACATCATTATACAGTACAGTGTGCTCATTATCAGTGTATAGATACTAACATCATTATACAGTACAGTGTGCTCATTATCAGTGTATAGATACTCACATCATTATACAGTACAGTGTGCTCATTATCAGTGTATAGATACTCACATCATTATACAGTACAGTGTGCTCATTATCAGTGTATAGATACTAACATCATTATACAGTGCAGTGTGCTCATTATCAGTGTATAGATACTCACATCATTATACAGTACAGTGTGCTCATTATCAGTGTATTGATACTCACATCATTATACAGTACAGTGTGCTCATTATCAGTGTATTGATACTCACATCATTATACAGTACAGTGTGCTCATTATCAGTGTATAGATACTCACATCATTATACAGTACAGTGTGCTCATTATCAGTGTATAGATACTCACATCATTATACAGTACAGCGTGCTCATTATCAGTGTATAGATACTCACATCATTATACAGTACAGTGTCCTTATTATCAGTGTATAGATACTCACATCATTATACAGTGCAACGTGCTCATTATCAGTGTATAGATACTCACATCATTATACAGTGCAACGTGCTCATTATCAGTGTATAGATACTCACATCATTATACAGTACAGTGTCCTTATTATCAGTGTATAGATACTCACATCATTATACAGTGCAACGTGCTCATTATCAGTGTATAGATACTCACATCATTATACAGTGCAACGTGCTCATTATCAGTGTATAGATACTCACATCATTATACAGTACAGTGTGCTTATTATCAGTGTATAGATACTCACATCATTATACAGTACAGCGTGCTCATTATCAGTGTATAGATACTCACATCATTATACAGTGCAGTGTGCTCATTATCAGTGTATAGATACTCACATCATTATACAGTACAGCGTGCTTATTATCAGTGTATAGATACTCACATCATTATACAGTACAGCGTGCTCATTATCAGTGTATAGATACTCACATCATTATACAGTACAGTGTGCTCATTATCAGTGTATAGATACTCACATCATTATACAGTACAGCGTGCTCATTATCAGTGTATAGATACTCACATCATTATACAGTGCAGTGTGCTCATTATCAGTGTATAGATACTAACATCATTATACAGTACAGTGTGCTCATTATCAGTGTATAGATACTCACATCATTATATAGTGCAGTGTGCTTATCATCAGTGTATAGATACTCACATCATTATACAGTACAGTGTGCTCATTATCAGTGTATAGATACTCACATCATTATACAGTACAGTGTGCTCATTATCAGTGTATAGATACTCACATCATTATACAGTACAGTGTGCTCATTATCAGTGTATAGATACTCACATCATTATACAGTACAGTGTGCTTATTATCAGTGTATAGATACTCACATCATTATACAGTACAGCGTGCTCATTATCAGTGTATAGATACTCACATCATTATACAGTGCAGTGTGCTCATTATCAGTTTATAGATACATCATTATACAGTGCAGAGTGCTCATTATCAGTGTATAGATACTCACATCATTATACAGTGCAGCCTGCTCATTATCAGTGTATAGATACTCACATCATTATACAGTACAGCGTGCTCATTATCAGTGTATAGATACTCACATCATTATACAGTACAGCGTGCTCATTATCAGTGTATAGATACTCACATCATTATACAGTGCAGTGTGCTCATTATCAGTTTATAGATACATCATTATACAGTGCAGAGTGCTCATTATCAGTGTATAGATACTCACATCATTATACAGTGCAGCCTGCTCATTATCAGTGTATAGATACTCACATCATTATACAGTGCAGTGTGCTCATTATCAGTGTATAGATACTCACATCATTATACAGTACAGTGTGCTCATTATCAGTGTATAGATACTCACATCATTATACAGTACAGCGTGCTCATTATCAGTGTATAGATACTCACATCATTATACAGTACAGTGTCCTTATTATCAGTGTATAGATACTCACATCATTATACAGTGCAACGTGCTCATTATCAGTGTATAGATACTCACATCATTATACAGTACAGCGTGCTCATTATCAGTGTATATATACTCACATCATTATACAGTACAGTGTGCTCATTATCAGTGTATAGATACTCACATCATTATACAGTGCAACGTGCTCATTATCAGTGTATAGATACTCACATCATTATACAGTACAGTGTGCTCATTATCAGTGTATAGATACTCACATCATTATACAGTACAGTGTGCTCATTATCAGTGTATAGATACTCACATCATTATACAGTACAGCGTGCTCATTATCAGTGTATAGATACTCACATCATTATACAGTACAGTGTCCTTATTATCAGTGTATAGATACTCACATCATTATACAGTGCAGTGTGCTCATTATCAGTGTATAGATACTCACATCATTATACAGTGCAACGTGCTCATTATCAGTGTATAGATACTCACATCATTATACAGTACAGCGTGCTCATTATCAGTGTATATATACTCACATCATTATACAGTACAGTGTGCTCATTATCAGTGTATAGATACTCACATCATTATACAGTGCAACGTGCTCATTATCAGTGTATAGATACTCACATCATTATACAGTACAGTGTCCTTATTATCAGTGTATAGATACTCACATCATTATACAGTGCAACGTACTCATTATCAGTGTATAGATACTCACATCATTATACAGTGCAACGTGCTCATTATCAGTGTATAGATACTCACATCATTATACAGTACAGTGTGCTTATTATCAGTGTATAGATACTCACATCATTATACAGTACAGCGTGCTCATTATCAGTGTATAGATACTCACATCATTATACAGTGCAGTGTGCTCATTATCAGTTTATAGATACATCATTATACAGTGCAGAGTGCTCATTATCAGTGTATAGATACTCACATCATTATACAGTGCAGCCTGCTCATTATCAGTGTACAGATACTCACATCATTATACAGTACAGCGTGCTCATTATCAGTGTATAGATACTCACATCATTATACAGAGCAGCGTGCTCATTATCAGTATATAGATACTCACATCATTATACAGTACAGTGTGCTCATTATCAGTGTATAGATACTCACATCATTATACAGTGCAGCCTGCTCATTATCAGTGTATAGATACTCACATCATTATACAGTACAGCGTGCTCATTATCAGTGTATAGATACTCACATCATTATACAGAGCAGCGTGCTCATTAACAGTGTATAGATACTTACATCATTATACAGTGCAGCGTGCTCATTATCAGTGTATAGATACTCACATCATTATACAGAGCAGCGTGCTCATTATCAGTGTATAGATACTCACATAATTATACAGTACAGTGTGCACATTATCAGTGTATAGATACTCACATCATTATACAGTACAGTGTGCTCATTATCAGTGTATAGATACTCACATCATTATAGAGTACAGTGTGCTCATTATCAGTGTATAGATACTCACATTATTATACAGTACAGTGTGCTCATTATCAGTGTATAGATACTCACATTATTATACAGTACAGTGTGCTCATTATCAGTGTATATATACTCATATCATTATACAGTACAGTGTGCTCATTATCAGTGTATATATACTCACATCATTATACAGTACAGTGTGCTCATTATCAGTGTATAGATACTCACATCATTATACAGTACAGTGTGCTTATTATCAGTGTATAGATACTCACATCATTATACAGTACAGTGTGCTCATTATCAGTGTATATATACTCATATCATTATACAGTACAGTATGCTCATTATTAGTGTATAGATACTCACATCATTATACAGTGCAGTGTGCTCATTATCAGTGTATAGATACTCACATCATTATACAGTACAGTGTGCTCATTATCAGTGTATAGATACTCACATCATTATACAGTACAGTGTGATCATTATCAGTGTATAGATACTCACATCATTATACAGTGCAGCGTGCTCATTATCAGTGTCTATATACTCACATCATTATACAGTGCAGCGTGCTCATTATCAGTGTATAGATACTCACATCATTATACAGTGCAGTGTGCTCATTATCAGTGTATATATACTCACATCATTATATAGTGCAGTGTGCTCATTATCAGTGTATATATACTCACATCATTATACAGTGCAGCGTGCTCATTATCAGTGTATATATACTCACATCATTATACAGTGCAGTGTGCTCATTATCAGTGTATAGATACTCACATCATTATACAGTACAGTGTGCTCATTATCAGTGTATAGATACTCACATCATTATACAGTGCAGTGTGCTCATTATCAGTGTATAGATACTCACATCATTATACAGTGCAGTGTGCTCATTATCAGTGTATAGATACTCACATCATTATACAGTAAACTGTGCTCATTATCAGTGTATAGATACTTACATCATTATACAGTGCAGTGTGCTCATTATCAGTGTATAGATACTCACATCATTATACAGTAAACTGTGCTCATTATCAGTGTATAGTTATTCACATCATTATACAGTGCAGTGTGCTCATTAACAGTGTATAGATACTCACATCATTATACAGTAAACTGTGCTCATTATCAGTGTATAGATACTTACATCATTATACAGTGCAGTGTGCTCATTATCAGTGTATAGATACTCACATCATTATACAGTAAACTGTGCTCATTATCAGTGTATAGTTATTCACATCATTATACAGTGCAGTGTGCTCATTATCAGTGTATAGATACTCACATCATTATACAGTACAGCGTGCTCATTATCAGTGTATAGATACTCACATCATTATACAGTACAGCGTGCTCATTATCAGTGCATAGATACTCACATCATTATACAGTACAGTGTGCTCATTATCAGTGTATAGATACTCACATCATTATACAGTACAGTGTGCTCATTATCAGTGTATAGATACTCACATCATTATACAGTGCAGAGTGCTCATTATCAGTGTATAGATACTCACATCATTATACAGTGCAGTGTGCTCATTATCAGTGTATAGATTATCACATCATTATACAGTGCAGTGTGCTCATTATCAGTGTATAGATACTCACATTATTATACAGTGCAGTGTGCTCATTATCAGTGTATAGATACTCACATTATTATACAGTACAGTGTGCTCATTATCAGTGTATAGATACTCACATTATACAGTGTGCTCATTATCAGTGTATATATAATCACATCATTATACAGTGCAGTGTGCTCATTATCAGTGTATAAATACTTACATCATTATACAGTGCAGAGTGCTCATTATCAGTGTATAGATACTCACATCATTATACAGTACAGTGTGCTCATTATCAGTGTATAGATACTCACATTATACAGTGTGCTCACTATCATTGTATAGATACTCACATCATTATACAGTGCAGCGTGCTCATTATCCGTGTATAAATACTTACATCATTATACAGTGCAGAGTGCTCATTATCAGTGTATAGATACTCACATCATTATACAGTGCAGCATGCTCATTATCAGTGTATAGATACTCACATAATTATACAGTGCAGTGTGCTTATTATCAGTGTATAGATACTCACATAATTATACAGTGCAGAGTGCTCATTATCAGTGTATAGATACTCACATCATTATACAGTACAGTGTGCTCATTATCAGTGTATAGATACTCACATCATTATACAGTACAGTGTGCTCATTATCAGTGTATAGATACTCACATAATTATACAGTGCAGTGTGCTTATTATCAGTGTATAGATACTCACATCATTATACAGTGTGCTCATTATCAGTGTATAGATACTCACATCATTATACAGTGCAGTGTGCTCATTATCAGTGTATAGATACTCACATCATTATACAGTGCAGTGTGCTCATTATCAGTGTATAGATACTCACATCATTATACAGTACAGTGTGCTCATTATCAGTGTATAGATACATCATTATACAGTACAGTGTGCTCATTATCAGTGTATATATACTCACATCATTATACAGTACAGCGTGCTCATTATCAGTGTATAGATGCTCACATCATTATACAGTGCAGTGTGCTAATTATCAGTGTATAGATACTCACATCATTATACAGTGCAGTGTGCTCATTATCAGTGTATATATACTCACATCATTATACAGTGCAGCATGCTCATTATCAGTGTATAGATACTCACATCATTATACAGTACAGTGTGCTTATTATCAGTGTATATATACTCACATCATTATACAGTGCAGTGTGCTCATTATCAGTGTATAGATACTCACATCATTATACAGTACAGTGTGCTCATTATCAGTGTATAGATACTCACATCATTATACAGTACAGTGTGCTCATTATCAGTGTATAGATACTCACATCATTATACAGTACAGTATGCTCATTATCAGTGTATAGATACTCACATCATTATACAATACAGTGTGCTCATTATCAGTGTATAGATATTCACATCATTATACAGTACAGAGTGCTCATTATCAGTGTATAGATACTCACATCATTATACAATGCAGTGTGCTCATTATCATTATATAGATACTCTCATCATTATACAGTGCAGTGTGATCATTATCAGTGTATAGATACTCACATCATTATACAGTGCAGTGTGCTCATTATCAGTGTATAGATACTCACATCATTATACAGTACAGTGTGCTCATTATCAGTGTATAGATACTCACATCATTATACAGTGCAGCGTGCTCATTATCAGTGTATAGATACTCACATCATTATACAGTGCAGTGTGCTCATTATCAGTGTATATATACTCACATCATTATACAGTACAGTGTGCTCATTATCAGTGTATAGATACTCACATCATTATACAGTGCAGTGTGCTCATTATCAGTGTATAGATACTCACATCATTATACAGTACAGTGTGGTCATTATCAGTGTATAGATAATCACATCATTATACAGTACAGTCTGCTTATTATCAGTGTATAGATACTCACATCATTATACAGTGCAGTGTGCTCATTATCAGTGTATAGATACTCACATCATTATACAGTACAGTGTGCTCATTATCAGTGTATAGATACTCACATCATTATACAGTGCAGTGTGCTCATTATCAGTGTATAGATACTCACATCACTATACAGTACAGCATGCTTATTATCAGTGTATAGATACTCACATCATTATACAGTACAGTGTGCTCATTATCAGTGTATAGATACTCACATCATTATACAGTGCAGTGTGCTCATTATCAGTGTATATATACTCACATCATTATACAGTACAGTGTGCTCATTATCAGTGTATAGATACTCACATCATTATACAGTGCAGTGTGCTCATTATCAGTGTATAAATACTCACACCATTATACAGTACAGTGTGCTCATTATCAGTGTATAGATACTCACATCATTATACAGTAGCATTATGAAGCACACAATGTATTTTACTTTATACCTAGACACCATTACACTGGACAAGCTGATATTTGGCTGTGCTATATTACAGTATATTCTGCTGATGCCACTATTTAGCAAGTCGCTGCACCAAAGGATTATAGGGATGTACTATTAGCTCTTGAAACCTGACTGCTGGGAATAGGGCAGACACTGAGACAGTCAGTCACACTCTAATGCCCATGTTTAATGAGTGGTTCCACCCCCCCTACCCTAGGCTCTGTGATGTAGGATACCAGTTTTTGTTATGACGGAACAGCCATCTGGACTGTATCAGATCGGTATACTTAGCAGGGTCATCTGTCAAAGTCGTGCAGACACAGTAGAGGAAAAAACACCATCCCATTTATTGTCACTCCACCATATACTGCCCTTATTGCAATACAGGGAAGCGCTGATTTCCAAGTAATACAGGGATTGGCAAACAGTTTTGTAGATCCCTGTATTTTAGGCTTTGCATGCTAAGAGGCAAAATGAAGGACATTATGTAGGTACATTTATAATAAGAGAGAAAACAGCATTTTATTGATGAATTTCAGTATACAACAAAAATAAGTTAGACCAAACGTCCTTTGGTCGCAGCCTCATTTTACTTTTTTACTTTTTGTCAAGAATCTGGTGTGATGCAATTCCTCTTTAAAGTTTTTATAATTTTTCTGATCATTGTTTTCTTTTGAGTTGAGTATATTGTGTTGTGTTGCATATTAGGGCAAAGCAAAGAGAGCGCCACCTACAGCTTCTGTCGCAACTACACAACTTGCATATAGTAGGGCCGATTTAACAATTACATCGCTAAATGCCGACAGCATACACTGTCAGCATTTAACATTGCAGAAGCATTTCTTGTGAAATGTTTGTGTAATGCCGTCCCCTGCACATTCCCAACCAATCGGCCACTAGCAGGGGTTGTCAATCATCCCAATGGTATCTGATTGGGAGTATTGCGGTCTGCCATCTCAGACGTGGCGGACGAGTCAAGGAGCAGCGATCTTATGACCGCTGTTTCTTAACTTATGTTTCCGGTGAGCCAGAAACATCGGGCGGAGCAAGCAACATCGGCTGCTTGATAAACCTCCCCCTTTGTGTGAAAGCAGCCATAATATAAAGCAGTGTTTCCCAACTCCAGTCCTCAGGACCCTTAGTTCACCTGTGCTCTAGGTAAGATATAATGAATATTTCACATTTTAAAGGGACAGTCTAGTTAACATTAAACTTTCATGATTCAGATAGGGCATGTCATTTTAAACAACTTTTTCAATTTAGCTTTGTTCTTTTTGTATTCTTTGTTGAAAGCTAAACCTAGGTAGGCTCATATACTAATTTCTAAGCCCTTGAAGGCAGCCTCTTGACAGTTTTTCACAGCTAAAGGGCGTCAGTTCATGTGTACCATATAGATAACAGAGTTACTTATGAGAGGGCAATGATTGGCTAAAATGTAAGTCTGTCAAAAGAACTGAAATGAGGGGGCATTTTGCAGAGGTTTAGCTACAAGATCATCACAGAGGTAAAAAGTATATTAATATAACCCTGTTGGTTATGCAACACTGGAGAACAGGTAATAAAGCGATTATCTATATTTTTAAACAATAACAATTCTGGAGTAGACTGTCCCTTTAAGGGTACTGATGACTGGAGTTGAGAAACAGTGGAATAAAGTAATTGATGGATTATGTGATTTCCTGTCTGGAACTAACGATACAAAGGATGGGAAGCAGGTGTAAGTCAGTGCAGTAAGCTGTGTACAAGCCAGGAGTCAGAGCCAGAAGTGATGTCCAAAACCAAGCGTCTACACAGAAGGACTTCTTTAGTCTCCAGCATTGAATAGGAGTCTGAAATGGCTTTTTAACACCTACCATTCAGGTGAGGAGCCAGCATCAAGGTCAGGGTCACTTGCATGCAAAATGATAAAAATAGAGCTAAATTAGCGCACAGCTTCACAACAAGAATTCAGGCCACGCTAATCTGAACCTATTTAGCGCAACTATTGTCTCCAGCTACAGCAATCTACAGACGTTAGTGCTACTGCCAGTCCTAGTCCTCAGAATAGTGCAGCTCTTACCGCTCTGCAGCTTCCGACCACTTGTGAACACAGCGGGGCTCCAGTAAGTACAGCGCGGCTCAGACCACCCTGTAACAACCGGCCTCCAGTAAGTACAGCGCGGCTCAGACCACCCTGTAACATCCGGCCTCCAGTAAGTACAGCGCGGCTCAGACCACCCTGTAACAGCCGGCCTCCAGTAAGTACAGCGCGGCTCAGACCACCCTGTAACAGCCGGCCTCCAGTAAGTACAGCGCGGCTCAGACCACCCTGTAACATCCGGCCTCCAGTAAGTACAGCGCAGCTCAGACCACCCTGTAACAGCCAGCCTCCAGTAAGTACAGCGCAGCTCAGACCACCCTGTAACAGCCGGCCTCCAGTAAGTACAGCGCGGCTCAGACCACCCTGTAACAGCCGGTCTCCAGTAAGTACAGCGCAGCTCAGACCACCCTGTAACAGCCGGCCTCCAGTAAGTACAGCGCAGCTCAGACCACCCTGTAACAGCCGGCCTCCAGTAAGTACAGCGCGGCTCAGACCACCCTGTAACATCCGGCCTCCAGTAAGTACAGCGCAGCTCAGACCACCCTGTAACAGCCGGCCTCCAGTAAGTACAGCGCAGCTCAGACCACCCTGTAACAGCCGGCCTCCAGTAAGTACAGCGCGGCTCAGACCACCCTGTAACAGCCGGCCTCCAGTAAGTACAGCGCGGCTCAGACCACCCTGTAACAGCCGGCCTCCAGTAAGTACAGCGCAGCTCAGACCACCCTGTAACAGCCGGCCTCCAGTAAGTACAGCGCGGCTCAGACCACCCTGTAACAGCCGGCCTCCAGTAAGTACAGCGCAGCTCAGACCACCCTGTAACAGCCGGCCTCCAGTAAGTACAGCGCGGCTCAGACCACCCTGTAACAGCCGGCCTCCAGTAAATACAGCGCGGCTCAGACCACCCTGTAACAGCCGGCCTCCAGTAAGTACAGCGCGGTTCAGACCACCCTGTAACAGCCGGCCTCCAGTAAGTACAGCGCGGCTCAGACCACCCTGTAACAGCCGGCCTCCAGTAAGTACAGCGCGGCTCAGACCACCCTGTAACAACCGGCCTCCAGTAAGTACAGCACGGCTCAGACCACCCTGTAACAGCCGGCCTCCAGTAAGTACAGCGCGGCTCAGACCACCCTGTAACAGCCGGCCTCCAGTAAGTACAGCGCAGCTCAGACCACCCTGTAACAGCCGGCCTCCAGTAAGTACAGCGCGGCTCAGACCACCCTGTAACAACCGGCCTCCAGTAAGTACAGCGCGGCTCAGACCACCCTGTAACAGCCGGCCTCCAGTAAGTACAGCGCGGCTCAGACCACCCTGTAACAGCCGGCCTCCAGTAAGTACAGCGCAGCTCAGACCACCCTGTAACAGCCGGCCTCCAGTAAGTACAGCGCGGCTCAGACCACCCTGTAACAGCCGGCCTCCAGTAAGTACAGCGCTGCTCAGACCACCCTGTAACACCCGGCCTTCAGTAAGTACAGCGCGGCTCAGACCACCCTGTAACAGCCGGCCTCCAGTAAGTACAGCACGGCTCAGACCACCCTGTAACAGCCGGCCTCCAGTAAGTACAGCGCGGCTCAGACCACCCTGTAACAGCCGGCCTCCAGTAAGTACAGCGCAGCTCAGACCACCCTGTAACAGCCGGCCTCCAGTAAGTACAGCGCGGCTCAGACCACCCTGTAACAGCCGGCCTCCAGTAAGTACAGCGCGGCTCAGACCACCCTGTAACAGCCGGCCTCCAGTAAGTACAGCGCAGCTCAGACCACCCTGTAACAGCCGGCCTCCAGTAAGTACAGCGCGGCTCAGACCACCCTGTAACAGCCGGCCTCCAGTAAGTACAGCGCAGCTCAGACCACCCTGTAACAGCCGGCCTCCAGTAAGTACAGCGCGGCTCAGACCACCCTGTAACAGCCGGCCTCCAGTAAGTACAGCGCGGCTCAGACCACCCTGTAACAGCCGGTCTCCAGTAAGTACAGCGCGGCTCAGACCACCCTGTAACAGCCGGCCTCCAGTAAGTACAGCGCGGCTCAGACCACCCTGTAACAGCCGGCCTCCAGTAAGTACAGCGCGGCTCAGACCACCCTGTAACAGCCGGCCTCCAGTAAGTACAGCGCGGCTCAGACCCCCCTGTAACAGACGGCCTCCAGTAAATACAGCGCGGCTCAGACCCCCCTGTAACAGCCGGCCTCCAGTAAGTACAGCGCGGCTCAGACCACCCTGTAACAGCCGGCCTCCAGTAAGTACAGCGCGGCTCAGACCCCCCTGTAACAGCCGGCCTCCAGTAAGTACAGCGCGGCTCAGACCACCCTGTAACAGCCGGCCTCCAGTAAGTACAGCGCGGCTCAGACCACCCTGTAACAACCGGCCTCCAGTAAGTACAGCGCGGCTCAGACCCCCCTGTAACAGCCGGCCTCCAGTAAGTACAGCGCGGCTCAGACCACCCTGTAACAGCCGGCCTCCAGTAAGTACAGCGCGGCTCAGACCCCCCTGTAACAGCCGGCCTCCAGTAAGTACAGCGCGGCTCAGACCCCCCTGTAACAGCCGGCCTCCAGTAAGTACAGCGCGGCTCAGACCACCCTGTAACAGCCGGCCTCCAGTAAGTACAGCGCGGCTCAGACCCCCCTGTAACAGCCGGCCTCCAGTAAGTACAGCGCGGCTCAGACCCCCCTGTAACAGCCGGCCTCCAGTAAGTACAGCGCGGCTCAGACCACCCTGTAACAGCCGGCCTCCAGTAAGTACAGCGCGGCTCAGACCCCCCTGTAACAGCCGTCCTCCAGTAAGTACAGCGCGGCTCAGACCAGCCTGTAACAGCCGGCCTCCAGTAAGTACAGCGTGGCTCAGACCCCCCTGTAACAGCCGTCCTCCAGTAAGTACAGCGCGGCTCAGACCCCCCTGTAACAGCCGGCCTCCAGTAAGTACAGCGCGGTTCAGACCACCCTGTAACAGCCGGGCTCCAGTAAGTACAGCGCAGCTCAGACCACCCTGTAACAGCCGGCCTCCAGTAAGTACAGCGCGGTTCAGACCACCCTGTAACAGCCGGCCTCCAGTAAGTACAGCGCGGCTCAGACCACCCTGTAACAGCCGGCCTCCAGTAAGTACAGCGCGGCTCAGACCACCCTGTAACAGCCGGCCTCCAGTAAGTACAGCGCAGCTCAGACCACCCTGTAACAGCCATCCTCCAGTAAGTACAGCGCAGCTCAGACCACCCTGTAACAACCGGCCTCCAGTAAGTACAACGTGGCTCAGACCACCCTGTAACAGCCGGCCTCCAGTAAGTACAGCGCGGCTCAGACCACCCTGTAACAGCCGGCCTCCAGTAAGTACAGCGCGGCTCAGACCACCCTGTAACAGCCGGCCTTCAGTAAGTACAGCGCGGCTATGACCACCCTGTAACAGCCGGCCTCCAGTAAATACAGCACGGCTCAGACCACCCTGTAACAGCCGGCCTCCAGTAAGTACAGCGCGGCTCAGACCACCCTGTAACAACCGGCCTCCAGTAAGTACAGCGCAGCTCAGACCACCCTGTAACAGCCGGGCTCCAGTAAGTACAGCGTGGTTCAGACCACCCTGTAACAGCCGGCCTCCAGTAAGTACAGTGTGGCTCAGACCACCCTGTAACAGCCGGCCTCCAGTAAGTACAGCGCGGCTCAGACCCCCCTGTAACAGCCGTCCTCCAGTAAGTACAGCGCGGCTCAGACCCCCCTGTAACAGCCGGCCTCCAGTAAGTACAGCGCGGTTCAGACCACCCTGTAACAGCCGTCCTCCAGTAAATACAGCACGGCTAAGACCACCCTGTAACAGCCGGCCTCCAGTAAATACAGCGCGGCTCAGACCACCCTGTAACAGCCGTCCTCCAGTAAGTACAGCGCAGCTCAGACCACCCTGTAACAGCCGTCCTCCAGTAAGTACAGCGCGGCTCAGACCACCCTGTAACAACCGGCCTCCAGTAAGTACAGCGCGGCTCAGACCACCCTGTAACAACCGGCCTCCAGTAAGTACAGCGCGGCTCAGACCACCCTGTAACAGCCGGCCTCCAGTAAGTACAGCGCGGCTCAGACCACCCTGTAACAGCCGGCCTCCAGTAAATACAGCGCAGCTCAGACCACTCTGTAACAGCCGGCCTCCAGAAAATACAGCACGGCTCAGACCACCCTGTAACAGCCGGCCTCCAGTAAATACAGCGAGGCTCAGACCACCCTGTAACAGCCGTCCTCCAGTAAGTACAGCGCGGCTCAGACCACCCTGTAACAGCCGACCTCCAGTAAGTACAGCGCAGCTCCGAACCACCCTGTAACAGCCATCCTCCAGTAAGTACAGCGCGGCTCTGACCACCCTGTAACAGCCGGCCTCCAGTAAGTACAGCGCAGCTCCGAACAACCCTGTAACAGCCATCCTCCAGTAAGTACAGCGCGGCTCTGACCACCCTGTAAATGCCAGCCTCCAGTAAGTACAGCGCAGCTCCGAACCACCCTATCACAGCCAGCCTCCAGTAAGTACAGCGTGGCTCCGACCACTATGTAACAGTCGGCCTCCAGTAAGTACAGCACGGCTCCAACCACCCTGTAACAGCCAGCCTCCAGTAAGTACAGCGCGGCTATGAGCACGCTGTAACAGCCAGCCTCCAGTAAGTATAGCGCGGCTCTGAGCACGCTGTAACAGCCAGCCTCCAGTAAGTATAGCACAGCTCCGAACCACCCTGTAACAGCCGGCCTCCAGTAAGTGCAGTACAGCTCAGACCACCCTTTAACAGCCGGCCTCCAGTAAGTGCAGTACAGCTCAGACCACCCTGTAACAGCCGGGCTCCAGTAAGTGCAGTACAGCTCAGACCACCCTGTAACAGCCGGGCTCCAGTAAGTGCAGTACAGCTCAGACCACCCTGTAACAGTCGGCCTCCAGTAAGTGCAGTACAGCTCAGACCACCCTGTAACAGCCGGCCTCCAGTAAGTGCAGTACAGCTCAGACCACCCTGTAACAGCCGGCCTCCAGTAAGTACAGCGTGGCTCTGACCACCATGTAACAGTCGGCCTCCAGTAAGTGCAGTACAGCTCAGACCACCCTGTAACAGCCGGCCTCCAGTAAGTACAGCGTGGCTCTGGCCACCATGTAACAGCCGGCCTCCAGTAGGTACAGCGTGGCTCTGACCACCATGTAACAGCCGGCCTCCAGTAGGTACAGCGTGGCTCTGACCACCATGTAACAGCCAGCCTCCAGTAAGTACAGCGTGGTTCCAACCACCCTATAACAGCCGGCCTCCAGTAAGTACAGCGCGGGGAGATCTGACACAGACAATACATAAACCAATAAGAGAGGCTATGTCCTATTAAAACTTAACTTATGGACAGTTAAATTGGAATTTCATATAATTTTGACGTGTCACAAAATATTATTATTTTGTTTTATTAGAGAATTTAAAAATGTAAAGAAATGTAAAAAATCATTTTTAGCTTGCAAAATACCAAAACACAGCCCAAATAACAGGTGTTTGGTGTCAGGTATGTAGCACTTCCTCAGTAAATTGTTACAGGAAACAATATGGGCTGCTAAATTTCTCAAACCTCCTGTTGGGGTATTATATGGAATTGCAATTAAAAAAAATCCTATGGATGTGTCTCAGCCACTGAAATATGTGCTTAATCAGGCTACAAAACTCTTCACCTGCTCACTGGGGACACACGTATTATTTTACATATATCATATTCGATACAACTAACATTAAAGGGAGCAGCTTCCGTGTTTTAAACATAAAATATTGTTTTCTATAAATAAATTAATAAATAACCCATTACAGGGCCAGAGTGGCACGTTAACAGTCAAGAGTGAGCGAAAAGTGGTTTATCACGGGTGTTTGCGCACGTCGTGTTTACCGCTCAAAGTTGAAAGTAAACGCTATCGCTTGAGTGCAATTGTGATTTATTCTAGAATGATATTAAAAATGAAAAAGAGGGCGCCACATAGCGTGATACTGTTGAGTCAAGATCAAAGGGAGAATATTCAAAAAGGCTTACCGAAAAGCTATGCACCGTACTGTGACCGGTGCTATCGGGTGGACTAACACTCTCAGTGGTTAGTACACTGGATGGTCTCAGATGTACTGCAGACCATCCAGTGTACATCTGAGACCATCCAGTGTACTAACCACTGAGAGTGTTAGTCCGCCCGATAGCACCGGTCACAGTACGGTGCATAGCTTTTCGGTAAGCCTTTTTGAATATTCACCCTTTGATCTTGACTCAACAGTATCACGCTATGTGGCTCCCTCTTTTTCATTTTTAATTTCTAGAAATCTTCACTCCGAGGACCAGAGGAGATCGCCGCTTCACACTTTACTTCACATTGCCTTGATATCACCGCTCGACTACACGTGAGTTACATGGTTTGTGCACAGACTTGATTTTTTTCCAATATTTAGCGCACCCCGCTCTCGGTTCCCCTCGGGGTTCCTTGTATGACTATTCTAGAATGATTACTGCGTCCTTAAAGCTCTGTTAACTGTTTTGCACAAAACACATAAAACATACATTACAAAGTATAGTTACACTCATATTAACACTGTCTAATAAACATTATTAAAAAATATTGCACACAAAAGTTATAAGGGCTCGAAGATGTGAGGTCTCAGGTGTTAGAGAAAAAAAAGTCAGACAAAGAGCTTTAACAAAGACATACATACATATACATGTACAGTATAAAGATGATTATGTATGTGTGTGTATATATATATATATATATATATATATATATGTGTGTGTGTACATATGTATTTATATGTGTATACATGTATTTACAGACATATACACATAAATTTATATGTACACATATATAGATATATATATATATAATTGCATTGGAGCCCGTACAGTCAAGTAGATGAAAACATGTAAAGACATATTTATGCAATAGTCATATTTCATAAAGTGTTATACTGTGTACATACTGTAAATATTTCACATTCCAATGTTCTGCACATAGGGGAATATGTTCTATGTATATCTCTATACCTATATATATATATATATATATATATATATATATATATATATATATATATATATATATAAAAAATCATATGTATATATATATATATATATATATATTTACTAGTCCTAAAGCCCGTGTACACGGGCCATTTTTGCAGTACAGCGGTCCCACCCCTTGCTCTCTCTCTATCCCCCTCTCTTTTGCTCTCTCTATCCCCCTCTCTTTTGCTCTCTCTCTCCCCCCTCTCTTTTGCTCTCTCTCTCCCCCCTCTCTTTTGCTCTCTCTCTCCCCCTCTCTCTTTTGGTCTCTCTCCCCCCCTCTCTTTTGCTCTCTCTCCCCCCCTCTTTTGCTCTCTCTCTCCCCCCTCTCTTTTGCTCTCCCTATACCCCCTCTCTTTTGATCTCTCTTCCCCTTCTCTTTTGCTCTCTCTCTCCCCCCTCTCTTTTGCTCTCTCTCTCCCCCTTCTCTTTTGCTCTCTCTCTCCCCCCTCTCTTTTGCTCTCTCTCCCCCCCTCTCTTTTGTGCACCCCCCCTCTCTTTTGTGCAATCTGCCTCTTCTCTTTTGTGCACTCTCCCCCTCTCTTTTGTGCACTCTCCCCTCTCTCTTTTGCTCTCTCTCCCCCTCTCTTTTGCTCTCTCTCCTTCTTCTCTTTTGCTCTCTCTCTCCCCTCTCTTTTGCTCTCTCTCCCCCTCTCTTTTGCTCTCTTTCTACCCCTTCTCTTTTGCTCTCTCTCTCCCCTCTCTTTTGCTCTCTCTCCCCCTCTCTTTTGCTCTCTTTCTACCCCCTCTCTTTTGCGCTCTCTCTCCCCTCTCTTTTGCACTCTCTCTCCCTCTCTTTTGTGTACTCTCCCCCCTCTCTTTTGTGCACTCTCCCCCTCTCTTTTGTGCACACTCCCCCTCTCTTTTGCTGTCTCTCTCCCCCTCTCTTTTGCACTCTCTCTCCCTCTCTTTTGTGTACTCTCCCCCTCTCTTTTGTGCTCTCTCCCCCTCTCTTTTGTGCTCTCTCCCCCCTCTCTTTTGCTGTCTTTCTCCCCCTCTCTTTTGCTGTCTCTCTCCCCCCTCTCTCTTGCTGTCTCTCTCCCCCCTCTCTTTTAAGCTGTCTCTCTCCCCCCTCTCTTTTGCTGTCTCTCTCTCCCCTCTCTTTTGCTGTCTCTCTCCCCCCTCTCTTTTGCTGTCTCTCTCCCCCTCTCTTTTGTGCTGTCTCCTCCCCCTCTCTTTTGTGCTCGCTCTCCCCCTCTCTTTTGTGCTCTCTCCCCCCTCTCTTTTGTGCTCTCTCTCCCCCCTCTCTTTTGCTGTCTCTCTCCCCCTCTCTTTTGCTGTCTCTCTCCCCCCTCTCTTTTGCTGTCTCTCTCCCCCCCCTCTCTTTTGCTCTCTCTCTCCCCCCCCCCTCTCTTTTGCTGTCTCTCTCCCCCTCTCTCTTTTGCTGTCTCTCTCCCCCTCTCTCTTTTGCTGTCTCTCTCTCCCTCTCTCTCTCCCCACTCTTCTGCTCTCTCTATCCCCCCTCTTTAGAGCTCTCTGTCTCTTAGCAGCTGGCCCCGGTATCTGGCCCCGCCCGCATCACGCCCGGCCCCACCCACATCGCACCCGCCCGGCCACGCCCACTCCACCACACGACACCAGGTTAGTTGGAAGGCCAGGTGTGTTTGTCCTTGTGCGCAGTCTCTACTGCGCATGACAGCTTCGGACAAACACACTTGGCCTTTTATTATATAGGATATATACACTCACCGGCCACTTTATTAGGTACACCTGTTCAATTGCTTGGTAACACATCTAGACGTGGTGAAGACGACTTGCTTAAGTTTAAACCGAGCATCAGAATGGGGACTGTTTGTATGTGCCAGATGGACTGGTCTGAGTATTTAAAAAAACTGCTGATCTACTGTGATTTTCATGGTTTACAGAGAATGGTCCGAAAAAGAGAAAATATCCAGTGAGCGGCAGTTGTGTGGACAACAGTGCCTTGTTGAGGTCAGAGGATAATGGGTAGACTGGTTTGAGATGATAGAAAGACAACAGTAACTCAAATAACCACTCATTACAACCAAGGTATGCAGAATACCATCTCTGAACGCACATGTCAAACCTTAAAACAGATGGGATACAGCAGCAGAATACCACAACGGGTGCCACTCCTGTCAGCTAAGAACAGGAAACTGAGGCTACAATTCATACAGGCTCACCAAAATTGGACAATAGAAGATTGGAAAAACGTTGCCTGGTCTGATAAGTCTCGATTTCAGCTGTGACATTAACATAAACAACATAAAAGCATGGATCCATCCTGCCTTGTATCAAAGGTTCAGGCTGACAATGAGTTCACTGTACTCCAATGGCCTCCACAGTCACCAGATCTCAATCCAATAGAGCACCTTTGGGATGTGGTGGAATGGGAGATTCGCATTGTGGATGTGCAGCCGACAAATCTGCAGCAACTGCATGATGCTATCATGTCAATATGGACCAAAATGTCTGAGGAATGTTTCCAACACCTTGTTGAATCTATGCCATGAAGAATTAAGGCAGTTCTGACGGCAAAAGGGGGTCCAACCCTGTACTAGCAAGGTGTACCGGTGTACTAGCAAAGTGGCCGGTGAGTGTATATATATATATATATATAGGCATACAAAAAGACTCTTCTCTCGATTGCCATAGGTTTTTCAACATTTATTGGATCCAACGTTTCGGCCCCAACTTGGGCCTTTGTCAAGGTAACATAGAATGCACACTAACACAATACTTATACCCTGCTAAACCACTCCCCCATTCACTCACTCAGGTGATGCTCTATGACCCTGTTATTCTCTGACTTTCTTAAGGTAGAATCTGAATGCTGCTTACTATGCTGCATACTGGAGTCTTCCAATTCTCTACCTTAAGGATTCAGGATAAAGAATACTCCTACAATAGGACGCAATAATCCTGAGTTTTGTGAGCGCTGGTGCCGAATACTTAACCAGTGTTCCCTAGATCTCATATTCCTAGTGGTAGAGGAGTTGACAAGTACCCTTTACCTTATCGAACAGGAGAGAACAAAATTTAAGGAAGAACACAGACCGGTACTTACCTCAGATAAAATGGGGGTTTAGATCACAAAGCTGGCCGAGCAGGTCCAAAAAAACAAGGAGGACTTGGCATCTTACAAGAGGAGCAAACACAGGAGGATTATGGAAGACTACCGCCTGAATCTGATCTATCCTTGGCAATACAGAGTATCCGTACAAGGCAGGAGGCGCAGGCGTGACGTGCAAAGACTGCGATGCCCAGTGGGAGCAACGCTTGACTCTGCATCATCCAGAAGCGAACAGGAGCAACCCAGAGACCAAGAGCCTTTTTTGGAAGAGGGAGAAAGGCTGTCAACAGAAGACCCTGGTGCACAAGGAGGGGTAGCAGGAGAAAGAGCACAAATAACCGGGAGCAAAACGGGAGCAGCCAGCAATCAAAAGTAAAAACTAAATTTATGCTTACCTGATAAATTTTATTTCCGGATATGGTGAGTCCACGGCTTGAGTAATTACTGTTGGGAATACCACTCCTGACCAGCAGGAGGAGACAAAGAGCACCACAGTTAAACTGTTAAGTATAACTCCCTTAACCCCCAGTCATTTGACAGAAGGAAAATGGAGAAAAAGGAGTAACACAAGGTGTAGAGGTGCCTGAGGTTATAGTCAAAAGAACAATTGTCTTATAATAAAGGGTGGGGCCGTGGACTCACCATATCTGGAAAGAAATACATTTATCAGGTAAGCATACATTTTGTTTTTCTTTCCTTAGATATGGTGAGTCCATGGCTTGAGTAATCACTGTTGGGAACCAATACTCAATCTAGAGAACACGGATAAATAGGGATGGACAAGACAGGCAGTCCTAAACAGAAGGCACCACCGCTTGAAGTACCTTTCTCCCAAAAGAAGCCTCAGCCGAGGCAAAAGTATCAAATTTGTACATTTTTAAAAAAAAGTATGTAGAGAAGACCAAGTTGCAGCCTTGCAAATTTGTACCACAGAAGCTTCATTTTTCAAAGCCCAAGAAGAGGAAACAGCTTTTGTGGAATGAGCCGTAATTCTCTCAGGAGGCTGCTGTCCAGCAGTCTCATAAACCAAACGAATTATACTTTGTAACTAAAAAGAAAGAGTAGTAGCAGTAGCTTTTTGACCTTTATGTTTCCCAGAGAAACAGACAAAGAGGGCAGAGGACTGGCGAAAATCCTTAGTCACCTGTAAGTAGAATTTAAGAGCATGTAAAACCTCCAAATTCTGTAACAAACGTTCTTTGGAAGAAGGATTAGGACACAGAGAGGAACAACAATTTCCTGGTTGATATTTCTATTAGAAACAACCTTAGGAAGGAAACTTAACTTAGTACAAAGAACTGCCTTATCAGCATGAAAAATAAGATAAGGGGAATCACACTGCAGAGCTGAGAGTTCCGAGACTCTACGAGCAGAAGAGATAGCAACCAGAAACAAAACCTTCCAAGATAACAACTTAATGTCTATGGAATGCAACGGCTCAAACTGAGCCAGCTGTAAAACTTTAAGAACAAGGACAGGCCTAAAGACAGTCCTGAATTTGACCAAGGCCTGACAAAAAGATTGCACATCTGGCACATCCGCCAAACGTTTATGTAGTAAAACTGATAAAGCAGACATCTGACCCTTCAGGGTACTGATTGACAATCCCTTCTCCAGGCCTTCCTGAAGAAAAGATAAAATTCTAGGACTTCTAATTCTACTCCAAGTAGTAGCCCTTGGATTCACACCAATAGAGATATTTACGCCATATCTTATGGTAAATCTTTCTAGTAACAAGCATGCAAGCCTGAATCATGGTCTCAATGACCGACTCAGAAAAACCACACTTAGACAGAATTAAGCGTTCAATCTCCAAGAAGTCAGCTTCAGAGAAATGAGATTTGCATGAAGAAAGGGACCCTGAATCAGGAGGTCCTTCCTCAGAGGAAGTCTCCAAGGTGGGAGAGATGACATCTCCACTAGGTCTGCAAACCAGATCCTGCGAGGCCACGCAGGGGCTATAAGAATCACCGATGCCCTCTCCTGTTTGATATGAGCAATGACTCGTGGACGGAGAGCAAACGGAGGAAACAGGTATGCCAACCTGAAAACCCAAGGAACCATCAGAGCATCTACCAGAACGGCCTGCGGTTCTCTTGACCTTGAACCGTACCTTGGAAGCTTGGCATTCTGACGGGATGCCATCAGATCTAACGCCGGCACCCCCCATTTGAGGACTAAGCTGGAAAACACCTCTGGATGGAGTTCCCACTCCCCGGGATGAAAAGTCTGTTTGCACAGAAAATCCGCTTCCCAGTTGTCTACTCCTGGAATGTGGATGGCAGATAGACAGCAATTGTGGGTCTCTGCCCACTGAAGAATCCGAGTAACCTCCTTCATGGCTAATGAACTCCGAGTTCCTCCCTGGTGATTGATGTAAGCTACAGAGGTTATGTTGTTTGACTAGAACCTGATAAACTGGGCTGAGGACAGCTGAGGCCAAGCCAATAGAGCATTGTAAATCGCCCTCAACTCCAAGATTTTGATGGGAAGAGCAGACTCCTCCCGGCCAAAGGCCCTGAGTTTTTAACGAGTTCCAGACTGTTCCCCAGCCCAGCAGGCTGGCGTCTGTGGTCACAATCACCCAGGAAGGTCTCAGAAAGAATGTGCCCTGAGACAGATGTTCCTGAGAAATCCACCACGGGAGAGAATCCCTTAATGACTGATCTAACTCTATGCTCTGAGAAAGATCCGCATGGTTGCCATTCCATTGTCTGAGCATGTACAACTGGAGAGCTCTCAAATGGAATTGAGCAAAAGGAATGATGTCCATGGAAGCCACCATCAGACCGATTACCTGCATACATTGAGCCACTGAAGGATGAGCAGAAGCTTGAAGAGAGAAGCAAGAGGAAATTATTTTGTTTTTCCTGACCTCTGTCAGAAAAATCTTCATCAATAGAGAATCTGTTATGGTCCCTAAGAACACTACTCTTGTAGCAGGGGAAAGGGAGCTTTTTTCCAGATTCACATTCCATCCGTGGGAACGAAGAAAAGATAACACTATCCCTGTGTGAGATTTTTCTGTGTTGAAAAGATAGCGCCTGAACCTATATGTCATCCAGGTAGGGTGCCACAGCAATTCTACGAGAACAGATCACTGCCAAAAGAGCCCCCAGAACCTTTGAAAAAATTTTGGGAGCCGTGGCTAGACCAAATGGAAGGGCCACAAAATGGAAATGTTTGTCCAGAAAGGCAAATCTCAGGAATCTGTGATGGTCCCTGTGAATAGGAACATGAAGATACGCATCCTTTAGGTCTATGGTTGTCATGAACTGATCCTCTTGTACTAAAGAAAGAATGGAGCGTATAGTCTCCATTGTGAAAGATGGAACTTTGAGAAACCTGTTTAGACACTTTAAGTCTAGAATGGGACGGAAAGTTCCCTCTTTTTGGGAACCACAAATAGGTTGGAGTAGAACCCGAGACCCTGTTCCTGCACTGGAACTGGAACTATCACTTCCAGGGAGGAAAGCTGTGGTATACATTTCAAGAACGCCTCTCTCTTTATCTGGTCTGCAGATAATCTTGAGAGAAGGAATCTGCCTTTGGCAGAAAAAGTCTTGAATTCCAATTTGTAACCCTGGGATACTATATCCACAGTCCAGGGAGCTGGGGCATCTCGTATCCAGGCTTGAGAGAACTGAGAATGTCTGCCCCCCACCTGATCCGATCCCGGATCGGGGGCAAACCCTTCATGCTGATTTGGAATCAGCTGCAGGTTTCTTTGATTCTTTCCCCTTGTTCCAAGACTGATTGGGTTTCCAAGAAGACTTGGATTGAAGGGGAAGGATTTCCTCTGAAGTTACGAAAGGAATGAAAATTACTCTGACGTCCTTTAGACCTATTCTTCTTATCTTGAGGTAGAAAAGACCCTTTTCCACCAGTAATATCAGAGATAATTTCTGCCAACCGGGTCCAAACAAGGTTTTGCCCTTGTAAGGAATCTCCAGAAGCTTGACTTAAGAGGAAGCGTCCGCAGACCAGGATTTCAACCATAACGCTGTAATGCTTGTGGGATATTCCACTATCAGACCGAACTCAACCAGTAGTCGTCTTATCCCGGCGTCGAGCCGGAATGATAGGGAATATCCCAGAGCAGAGAAAGTTTGCAAGATGAGGTAAGCGGCACTCACCATAGGCAGGATAGTCTTCGGTGGCAACAGGCAGGGAATCAGAGAAAGGCAGTTCAATGGTAAACCACAAGAAGGATCGGGCAGGCAAGGTTTGGCAACGGTAAAACAGTCCAAAGGTAAACCACTAGAATGGTCAGGCAGGCAAGGTTTGGCAACGGTAAAGCAGTCCAAAAGTAAACCACTAGAATGGTCAGGCAGGGTTTGGCAACAGAGAGGCAATCCAGAACAATAGGGGTTAATCAAGCAGAGTGGTCAGACAAGCAGAGTTTAGCAGCAGTATATCCATCCAGCAGTTTAGGGGTTAACAGGCAGAGTGGTCAGACAAGCAGAGTTCAGCAGCAGTATATCAATCCAGTAGTTTAGGGGTTAACAGGCAGAGTGGCCAGACAAGCAGAGTTCAGCAGCAGTATATCAATCCAGTAGTTTAGGGGTTAACAGGCAGAGTGGTCAGACAAGCAGAAATCAGCAACAGAATATCAATCCAGAAATCATCAATCTATCACACCCAGGAGCACACAAAGTAACATCTATACTTGGGCAGTGATAGATTGCTGAATGGCAACTTACATTGGCGCAGGATTCGCACCACAGGGGATCCCAACCGGCATCAGAGAGGAGAGAGTGCAGCGGTGATGTCAGCGCCGCATGCAACAGGAGCCAACACAGCCCCTGACAACAAGCAGGGAAGAAGGCGCTGCGTCCCTAGCAATGGCTACTGCGGCGCAGCGTGACATAGATCCCCACACAAGGGTTCCCTCTGGGAACCAGAGTCGGCTTCAAAGGGTGAGCAGTATGGAATCTGGAGACCAAAGATGGAGCATGCACATCACAAGCAGGAACCCAGGAACGATCTGCCACGGAGTAAATGTATAAGATATAGCAGTTGTCTGCGCCTGTATCTGGAGTCCAGGATCTTAGCAACCTCATATTCAGGGTCACCATGGACCAGGAGCGGAGGAGGAGGAGCTCTGAGTCGGGTATATCTATTCTTGATGTAAGGCTTGAGTAATGAGATATGGAAGACTGTGAATTGGCACATGAAAGTAAGCGTCTTTCAAGTCTACAGTTGTCATGAACTGTCCCTCTTGAACTAGGGGCAGAATAGAGCTGATCGTTTCCATTTTGAACGATGGAACACTCAGAAACTTGTTTAAACACTTTAGGTCCAGAATCGGGCGGAATGTGCCCTCCTTCTTTGGAACCACAAAAAGGTTGGAATAGTACCCTAGACCCCTTTCTGCTAGGGGTACTGGTACGATAACCCCCGAGAGAGGCGAGATCCCTCACACACTCTAGAAAGGCCTCTCTCCTCTGGTCTTGAAGACAGGTTTGACAGGAGGAATCTGCCTTTGGGCGGATGGGATCTGAACCCTATCCTGTAACCCTGGGAGACAACTTCTAGAACCCAAGGGTCCTGAACGTCCTGCAACCATGCGTCTGAGAATAGAGATAATCTGCCCCCTACGTGATCCGGAGACCGGCTTCCAAGATCCCTTGGACTGGTCCGCTAGGCCTTGTCCACACGAAAGGGACGAAAAGTAGATCCCTTAGGCTTAGCCTTCTTATCCTGTGGTAGGAAAGCGCCCTTGCCACCCGTAACCGTGGATATGATCAAATCCAATCCTGGACTGAACAGGATCTTCCCTTGAAAAGGCAGGGACAACAGCCTCGATTTAGAGGTCATGTCCGCAGACCAAGATTTTAGCCACAGAGCCCTGCGCGCTAAAACAGAAAAACCTGACACCTTAGCATTCAGGCGAATAATTTGCATATTGGCATAACAGATGAAAGAATTGGCAACCCTTAGCGCCTTAATCTTCTCCTGTATCACGTTGATGGGGGCCTCCCCCTCGACCATTTCACACAGGGATTCACACCAATCCCTGGTATGAAAAGAAATAACAGAGTAGCCAACTCTGGCTTTCTAAACTAGGGCAGCAATTGTTAGGAAAACTCAGTAAGCACCTCTTTACAAGTTCCTAACTACTTTAAAGCCACAACTTACCGACTGCAAGGAATGACGTGGAATACGGCTATACCCGAAAACTTGCTTGTAGATGAAATCAAACATTTTCTTCAGACACCTAAACTTTACCTCCTCCATGCACCAAAGGCAAAGAGAATGACTGGGGGTTGTGGGTAAGGGAGTGATACTTAACAGTTTAACTGTGGTGCTCTTTGCCTCCTCCTGCTGACCAGGAGTGATATTCCCAACAGTAATTACTCAAGCCGTGGACTCACCATATCTAAGGAAAGAAAGTTAATTTTTAACCTTTCAAAACACAGTTTAACACCAGAAGAGGAGGGTGAATTAGAGAGAGGACTTAACTTTATCCCTAAGACCAAAGGAAACATGTTTCGCACTTAAGCCGACCTATATACATTTTGTTGCAGTTTGAGGCATAGGGACTTTTTTGTGGATAAAGGGGGCAGAAATCAGGGAAAACATAAGGAATATAGAGGTGTGAGTAAATGTGATCCTTATACCCGTAACCCCCATATAATTAGCTTCCCAAAACTTGTGGGAAAAGATATATGGATTCTAGACAAAACTATCTCCCACAACAAACCCAACTTTGAAATCAGGCAATGGGATGCTCTCAAAGGCCTTAAAAATAATAAAGGACAACATTTTGAAGCCTGCTGATAAGGGTGGAAGTATTGTCTTAATGGACTATAAGAATTATCAGGAAGAGGTATTAAGACAATTGAACAACAGTCAAAATTACATTAAATTAAATAGAAATCCCACCCTGGAATACAAGAGGGAGTTGAATAATATTCTATTGATGGGGACGCAGAATGGTTGGATCTCTGAGGGAGAGAGAAACCTCATGTATACTGAATACCCTAAGACCCCAGTTTTCTATATACTCCCAAAGATCCACAAGTCCCTTATCAACCCCCCCGGGAAGGCCTATAATTTCGGCTATAGAGTTACTAAACCAGCCAGAGGCCCAATACGTGGATGATACCTTACAGGGACTGGTAAAACAAATACCCTCATATATAAAAAAAAAAACTCTGATCACTTTCTAGAGACATTGAAAGGAAAAGAATCTTGTAGGGATAATATGCTATTTGTCACAATGGATGTCTCAAATCTTTACACCTGCATCCCCCTCATGAGGAGGGGATTGAGGCAGTTAGAAAGTTGCTACAAGAAAACACTGGCTCTCTAGGGCCCCCTGTAGAATACCTAAACTTTTACATTTCATAATGCATAAAAAATATTTCAAATTTGAAAAGAATGTCTTTTTACAATGCATGGGTACAGCCATGGGCTCTCAGGTAGCACTGAGCTATGCTAATATTTTTATGCATTCATATGAACATATCTATGAGACATATTGTGAATAATGAATTATTCTTACAATATGGCAGGAACTACAGGAGGTTCATAGACGATGTGTTTAAATAGAGTTTCTAGATATAGAACTATTGAAAGACAATGACAGGATAGAGACAAGGGTGTATAGGAAGACCACGGATAGGAAAACCCTAGTAAGATATGAGAGCTTTCACCCAAGACATCTACTCAAATCTATGCCGAAGGCTCAAATGCTGAGAGCCATGAGACTTATCTCCAAGTTAGAGGAAGTAGAAAAGGCTGTGGATGAAATGGGTGAAAGATTCTCAAAGAGGGGATATCCAACAGACATCTTACAAGATAGCAAAATACAGGCAACAACAGTAAGAGAACAAAAAGTAGAAAGAAAGAGAAAGAACGATGATAGACTATTTTTAGTCACTGACTACACAGTATATATTTGGAAACTACGAAAAGCTATCCAAGATAATTGGAAAGTTCTACAAGGGGATGAGAGATTAAAATATTTCACCAAAGAACTCCCAATATTCTCCTACAGAAGGGGATGTTCCTTGAAGGATATGCTAGTACAGGCAGGCAGACCCCACAGAAAAATATGAAAAACTTATCAAACATTTTCTGATGAGGAAACCAGGTGTATATAAGTGTCATGGATGCACAACATGTGACAATTTAATCCTAGGCAGTACGTTCACACATAGCCACACTGGTAGGAAATATGACATAAGACAGCCGTTAAATTTTGAGTCTAAATACATGGTCTATATGATCAAGTGCCAGTGTGGGGACATTTATACTGGAAAGACGGAATGTATGCTGAAGGAAAGAATGGCAGCACACAGGTCCAGCATCAGACAGGCTTTGGAAAAAACAAAATTTATGCTTACCTGATAAATTCATTTCTCCTGTAGTGTGGTCAGTCCACGGGTCATCATTACTTCTGGGATATTATCTCCTCCCCTACAGGAAGTGCAAGAGGATTCACCCAGCAGAGCTGCTATACAGCTCCTCCCCCCTACGTCACCTCCAGTCATTCGACCAAAGGACCAACGAGAAAGGAGAAGCCGAAGGGTGTAGTGGTGACTGGAGTATAATCCAAAAAAAAACATTTTTAGCCTGCCATAAAAAACAGGGCGGGCCGTGGACTGACCACACTACAGGAGAAATGAATTTATCAGGTAAGCATAAATTTTGTTTTCTCCTGTTAAGTGTGGTCAGTCCACGGGTCATCATTACTTCTGGGATACCAATACCAAAGCAAAAGTACACGGATGACGGGAGGGACAGGCAGGCTCTTTATACGGAGGGAACCACTGCCTGAAGAACCTTTCTCCCAAAAACAGCCTCCGAAGAAGCAAAAGTGTCAAATTTGTAAAATTTGGAAAAAGTATGAAGAGAAGACCAAGTTAAAGCCTTGCAAATCTGTTCAACAGAAGCCTCATTCTTAAAGGCCCAAGTGGAAGCCACAGCTCTAGTAGAATGAGCTGTAATTCTTTCAGGATGCTGCTGTCCAGCAGTCTCATAGGCTAATCGTATTATGCTACGAAGCCAAAAAGAGAGAGAGGTAGCCGAAGCTTTTTGACCTCTCCTCTGACCAGAATAAACGACAAACAGGGAAGACGTTTGACGAAAATCCTTAGTTGCCTGTAGATAAAATTTCAGGGCACGGACTACATCTAGATTGTGTAGCAGACGTTCCTTCTTCGAGGAAGGATTAGGACACAAAGATGGAACAACAATCTCTTGATTGATATTCCTGTTAGTGACCACCTTAGGTAGGAACCCAGGTTTAGTACGCAGAACTACCTTGTCTGAATGAAAAATCAGATAAGGAGAATCACAATGTAAAGCAGATAACTCAGAAACTCTTCGAGCCGAGGAAATAGCCATTAAAAACAGAACTTTCCAAGATAACAACTTGATATCAATGGAATGAAGGGGTTCAAACGGAACACCCTGTAAAACATTAAGAACTAAGTTCAAACTCCATGGCGGAGCAACAGTTTTAAACACAGGCTTGATCCTAGCTAAAGCCTGACAAAAAGCTTGAACGTCCGGAACTTCTGACAGACGTTTGTGTAAGAGAATGGACAGAGCTGAAATCTGTCCCTTTAAAGAACTAGCAGATAACCCCTTTTCTAAACCTTCTTGTAGAAAAGACAATATCCTTGGAATCCTAACCTTACTCCATGAGTAACTCTTGGATTCGCACCAATATAAGTATTTACGCCATATTTTATGGTAAATCCTTCTGGTAACAGGCTTCCTAGCCTGTATTAAGGTATCAATAACTGGCTCAGAAAAACCACGTTTTGATAAAATCAAGCGTTCAATTTCCAAGCAGTCAGCTTCAGAGAAGTTAGATTTTGATGTTTGAATGGACCCTGGATCAGAAGGTCCTGTTTCAGAGGTAGAGACCAAGGCGGACAGGATGACATGTCCACTAGATCTGCATACCAAGTCCTGCGTGGCCATGCAGGTGCTATTAGAATCACTGATGCTCTCTCCTGTTTGATTCTGGCAATCAATCGAGGAAGCATCGGGAAGGGTGGAAACACATAAGCCTTCCCGAAGGTCCAAGGTGCTGTCAAAGCATCTATCAGAACCGCTCCCGGATCCCTGGATCTGGACCCGTAGCGAGGAAGCTTGGCGTTCTGACGAGACGCCATGAGATCTATCTCTGGTTTGCCCCAACGTCGAAGTATCTGGGCAAAGACCTCCGGATGAAGTTCCCACTCCCCCGGATGAAAAGTCTGACGACTTAAGAAATCCGCCTCCCAGTTCTCCACTCCCGGGATGTGGATTGCAGACAGGTGGCAAGAGTGAGACTCTGCCCAGCGAATTATCTTTGATACTTCCATCATTGCTAGGGAGCTTCTTGTCCCTCCCTGATGGTTGATGTAAGCTACAGTCGTGATGTTGTCCGACTGAAACCTGATGAACCCCCGAGTTGTTAACTGGGGCCAAGCCAGAAGGGCATTGAGAACTGCTCTCAATTCCAGAATGTTTATTGGAAGGAGACTCTCCTCCTGATTCCATAGTCCCTGAGCCTTCAGAGAATTCCAGACAGCACCCCAACCTAGAAGGCTGGCGTCTGTTGTTACAATTGTCCAGTCTGGCCTGCTGAATGGCATTCCCCTGGACAGGTGTGGACGATAAAGCCACCATAGAAGAGAATTTCTGGTCTCTTGATTCAGATTCAGGGTGGGGGACAAATCTGAGTAATCCCCATTCCACTGACTTAGCATGCACAATTGCAGCGGTCTGAGATGTAGGCGTGCAAAAGGTACTATGTCCATTGCCGCTACCATTAAGCCGATCACCTCCATGCATTGAGCTACTGACGGGTGTTGAATGGAATGAAGGACCCGGCATGCATTTTGAAGCTTTGTTAACCTGTCTTCTGTCAGGTAAATCTTCATTTCTACAGAATCTATCAGAGTCCCCAAGAAGGGAACTCTTGTGAGTGGAAATAGAGAACTCTTCTTTTCGTTCACCTTCCATCCATGCGACCTTAGAAATGCCAGTACTAACTCTGTATGAGACTTGGCAGTTTGAAAGCTGGAAGCTTGTATCAGAATGTCGTCTAGGTACGGAGCTACCGAAATTCCTCGCGGTCTTAGTACCGCCAGAAGAGTACCCAGAACCTTTGTGAAGATTCTTGGAGCTTTAGCCAGTCCGAATGGAAGAGCTACAAACTGGTAATGCCTGTCTAGAAAGGCAAACCTTAGATACCGGTAATGATTTCTGTGAATCGGTATGTGAAGGTAAGCATCCTTTAAATCCACTGTGGTCATGTACTGACCCTCTTGGATCATGGGTAAAATTGTTCGAATCGTTTCCATCTTGAACGATGGAACTCTTAGGAATTTGTTTAGGATCTTTAAATCCAAGATTGGCCTGAAAGTTCCCTCTTTTTTGGGAACTACAAACAGATTTGAGTAAAACCCTTGTCCTTGTTCCGACCGCGGAACTGGATGGATCACTCCCATTAATAAAAGATCTTGTACGCAGCGTAGGAACGCTTCTTTCTTTATTTGGTTTGTTGACAACCTTGACAGATGAAATCTCCCTCTTGGGGGAGAGGTTTTGAAGTCCAGAAGGTATCCCTGAGATATGATCTCTAACGCCCAGGGATCCTGAACATCTCTTGCCCAAGCCTGGGCGAAGAGAGAAAGTCTGCCCCCTACTAGATCCGGTCCCGGATCGGGGGCCCTCGATTCATGCTGTCTTAGGGGCAGCAGCAGGTTTCCTGGCCTGCTTGCCCTTGTTCCAGGACTGGTTAGGTTTCCAACCTTGTCTGTAGCGAGCAACAGCTCCTTCCTGTTTTGGTGCAGAGGAAGTTGATGCAGTTCCTGCTTTGAAATTACGAAAGGAACGAAAATTAGACTGTCTAGTCCTAGGTTTGGCTTTGTCCTGAGGCAGGGCATGGCCTTTACCTCCTGTAATGTCAGCGATAATCTCTTTCAACCCGGGCCCAAATAAGGTCTGCCCTTTGAAAGGTATATTAAGCAATTTAGATTTAGAAGTAACATCAGCTGACCAGGATTTTAGCCACAGTGCTCTGCGTGCCTGAATGGCAAATCCGGAATTCTTAGCCGTAAGTTTAGTTAAATGTACTACGGCATCTGAAATAAATGAGTTAGCTAACTTAAGGGCTTTAAGTTTATCTGTAATCTCATCTAGTGTAGATGATTGAAGTGTCTCTTCCAGAGACTCAAACCAAAATGCTGCTGCAGCCGTGACAGGCGCAATACATGCAAGAGGTTGCAATATAAAACCTTGTTGAACAAACATTTTCTTAAGGTAACCCTCTAACTTTTTATCCATTGGATCTGAAAAGGCACAGCTATCCTCCACCGGGATAGTGGTACGCTTAGCTAAAGTAGAAACTGCTCCCTCCACCTTAGGGACCGTTTGCCATAAGTCCCGTGTGGTGGCGTCTATTGGAAACATTTTTCTAAATATCGGAGGAGGTGAGAACGGCACACCGGGCCTATCCCACTCCTTAGAAACAATTTCAGTAAGTCTCTTAGGTATAGGAAAAACATCAGTACTCGCCGGTACCGCAAAATATTTATCCAACCTACACATTTTCTCTGGTATTGCAACTGTATTACAATCATTCAGAGCCGCTAACACCTCCCCTAGTAATACACGGAGGTTTTCCAGCTTAAATTTAAAATTTGAAATATCTGAATCCAATCTGTTTGGATCAGAACCGTCACCCACAGAATGAAGTTCTCCGTCCTCATGTTCTGCCGCCTGTGACGCAGTGTCTGACATGGCCCTAATATTATCAGCGCACTCTGTTCTCACCCCAGAGTGATCACGCTTGCCTCTAAGTTCTGGTAATTTAGCCAAAACTTCAGTCATAACAGTAGCCATATCCTGTAATGTGATTTGAAATGGCCGCCCAGATGTACTTGGCGCTACAATATCACGCACCTCCCGAGCGGGAGATGCAGGTACTGACACGTGAGGCGAGTTAGTCGGCATAACTCTCCCCTCGTTGTCTGGTGAAATATGTTCAATTTGTACAGATTGACTTTTATTTAAAGTAGCATCAATACAGTTAGTACATAAACTTCTATTGGGCTCCACTTTGGCATTAGCACATATAGCACATGTATCTTCCTCTGAATCAGACATGTTTAACACACTAGCAATTAACTAGCAACTTGGAAATGCTTTTTCAAGTAATTTACAATAATATGAAAACGAACTGTGCCTATAAGAAGCACAGAAAAAATTATGACAGTTGAAAATAATTAAGTTATAGCATCAATCTTTGTCAGAAATATACAATTTTAGCAAAGGATTGTTCCCATTAGCAAAGGATAACTAACCCAGGCAGCAGAAAAAAATACACAAATAAACGTTTTTTATCACAGTCAACTACAATCTTCACAGCTCTGCTGTGATGATTACCTCCCTCAAAAAAAGGCTTTGGAGATCCCTGAGTTCTGTAGAGATGAACCGGATCATGCAGGAAGAAAATGAACCTCTGACTGAGTTCTTTGATGCGTAGTAAAAGCGCCCAAAATGGCCCCTCCCCCTCACACATAACAGTGAGAGAGATCAGTGAACTGCTTTAATTTAAACAAAACTATTGCCAAGTGGAAAAAATAGTGCCCAAAACATTTTTTCACCCAGTACCTCAGAGAAATAAACGTTTTTACATGCCAGCAAAAAAACGTTAAACCTCAATAAATTAATTGTTATTTAAAACCTATTGCAAGTCCCTGCAAATTAGGTTAAGTCTATGCATACAGTATAAAACCAGTGAAGTACCATTCCCCAGAATACTGAAGTGTAAAATATACATACATGACAGCCTGATACCAGCTACATCTACTGCATTTAAGGCTGAGTTTACATTATAACGGTATGGCAGGATTTTCTCATCAATTCCATGTCAGAAAATAACAAACTGCTACATACCTCTTTGCAGATTAATCTGCCCGCTGTCCCCTGATCTGAAGTTTACCTCTCCTCAGATGGCCGAGAAACAGCAATATGATCTTAACTACTCCGGCTAAAATCATAGAAAAAACTCCGGTAGATTCTTCTTCAAATTCTACCAGAGAATGAATAACACACTCCGGTGCTATTATAAAATAACAAACTTTTGATTGAAGGTAATAAACTAATTAAATCACCACAGTCCTCTCACACATCCTATCTATTCGTTGGGTGCAAGAGAATGACTGGAGGTGACGTAGGGGGGAGGAGCTGTATAGCAGCTCTGCTGGGTGAATCCTCTTGCACTTCCTGTAGGGGAGGAGATAATATCCCAGAAGTAATGATGACCCGTGGACTGACCACACTTAACAGGAGAAAGGGGAGCCAAATCAGCCTGTAGCTAAACCCTTTCTGGAAAAGGGCCATTCAGTATCTAGCCTCAGATGTTGTCCTACAGATCAAATACAACCTCTGAAAGAGGGGGAGATAGAAAGACCATCCTATTACAAAGAGAGGCTAGATGGATCTCTAAACTAGACACAGTCCACCGCAGGGGCTTGAATACATATCTGTATTTATCCTGTTTTTTGTAGAGCAGGTAACCTAAAACTCTATAAGCTGAATTTTAACTGATGAAATGATTGAATATAAAGAGTGGACTCTTGTACCACTTATGAAGGGGATATAGTAATTAGTTTGTATATTATTTATGAATGAATAGTAGTCACCTGTAAATATGTTTATCACCCTGTAAACCTAACAATTATTTCTAGTGTTGCGTATGTGACAGTTATATATTATTGTAATATTTTATTTTTAAGGTAGAGAATTGGAAAATTCCAGTGTGCAGCATAGTAAGCAACATTCAGATTCTACCTTAAGAAAATCAGAGAATCACAGGTCATAGAGCATCACCTAAGTGAGTGAATGGGGGAGTGGTTTAACAGGGTATAAGTATTGTGTCAGTTTGCATTGTATGTTACCTTGACAAAGGCCCAGCTTGGGGCCGAAACGTTGGAACCAATAAATGTTGAGCAACCTATGACAAGGAGAGAAGAGTCTTTTTGTACGCCTATACCTATCTATGACTCAGACTCTAAGAAGTCATGCTAGAGTGCTAACCTTACATGGAAACACACACACACATATATATATATATATATATATATATATACACATAGTACCAAAATACCATCAGATATATGTAGAAATATGTATTTATGAATAAATAGAATATATTCTGCTATTTGAAGAACTTTGGAATGTAAAATATTCATATTTTCATGCCGGGTTAGCGCACTTGAGAATATGCGATCAGGTTAGTGTGCGAGAAGGGTGTTTAGTTCCACTTTTTTTGCTCCATTGACTTCTATGGGGGAATACGTTATCATGGGCACTATATTCTACATTTGGATTTTTGCGCACATGTTAGCGAGCGAGCAAAAACACTTTACTTTCAACTTGTAATACGAGCGGGAGTGTTAAATACCGCCCCACTTGTAATCTGGCCCGCAATCTTTTACAATATTTCCTTTTGATATACAATATGTGTGAATGACGGGTTATTACTTCAGAAGTGGTTTATATAGGGACACAGACTGATCTGTCCAGTGACTAATTGCTTTTTGTCTAAATGGTCAGCCTGACTCTGCACTATTGTGCCATAATCTCTGATCCATGACTCCATATAAATCATCTTAATGATGCATATACTCCCACGTTTATCGTCTCATTACCTTTATGCAAAACCTAATATTGCACAATCTTAAACGTCATCCAAGGTGAAACGTTAGATATCAGCCTAAGGTGGAATTTATCCTACTATTGATGAAGGCCAAACCCCAATATGAGATTTCAACTTTTGTCCTAACATTTAAAATATTCTGAACTTACGTCGTTACATTTTGCCTTGCTGAGTGTACCTTCAGCTTTTAGCTCACGTGGGGCTAGGATCTGCTTCTGATGTCCCAGAGGAAAGACAAATATGTATCTTTTGACAAACTTTTAGTATGCTTGTGCACCTATCCCTATTCCCTGACAGAGCTTGTGACGCATGAATGGAGATGGGGTCAGGTTCTGTGTGTTTAGCTAGGTAGTCTGCAGGAGAAGCTAGATAGTTCCGGGGCTTGGCTTTGTGTAAAAGGACAGTGGCGGTGAGGGTCAACCAGACTAACAGGGATGCGAGGTAAACTATTGGGGTCTTTTGCAACCTTGTAGAACAGCCACTGTGAATAATTCCTCCTTTCACACCTGTAACTTTTATCTGTAGCTATACTCTATAACTTCAAATTCCAGATTTGTCTTCAGTGCTCTGCTTCCCATCTTTCATCAATTTCCAACACAGTAACGTCCAGTGCTATACATTGCACCGGTGTCAGGCTAGAAGTAATTGTCAGGACCCAGGAGCAGAGTAGTGACAGCAACAAAATACCAACTCCACACTCCAAATTAGGTCCAGTACATGACTTGCAGAATAACTTGTAGCCAAACAGGTCGGGCAAACAACGGATCAGAAACAACCAATGTATAGGGATCAGGCAAAGTAAGGTCCAAAGTCAGGCCAGAAGATAGTTACACACAAGAAGAAGCAGTAGGAATGGAAGCCAAAGCCAGAACACTAGGAATCAGTCATAAGCAAAGCTCAACCATGTAAAAAGTTATAATCAGGAAAAGATGGTTGTGGGTTCCATTGATAAGTAGGGCAAGTGGTTGGAAAATTTGTGTCATAGAAACATCTGCAACACAAAAATTATGCTGTGAGTTTTGTGTCCCTTCAACTCCACTTTTAAGTCACTGGGCACTTTGTGGCACCTCTAAGATCAAGTACATTAGTAGCATGTTCAGCTTTCCTATAACCTCAAATGACTTTCTATGACAAATAAGGATTATACCTCCTAACTGGTGATCTCAAAGCCTGCTGTGTAATATTGATTGGCTGGAATCATCAGTAGTGTATCTAGACCTCACAGGCCTCAAGGCAAAGTCTTTGGCAGGGGTCCCGCTCATTTCAACAGCACCCTTTCCAAATCATGATATTTACCACTCCCTCTTGTTCTAACTGGAGTATTCTCAGCAAACTCAACCCTGTCAAAAGTTGTTCTTCTGTGGAAAGTTGTACTCAGACGTCTCAGCCAACTCATGTGCTTATTGGCTGTCTCTTCATTCTTAGCCTCTATCACAACATTTAGAAATTGGATTCTCGTGTTCCTAGAATGGCCAGTAAAAATATAGAGGCTGAACTGAGCTTTAGAGAACCAGTTACATAAAATAACATAGTAACTAATGAAGCTGGAGAGGCTGGAGGGAGCTTTAGTGAATCAATTACATAGAATAACATAGGAACCGGTGAGGCTGAAGAGGCTGGAGGGAGCTTTAGGGAATCAGTTAAATAGAATAACATAGGAACAGGTAAAGCTGGAGAGACTGGAGGGAGCTTTAGTGAATAATTACATAGAATAGCATAGGAACTGGTGAAGCTGGAGAGGCTGGTGGGAGATTTAGTGAATCCGTTACATAGAATAACATAGGAAATGGTGAAACTGGAGAGACTGGGGGGAGCTTTAGTGAATCAGTTACATAGAATAATATAGGAACTGGTAAAGCTGGAGGGAGCTTTAGTGAATCAGTTACATAGAATAACATAGGCGCTGGAGAAGCTGGAGAGGCTGGAATGAGCTTTAGTGAATCAGTTACATAGAATAACATAGGAACTAGTGAAGCTGGAGAGGCTGGAGGGAGCTTTAGTGAATCAGTTACATAGAATAACATAGGAACTGGTGAAGCTGGAGGGAGCTTTAGTGAATCAGTTACATAGAATAACATAGGAACTGGTGAAGCTGGAGAGGCTGGAGGGAGCTTTAGTGAATCAGTTACATTGAATAACAGGAACTGGTGACGCTGGAGAGGCTGGAGGGAGCTTTAGTGAATCAGTTACATCGAATAACATAGGAACTGGTGAGGCTGGAGAGGCTGGAGGGAGCTTTAGTGAATCAGTTACATAGAATAACATAGGAACTGGTGAGGCTGCAGAGGCTGAGAGGAGCTTTAGTGAATCAGTTACATAAAATAACATAGTAACCAGTGAAGCTGGAGAGGCTGGAGGGAGCTTTAGGGAATCAGTTACATAGAATAACATAGGAACCGGTGAGGCTGAAGAGGCTGGAGGGAGCTTTAGGGAATCAGTTACATAGAATAACATAGGAACAGGTAAAGATGGAGAGACTGGAGGGAGCTTTAGTGAATCAGTTACATAGAATAACATAGGAAATGGTGAAGCTGGAGAGGCTGGAAGGAGCTTTAGTGAATCAGTTACAAAGAATAACATAGGAGCTGGTGAAGTTTTAGAGGCTGGAGAGAGCTTTAGTGAATCAGTTACATAGAATAACATAAGAAATGATGAAGCTGGAGAGGCTGGAGGGAGCTTTAGTGAATCAGTTACATAGAATAACATAGGAACTGGTGAAGCTGGAGAGGCTGGAGGGAGCTTTAGTGAATCAGTTACATAGAATAACATAGGAACTGGTGAAGCTGGAGAGGCTGGAGGGAGCTTTAGTGAATCAGTTACATAGAATAACATAGGAACTGGTGAAGCTGGAGGGAGCTTTAGTGAATCAGTTACATAGAATAACATAGGAACTGGTGAAGCTGGAGAGGCGGGAGAGAGCTTTAATGAATCAGTTACATAGAATAACATAGGAACTGGTGAAGCTGGAGAGGCTGGAGGGAGCTTTAGTGAATAAGTTAAATAGAATAACATAGGAACTGGTGAAGCTGGAGAGGCTGGAGGGAGCTTTAGTGAATCAGTTACATAGAATAACATAGGAACTGGTGAAGCTGGAGAGGCTGGAGGGAGCTTTAGTGAATCAGTTACATAGAATAACATAGGAACTGGTGAGGCTGGAGAGGCTGGAGGGAGCTTGAGTGAATCAGTTACATAGAATAACATAGGAACTGGTGAAGCTGGAGAGGCTGGAGGGAGCTTTAGTGAATCAGTTACATAGAATAACATAGGAGCTGGTGAAGTTATAGAGGCTGGAGAGAGCTTTAGTGAATCAGTTACATAGAATAACATAGGAAATGATGAAGCTGGAGAGGCTGGAGGGAGCTTTAGTGAATCAGTTACATAGAATAACATAGGAACTGGTGAAGCCAGAGAGGCTGGTGGGAGTTTTAGTGAATCAGTTACATAGAATAACATAGGAACTGGTGAAGTTGGAGAGGCTGGAATGAGCTTTAGTGAATCAGTTACATAGAATAACATAGGAACTGGAGAGGCTGGAGGGAGCTTTAGTGAATCAGTTACATAGAATAACATAGGAACTGGTGAAGCTGGAGAGGCTGGAGGGAGCTTTAGTGAATCAGTTACATAGAATAACATAGGAACTGGTGAAGCTGGAGAGGCTGGAGGGAGCTTTAGTGAATCAGTTACATAGAATAACATAGGAACTGGTGAGGCTGGAGGGAGCTTTAGTGAATCAGTTACATAGAATAACATAGGAACTGGTGAAGCTGGAGAGGCTGGAGGGAGCTTTAGTGAATCAGTTACATAGAATAACATAGGAACTGGTGAAGCTGGAGAGGCTGGAGGGAGCTTTAGTGAATCAGTTACACAGAATAACATAGGAACTGGTGAGGCTGGAGGGAGCTTTAGTGAATCAGTTACATAGAATAACATAGGAACAGGTGAAGTTGGAGAGGCTGGAAGGAGCTTTAGTGAATCAGTTACATAGAATAACATAGGAGCTGGTGAAGTTGGAGAGGCTGGAGGGAGCTTTAGTGAATCAGTTACATAGAATAACATAGGAACTTTTGAGGCTGGAGAGGCTGGAGGGAGCTTTAGTGAATCAGTTACATAGAATAACATAGGAACTTTTGAGGCTGGAGAGGCTGGAGAGAGCTTTAGTAAATCAGTTACATAGAATAACATAGGAACTGGTGAAGCTGGAGAGGCTGGAGGGAGCTTTAGTGAATCAGTTACATAGAATAGCATAGGAACTGGTGAAGCTGGAGAGGCTGGAGGGAGCTTTAGTGAATCAGTTACATAGAATAACATAGGAACTGATGAGGCTGGAGAGGCTGGAGGGAGCTTTAGTGAATCAGTTACATAGAATAACATATGAACTGGTGAAGCTGGAGAGGCTGGAGGGAGCTTTAGTGAATCAGTTACATAGAATAACATAGGAACTGATGAGGCTGGAGAGGCTGGAGGGAGCTTTAGTGAATCAGTTACATAGAATAACATATGAACTGGTGAAGCTGGAGAGGCTGGAGGGAGCTTTAGTGAATCAGTTACATAGAATAACATAGGAACTGGTGAAGCTGGAGAGGCTGGAGGGAGCTTTAGTGAATCAGTTACATAGAATAACATAGGAACTGGTGAAGCTGGCGAGGCTGGAGGGAGCTTTAGTGAATCAGTTACATAGAATAACATAGGAACTGGTGAAGCTGAAGAGGCAGGAGGGAGCTTTAGTGAATCAGTAACATAGAATAACATAGGAACTGGTGAAGCTGGAGAGGCTGGAGGGAGCTTTAGTGAATCAGTTACATAGAATAACATAGGAACTGGTGACGCTGGAGAGGCTGGAGGGTGCTTTAGTGAATCAGTTACATAGAATAACATAGGAACTGGTGAAGCTGGAGAGGCTGGAGGGAGCTTTAGTGAATCAGTTACATAGAATAACATAGGAACTGGTAAAGCTGGAGAGGCTGGAGGGAGCTTTAGTGAATCAGTTACATAGAATAACATAGGAGCTGGTGAAGTTGGAGAGGCTGGAGGGAGCTTTAGTGAATCAGTTACATAGAATAACATAGGAACTTTTGAGGCTGGAGAGGCTGGAGGGAGCTTTAGTGAATCAGTTACATAGAATAACATAGGAACTTTTGAGGCTGGAGAGGCTGGAGAGAGCTTTAGTGAATCAGTTATACAGAATAACATAGGAACTGGTGAGGCTGGAGAGGCTGGAGGGAGCTTTAGTGAATCAGTTACATAGAATAACATAGGAACAGGTGAAGTTGGAGAGGCTGGAAGGAGCTTTAGTGAATCAGTTACATAGAATAACATAGGAGCTGGTGAAGTTGGAGAGGCTGGAGGGAGCTTTAGTGAATCAGTTACATAGAATAACATAGGAACTTTTGAGGCTGGAGAGGCTGGAGGGAGCTTTAGTGAATCAGTTACATAGAATAACATAGGAACTTTTGAGGCTGGAGAGGCTGGAGAGAGCTTTAGTGAATCAGTTACATAGAATAACATAGGAACTGGTGAAGCTGGAGAGGCTGGAGGGAGCTTTAGTGAATCAGTTACATAGAATAACATAGGAACTGGTGAAGCTGGAGAGGCTGGAGGGAGCTTTAGTGAATCAGTTACATAGAATAACATAGGAACTGATGAGGCTGGAGAGGCTGGAGGGAGCTTTAGTGAATCAGTTACATAGAATAACATATGAACTGGTGAAGCTGGAGAGGCTGGAGGGAGCTTTAGTGAATCAGTTACATAGAATAACATAGGAACTGATGAGGCTGGAGAGGCTGGAGGGAGCTTTAGTGAATCAGTTACATAGAATAACATATGAACTGGTGAAGCTGGAGAGGCTGGAGGGAGCTTTAGTGAATCAGTTACATAGAATAACATAGGAACTGGTGAAGCTGGAGAGGCTGGAGGGAGCTTTAGTGAATCAGTTACATAGAATAACATAGGAACTGGTGAAGCTGGCGAGGCTGGAGGGAGCTTTAGTGAATCAGTTACATAGAATAACATAGGAACTGGTGAAGCTGAAGAGGCAGGAGAGAGCTTTAGTGAATCAGTTACATATAATAACATAGGAACTGGTGAAGCTGGAGAGGCTGGAGGGAGCTTTAGTGAATCAGTTACATAGAATAACATAGGAACTGGTAAAGCTGGAGAGGCTGGAGGGAGCTTTAGTGAATCAGTTACATAGAATAACATAGGAACTGGTGAAGCTGGAGAGGCTGGAGGGAGCTTTAGTGAATCAGTTACATAGAATAACATAGGAACTGGTGAAGCTGGTGAGACTGGAGGGAGCTTTAGTGAATCAGTTACATAGAATAACATAGGAACTGGTGAAGCTGGAGAGGCTGGAGGGAGCTTTAGTGAATCAGTAACATAGAATAACATAGGAACTGGTGACGCTGGAGAGGCTGGAGGGAGCTTTAGTGAATCAGTAACATAGAATAACATAGGAACTGGTGACGCTGGAGAGGCTGGAGGGAGCTTTAGTGAATCAGTTACATAGAATAACATAGGAACTGGTGACGCTGGAGAGGCTAGAGGGAGCTTTAGTGAATCAGTTATGTAGAATAACATAGGAACTGGTCACGCTGGAGAGGCTGGAGGGAGCTTTAGTGAATCAGTTACATAGAATAACATAGGAACTGGTGAAGCTGGAGAGGCTGGAGGGAGCTTTAGTGAATCAGTTACATAGAATAACATAGGAACTGGTGAAGCTGGAGAGGCTGGAGGGAGCTTTATTGAATCAGTTACATAGAATAACATAGGAACTGGTGAGGCTGGAGGGAGCTTTAGTGAATCAGTTACATAGAATAACATAGGAACTGGTGAAGCTGGAGAGGCTGGAGGGAGCTTTAGTGAATCAGTTACATAGAATAACATAGGAACTGGTGACGCTGGAGAGGCTGGAGGGCGCTTTAGTGAATCAGTTACATAGAATAACATAGGAACTAGTGAAGCTGGAGAGGCTGGAGGGAGCTTTAGTGAATCAGTTATGTAGAATAACATAGGAACTGGTGAAGCTGGTGAGGCTGGAGGGAGCTTTAGTGAATCAGTTACATAGAATAACTGTTACAGAAGCATTAGTTATTCTGTTGTGAAGAGCTTATTTCCCAGCAGCAATGCCTGAACCAGCAAGCCAGCGCCTAAGAAGGGCTCCAAGAAAACTGTAACAAGTTTCATTTCATAAAGAGTTAACTCTTTTTTTTCAGCTTTTAGAAACTATTGTCTAATCACCTCTGGAGCCAGACTGCTAATTGATAAGATGAACTTGTAAACTTGTTATCTTAAGTACTGTAATCCTATTGTGGCCTGTCAAAGGACAGTGCTCTCTATCTAAATGTGTGATGGGGGATTTTGTGCTTCCCCCCCTCTCCCCCTGGGAGTGCCCTGTGTGCATGTAACCTTAATAAAAAGCAGGCTGGGCATCCCAGTCCTGAGTTCTTGTTTGACCCTCAATCACAGCGTTGACTCGTTTTTGTGGGCAGAAGGGTATCCTAGCTGTACTGCAGCTAAGGGAGATTATTCTATATTTGCGAGACTCATATAGAATACTATGGAAAGCAGCTTCTCCCCTCTTTAGCAATAGGGATCCAGGCTACTAAGCGGTCCATCTCTCAGCGAGACTAAGGGTAACCGTAACATTTGGCGGCAGCGGCGGGATTTTCCTGGATTTCCTAGGAGAGGTACAGAACGGATGGAGAGCGCTTACGAAAAATTGAAGCGTACAACCCTAAAGGATTTACTTGAAAGCAGAGGGGGGTACGCCAGCAACCGGCCGAGGAGAGAGCTGATCGCAGAATTGACCGAACTGGATCAGAGCTTCACAATGGCGGAAACACCGACCACGATTAGTGACGAAAAAACCAGGATTGTTCGGGAAAGGCTCTCATTATACGGGCCGAACCCCTCCATGGAATTGGTACAGCAGTTGATGGCGGAGGCGGACGAGGATATACGAGAGACTCGAGCCCACGAACTCAACCTAGCGAACGCACACCGCAATGCTGAAGCCCCGCAGGTAATCATCCCTGTCGAAAATGCTGGGAGGCCCAAGATACCCTATGCGGCATTTCGACCCTTCCTAGAGAGCAAGACAGGGATTGATGAATATTTGGCGGACTTCGAAAGGCAATGTGCCCTGCACCAGATTCCCAACAGAGAGTGGCCCACGATATTGTCTGGGAAACTATCCGGGCGAGCCCTGGAAGCCTTTCGTACTCTGGGTGCTGAGGAAGTGACACAGTATGAGCTAGTTAAGGAGACACTGTTGCGACGGTACGCTGTAACTCCGGACACGTATCGCCGACAGTTTCGGGGCACGGAAAAGAAGCCTAACGATACCCATATGGAATGGGCGCACCGAATGCGGAGAGCGGCAAATCACTGGCTGAGCGGAAGTAAAGCGGTGACTGGGGAGGAAATTTTACAATTGTTTCTCTTAGAACATTTTTATAATGGCATGGAACAGCAAGGGAAGGAATGGCTGCGAGACAGGCGGCCTTCTACCTTAGAAGAAGCAGCCAAATTGGCCGATGAACATTATGACTCCCGTCTTCACGGACCCATGAACTACCGAGCTCCAGCACGGGTCGAACCCAGAGAGGTTTACCGTGCACCCCCTCGTGCTGAATTCCGAGCCCCGGTGCCCACAGGGCCCGTCCGACACTCAGGACCACCCAATAACAGCTCTGAGCGTCCCAGACCGACTTGCCACCGATGCAAGCAACCAGGGCATTTCATGGCTAGCTGCCCCCTTAATACGCACCAGACACCCAGGAATTACAATTACCCCTCTGGGTCCTATCGTCCGGCCCGGGCCCTCTGTGTTAACCAAGAGGCCCCTATGGAGGGATATGTGGGGCCGCTTCACGAGGCAGACCCTGTATATGCTGCCTCAGATAACCGCCAGCACCATCGGCAGAGGGTATGGCTCGAGGGGCGATCTACCGAGGGATTGCGAGACACAGGGGCTACTATCACGCTGGTACAGAGTCATTTGGTGCCAGAGCACAAGCGATCCGGACAGACTGTGGCCGTTAGAGTGGCGGGGGGGGATGTGTACAAAATTCCAACAGCTAAAGTGCATCTTGATTGGGGAGCGGGAAAGGGGGCTGTGAACGTGGGCCTAATGGATAATTTACCTGCCGAAGTACTACTGGGCAACGATTTGGGCCCCATGACTTCTGCCTATGCTCCAGTATGCAACAACGAGGCGGACCCAGTGACTACACGGGCCCAAGCCCGGACGGAGCGAGAGCTCTCACCAGTGCGGGAGACACAGGTAAGACCTACCCCGACCTTGCCTGACAGGTTAGGCCCCATACCCTGGGACACCCCAGATGCCTTCGAGGCAGAGTCTAAGACTGACCCGACCTTACAAAAGTACCGGGAACGAGCAGAGACCGGAGGGGGCGGGGCAGATAACGAAACATTCTTATGGGAAAAAGGGAAACTATACCGCTGGACAGAGAAAAGGGGACAGCGTAGGCGACAGCTGGTAGTGCCCCACAAATACCGTCAAGAAATCCTCAAAATAGGCCACGACATCCCCTTAGCAGGCCACCTAGCCGTTACCCGTACCCTACACCGCATTACTCACACGTTCTTTTGGCCAGGGGTGCACGCTGACGTTAGAACTTACTACAGTAACACCTGCGATGTGTGTCAACGAGTAGGAAGGCGAGGCGATCACCCTAAAGCCCAGCTAGTAAATATGCCCATTGTAGAGGAACCCTTCAGCCGGGTTGCTATTGACCTAGTGGGACCACTGGCTACCCCTAGTCCCTCCGGTAAGCGATACATTCTTACCGTAGTGGACTACGCTACCAGGTACCCAGAGGCTGTCGCCCTATCCAACATACAAGCGGATACGGTAGCGAATGCACTAGTACAGGTGTTCTCCCGGGTAGGATTTCCAAAAGAAATCCTATCCGACCGAGGCACCCAATTTACGGCTGAATTGACCCAACAACTCTGGCAGGTTTGCAAAATTAAGTCCCTCCTAAGCTCCCCATACCACCCCCAGACGAACGGGCTGTGTGAGAGGTTCAATGGGACCCTCAAGCAAATGCTCAAGACGTTCACTCAGGAATACCGAGACTGGGAACGCTTCCTGCCGCACCTCCTATTTGCTTATCGGGAGGTGCCCCAGGAAACGACAGGGTTCTCTCCCTTCGAGTTGCTCTACGGAAGAAAGGTACGGGGACCCCTAAACCTGATCCGGGAGCACTGGGAGGGAGAGATGGAGGCTGACGGTGTCCCAATTGTGCCATACGTGCTGGAACTCAGGGACCGAATGGAGCAATTAGCCAAATCCGTGCGGGCTAATCTCCAGTTGGCCCAGAGAAGACAGAAAGTATGGTACGATCGGGGGGCCCGAAAGAGAATCTTCACCATAGGACAAAAGGTGTTAGTACTTAAGCCGGTGAAGACAGACAAATTGCAGGCGTCCTGGCAGGGTCCCTACCAGATCGTAGAGAAAAGGGGAGACACCACTTATGTGATAGCTAGCTGCCACGACAACAATCTTAGAAAGACATTCCATGTAAACATGCTCAAGGAATATTTTGAGCGACCAGAGAACGTGACGGCCGTATGTTGTTCCCCTCAGGAAGACCCCGACAGTTTACCCATTCCAGACCTATTAGAAAAGAGCCTCCCCACAGGTATAGTGGCGCAGGTTCAGATAGGGGACCGACTTAGCCCCACTGAAAGGGAGCAGCTCAACCAACTCCTCCAGTCCAAACACCTCACCTTCTCCCCGAAGCCAGGGTACACTACTTTAACCACCCACCAGGTAGATACTCCAGGACAAGCTCCCTTGCGCCAGGCTCCGTACCGAATCCCCGAAGCAGTTAGGACAGGAATGAAGAAGGAGATCGATGAGATGCTCCAGCTCAGGGTAATTGAGCCCTCCGATAGTCCCTGGGCCTCCCCAGTTGTCTTGGTGCCCAAGAAAGATGGGACCACCCGGTTCTGCGTAGACTATCGGAGGCTCAATGAAAATACCGTGACGGACGCTTACCCTATGCCCAGGGTAGACGAGCTACTCGATCGTATAGCCAGGGGAAATTACCTGACCACTATTGACCTCTGCAAAGGTTACTGGCAGATTCCCCTGGCCCCGGAGGCTATCCCCAAGTCGGCATTCGTCACCCCATTCGGCTTATATCAGTTTAGGGTAATGCCGTTTGGGATGAAGAATGCCCCAGCTACATTCCAGCGCTTGGTGGATGGGCTCCTGGATGGCTTCCAGAGTTTTGCTTGCGCCTACCTGGACGACATAGCGATCCACAGTGAGTCCTGGGAGGACCACTTAGCTCATGTGGGAATGGTTCTGGATCAGATCCGGGCTGCTGGCCTGACTCTGAAGCCAGAAAAATGCCACTTTGGGATGGCCGAGGTACAGTACCTGGGTCACCGGGTGGGGTGTGGAAAGCAGCGACCAGAGCCGGCCAAAATAGAAGCTGTCGCCAATTGGCCCACCCCCATCACTAAGACTCAGGTCCTAGCCTTCCTGGGCACGGCAGGGTACTATAGACGGTTCGTACCAGACTACAGCACACTTGCCAAACCCCTGACTGACTTGACCAAGAAGAACTTACCTCGACAGGTCCTGTGGTCTCCCCACTGTGAAACGGCTTTCCAGGCTCTCAAAAATGCTCTAATTAACGCTCCTGTCTTGGCGGCCCCAGCCCTTAACAAACGTTTTATCGTCCATACAGATGCTTCCATGTTCGGGCTGGGAGCTGTCCTCAGCCAAGTAGGCGAAGATGGAGGGGAGCATCCAGTTGCCTACATCAGCCGGAAGCTCCTGCCCCGCGAAGTCAGCTATGCAGCGGTCGAAAAGGAGTGTTTGGCTTTGGTGTGGGCATTAAAGAAATTGACTCCCTATTTATATGGTCAGGAGTTCACTCTGGTCACCGACCATAACCCGTTGGTGTGGCTGAACCGGGTCTCTGGAGATAACGGCAGGCTATTACGTTGGAGCTTATCGTTGCAAACCTTCAATTTCACCATTACTTACAGACCTGGGAAACAGAATGGCAACGCCGACGGGTTGTCCAGACAAACCGACCTCAGCCCCGCATAACCAGCGGTCTGGACAGCCTTAGTCTGCCCCGAAAAGGGGTCAGACCGTGTCTGCCAGAGTGTTCCACAGAAAGGGAGCAATGTTACAGAAGCATTAGTTATTCTGTTGTGAAGAGCTTATTTCCCAGCAGCAATGCCTGAACCAGCAAGCCAGCGCCTAAGAAGGGCTCCAAGAAAACTGTAACAAGTTTCATTTCATAAAGAGTTAACTCTTTTTTTTCAGCTTTTAGAAACTATTGTCTAATCACCTCTGGAGCCAGACTGCTAATTGATAAGATGAACTTGTAAACTTGTTATCTTAAGTACTGTAATCCTATTGTGGCCTGTCAAAGGACAGTGCTCTCTATCTAAATGTGTGATGGGGGATTTTGTGCTTCCCCCCCTCTCCCCCTGGGAGTGCCCTGTGTGCATGTAACCTTAATAAAAAGCAGGCTGGGCATCCCAGTCCTGAGTTCTTGTTTGACCCTCAATCGCAGCGTTGACTCGTTTTTGTGGGCAGAAGGGTATCCTAGCTGTACTGCAGCTAAGGGAGATTATTCTATATTTGCGAGACTCATATAGAATACTATGGAAAGCAGCTTCTCCCCTCTTTAGCAATAGGGATCCAGGCTACTAAGCGGTCCATCTCTCAGCGAGACTAAGGGTAACCGTAACATATAACAATAACATAGGAACTGGTGAAGCTGGTGAGGCTGGAGGGAGCTTTAGTGAATCAGTTACATAGAATAACATAGGAACTGGTGAAGCTGGAGAGGCTGGAGGGAGCTTTAGTGAATCAGTAACATAGAATAACATAGGAACTGGTGAAGCTGGAGAGGCTGGAGGGAGCTTTAGTGAATCAGTTATGTAGAATAACATAGGAACTGGTGAAGCTGGAGAGGCTGGAGGGAGCTTTAGTGAATCAGTTACATAGAATAACATAGGAACTGGTGAAGCTAGAGAGGCTGGAGGGAGCTTTAGTGAATCAGTTACATAGAATAACATAGGAACTGGTGAAGCTGGTGAGGCTGGAGGGAGCTTTAGTGAATCAGTTACATAGAATAACATAGGAACTGGTGAAGCTGGAGAGGCTGGAGGGAGCTTTAGTGAATCAGTTACATAGAATAACATAGGAACTGGTGAAGCTGGAGAGGCTGGAGGGAGCTTTAGTGAATCAGTTACATAGAATAACATAGGAACTGGTGAAGATTGAGAGGCTGGAGGGAGCTTTAGTGAATCATTTACATAGAATAACATAAGAGTTGGGAAGCTGGAGAGGCTGGAGGGAGCTTTAGTGAATCAGTTACATAGAATAACATAGGAACTGGTGAAGATGGAGAGGCTGGAGGGAGCTTTAGTGAATCAGTTACATAGAATAACATAGGAACTGGTGAAGCTGGAGAGGCTGGAGGGAGCTTTAGTGAATCAGTTATGTAGAATAACATAGGAACTGGTCACGCTGGAGAGGCTGGAGGGAGGTTTAGTGAATCAGTTACATAGAATAACATAGGAACTGGTGACGCTGGAGAGGCTGGAGGGAGCTTTAGTGAATCAGTAACATAGAATAACATAGGATCTGGTGAAGTTGGAGTGGCTGGAGAGAGCTTTAGTGAATCAGTTACATAGAATAACATAGGAACTGGTGAAGCTGAAGAGGCTGGAGGGAGCTTTAGTGAATCAGTTACATAGAATAACATAGGAAGTGGTGAAGCTGGAGAGGCTGGAGAGAGCTTTAGTGAATCAGTTACATAGAATAACATAGGAACTGGTGAAGCTGGAGAGGCTGGAGGGAGCTTTAGTGAATCAGTAACATAGAATAACATAGGAACTGGTGACGCTGGAGAGGCTGGAGGGAGCTTTAGTGAATCAGTTACATAGAATAACATAGGAACTGGTGAAGCTGGAGAGGCTGGAGAGAGCTTTAGTGAATCAGTTACATAGAATAACATAGGAACTGGTGACGCTGGAGAGCTGGAGGGAGCTTTAGTGAATCAGTTACATAGAATAACATAGGAACTGGTGAAGATGGAGAGGCTGGAGGGAGCTTTAGTGAATCAGTTACATAGAATAACATAGGAGTTGGGAAGCTGGAGAGGCTGGAGGGAGCTTTAGTGAATCAGTTACATAGAATAACATAGGAACTGGTGAAGCTGGAGAGGCTGGAGGGAGCTTTAGTGAATCAGTTACATAGAATAACATAGGAGTTGGGAAGCTGGAGAGGCTGGAGGGAGCTTTAGTGAATCAGTTACATAGAATAACATAGGAGTTGGGAAGCTGGAGAGGCTGGAGGGAGCTTTAGTGAATCAGTTACATAGAATAACATAGGAACTGGTGAAGACGGAGAGGCTGGAGGGAGCTTTAGTGAATCAGTTACAGAGAATAACATAGGAACTGCTGAAGCTGAAGAGGCTGGAGGGAGCTTTAGTGAATCAGTTACATAGAATAACATAGGAACTGGTGAAGCTGGAGAGGCTGGAGGGAGATTTAGTGAATCAGTTACATAGAATAACATAGGAACTGCTGAAGCTGGAGAGGCTGGGGGGAGCTTTAGTGAATCAGTTACATAGAATAACATAGGAACTGGTGAAGCTGGAGATGCTGGAGTGAGCTTTAGTGAATCAGTTACATAGAATAACATAGGAACTGGTGAAGCTGGAGAGGCCGTAGAGAGCTTTAGTGAATCAGTTACATAGAATAACATAGGAACTGGTGAAGCTGGAGAGGCTGGAGGGAGCTTTAGTGAATCAGTTACATAGAATAACATAGGAACTGGTGAAGCTGGTAAATGAGTGAGATATCCTCTTGAATGGCACAGGCGAGCCCCCTAGTGGTGTTATTGAATACCTGCAGGACATGATTGTGCGCTTGCTTATAAGATATAGCATAAGTCAATATAGAAAATATCTAACAATATACATCCAAAAAAAGAGTATACATTAGCAAGTTGGTCTGAACACACATTAAGGCCTAGATTACAAGTGCATCAGCGTGTTTAATATCCGGGACTGCGCTAGGATTAGTGCGCAACATAGTATTACAAGTGAATGATAAAACACTATAACCAGAGAATGTTTATAGCAGCCACCATCCCTTATAGTGCACCCTATACAGTCAAAGGATAGTGCAACTGCGCTAAACATCGCTCACATTACAAGATATAAGTTATGTGTTACACTCAAACACAACAGCGGTAATATAAAGTAATACATATATATAATATATAACCAGTGGTGGCTGGTGACTTTTAAAGATGGGGGAGCACTAGCCCCGCCCCTCAGATGGCTCCACCCATTTTATATATATATATATATATATATATATACTGGGTACAAGAGTCCTGTCACTGGGGCAGTATAAGGACATTATATATATATATATATATATATATATATATATATATATATATATATATATATAAAGTCCTTATACTGCCCCAGTGACAGGACGCTTGTACCCAGTATATATATATATATATATATATATATATATATAAATATATATACATATATATATATATATATACACATACATATATATATATATATATATATATACACACATATATATATATATATATATATATATATATATACATACCCTTTTTTCCTGTGGGCTGAAGACTGGAGGGGAACCGTAAGTGACGTAAAACATAGGCGCAGAGCGGTGAGACCGCACGGAACACAGACACCAAAGAGAACCGGAGGACATAGTCCTGAGAGGTGACGCTACATCCATGGAGGACCTCTGGTAACCGGGTGAGGAGATCGTCTGGCCGCCAGGGACCGAGTGGGAAACAAGAGAGCCTGACCGGAAGAAAATCTTTGAGCACCGGATAAAAGCCTTTTGGATATCCCTTCCACATCGTGCCCCAAAACATTAAGAGATCTTTCTATTTGTATTTATAGAGTTTTCAACAGCATCTTTATATATAAATAAGCTATACTTATATCACGCTATTCAGCACAGAACATTGACATTGTATACAGGTAAAATCTGTGATTAGGGGCCTCTGGCGAGCATCCCTTTATTTTCCACTGAGGCTGAATTGAAGCCTGATATATATATTTTAAAGGGGAAATTAAGGACTCATACAGCTCCAAGCATTATTAACAATATAACGACATGGAGGCATCAGGAGTCTATAATGAAATTACAGGAAATTACAAGTTTGCAGTTACTACTCACTCAGACATCCACAAGAACTGGACATTTATTAGGGATGCACCGAAATTTCGGCCGCAGAAAGTTTCGGCCGAAAATGACATTTTTGGCTATTTCGGTTTTCGTTTTTTTTGCCTGTTAGTTTCGGTAAAATTATTGTGTAGCATATTTCAAATTTGATGCTAGCCTAGAGCTGCTGTTTAAGTTTATTACTTCACTTACTGTTCTGCATATAATGAGTTTTCTAGGACTATACTTTATTTGGATAATTGGTAAAAAAAAACTGTTAAATATGTTACATAGAACTAAATGAAGAATAATACAGTATATTGATATTTATAATTGTTTTAAGTAGGGATGCACCAAAATTTTGGTTGCAGAAACATTTTGGTCGAAAATGGCATTATTTTTTGCCTGTTTTTTTTTTCTTGGTAAAATTATTGTGTAGCATATTATTGTTTTAAGATATTTTTGTCCAATTTTAGTGTGTTACTTTCAATAAAAGTGTGGGCTTTTTTTATTGGCTCTAATTATGCAAAAAAATAAATAAAAAAAAATAATTTGAAAATAATTTGAAAAAATACATTTTCGGTATCAGTTTCGGTTTTCGGCCAAGTGCATCCTGGATTTTCGGATTCGGTTTCGGTCCAGAATTTCCATTTCGGTGCATCACTAACATTTATACTAAAGATTTTGACCAGATTTTTAACACAGATGAATCCACTCTAGAACTAACTGATTTATTTACAAGAATTGAAGCACTTATGATAAGAGCTGAAAAATTGAAATTTAACAAATGGACTCTAGAGAAATATATTAATTTGAAGATGATTCCAAGAGGGTTGAGAGTTCACAAGTTCCCCACTTTTGAAGTGGAGGACATGAAATTTAAGGATGAATGGAATTTTGGATGAATGCTCTTTCAGATTGATGCACATGATGATCATAGCACATAAAGATAGTCTCCTAACAGACATAAAAACCAAAATCACACAGTTACAGAGACACTTATCACATCACCAATTATCCTTAGAATATAGAGGTTTTGATGAACTACTCATTGAAACAGTAGAGAAATCCACAGAAGAAGTCTTACAAATAAAGCAGACAAAATTCTTAAGGGACTGGACTGACTATCAGACTAATACAGTACACGTTTGGAACAGAAGAGAAAGAACTAACTCACATAGGGAGAACAATAGAAGAAATTACAGACAACATAAGGGGAATCATAAGAATAAAGGCAAAAAGAAAGTAACGTTCTCTGATACAGATGTAGAGTCAACTGACGATAATAGTGGAGATAATGATTATCAGTACAATAGAGATACATCAAACATACAAACTAAGGCACAACAAAATACACATGATAAAACAAGCATGGATTCACAGGGGGCTAGGAGCAAAACAGGTCAACATAAACAAACCAATAAGAACGCATTAAATCCAGCTATAACACAAAAGGCAGATCAAGCTGATTCAGCTAGGACCAAGTTTGACCAGGCTTTTTTAGTCACAGCTCCCCCGCAAATACAGAGAGATGTAATACCAGTTATGAAACAAACCATAGGAGGAGAAAACAGAATCAAACAAGTGCAAATGAACAGATATCAACTGAGAGCCAAAAAGAACTCAGAGCAGATAATACATCAATAGTCATCAATCTTTCTTACAACCCATTGACAACAACACAAGAGAGGGTACTAAATTATGGCTTGAACTTTGTACCAACAACTACATTTAATATATTTAATACCATTGTTGATGTCAATAGGATGGTCCGAAATTTAACTCTCAAAAAACATTATTTTAATGCACAAGAAGTAACAACAGTGAGAGAGGAAAATGAGACAGCTGAGGAATCTATGTCAGAAACACATCTAGATTTTCAAGATTCATGTGCTAGAGAGACATTAATGAGCCTATTAAGTGAGCAAACAAACACTGAGGAAAAAGATTCCCATATAGGCTTTAAGGCAAAATCTACATTCTACCCAATACAATCAAGGGGCACCATCTTAGAACAATTTCAAGAGAGAGTAGTTGAAGATTTGGAGGAACTAAACGGAGACAACAGTTCCCAGTATGACAATAATTTAACTAGAAAAGAGAGAAAGGCCCTGAAAGAATTAGCTGAGAATACCAATATAGTCATCAAGAAATCAGATAAAGGGGGGAGTATAGTTGTATTAAATAAAACAGATTATGAAAATGAAATAATGAGACAACTTATGGATACTAACAACTATATGGTCCTAAAGGGAGACCCCAAGTTAAATTACATGCACCAATTAAACCATTTATTGGATGAAGGCTTAGAAAATGGCTTTTTAAATAAAGCAACACATGACTATCTAATTAATAAACAGCTTAAGACCCCAATATTCCATATTTTCCCGAAGGTGCATAAAAGCAATGAGAATGTAAAGGGGCGTTCCATAGTATCAGGGATGGGATCCCTATTGGAACCCATATCAGAGTGGGTAGATTCCATTCTACAACCCTTAGTACTAAATTTGACCAGTTACCTTAGGGATTCCACCCATTTGATACATAAATTAAGGAATGTGACTTGGACTACTAAAAGTAGATGGCTAACACTGGACGCTGTGTCACTTTATAGTAACATACCGCATACACTAGGTTTAGAAGCAGTGAAATATTTCTTGTGTACACGCAGTAACCTAGAGGTGGCATTTCAGGAATATGTGTTAAAAATAATAGAATATCTTTTGACACACAATTATTTTTGCTATGGAGGGGTGTTCTACCTGCAGAGATGTGGCACAGCTATGGGGCAAAATTTGCCCCCACGTACGCTAACCTATTCATGGTGTGGTGGGAGCTGTGCCACATCTATGCAGGTGGAAACCCCTTCAAGGAACACATTAAACTATACAACAGATTTATTGATGATCTCATTTTGATATGGGAAGGAGACGATATTTCACTGGAAAACTTTCTAATATACATTGAATCTAACAGAATGGGAATCAAATTTACATACGAAGTACAGAACAGAGAGATTAATTATTTGGACCTCACGTTGCGAGGTAACACACTCAGTAGAACAATTGAGACAACTATATACAAGAAACCTATATCGAAGAATGCACTATTACATGCGAAGAGTAATCACCCCAAAGAAACATTTAGAGCTATAGCGAAGGGCCAACATATTAGAGTAAAACGCAATTGCTCAAATGAAACAGACTATCTAAAAGAGGCTATGACATTAGATAAACAATTGAAGGACAGGGGTTATAATAAGCAAACTATTAAAAATGCCCGCATGGCAGTGTCTACAAAAGAACAGGCAGATCTGATTAAAATCAAACCAAAAAAGAAACCCCACTATGGAGAAAAAGAAAAAAATAGAATCAAATTTGTTACACAATACTCGCCACAATATAATCAAATTTGTAATATAATAAAAAAAACATCTACCAATACTAAAGGCGGACAATAGCCTAGCAAAAATAATAGACAAAAACTGCTTATTCTCATACAGGAGAGGAAAAATGATAGGGAACATGGTCTCCCCAACAAATATTAAAACTGCAAAACAAACAACATAGTTACAGACTAAAGGACTTTACAAGTGTGGGTATAGTGACTGCAAAGCCTGCAAACACGCAGATACAGGAAATACTTTGAAATCAACTAAGACTGGAGACGTTTTTCAGATAAATAGATATTTAAATTGTAGAGACAAGGGGGTAGTTTATCTTATAGAGTGCAACATTTGTAAACTTCAATACAGTATATAGGGAAAACGGTAAGGGAAATAAGAAACCGTATAAGAGAACATCTATCCAGTATTACGGTAGATACAGAAAAAAAGCAGACAGAGAGAAGACAAACTCCTACCTATAACAAAGCATTTCATAGAGGAACATGACAGGAACACAAAATCACTAAAGTGGACAGTAGTGGAAAAAATAACCCTAGACTCAAGGGGAAGTGACCTAGACAGTACACTCAGTAAGAAAGAAGTATACTGGATGTTTTGTCTAAAAACTAACATCCCCCATGGTTTTAATTCTAGGTTTGAACTTATACATTTCTGGGAGTAAACACATTAATTAAACAGCCCCAAGTGAACAGTTAATATTTATATATGAGTTAAAATCTTTGTATAAGTTCTCAAAACCTAGTTTACAATATCCAGATTATAGTACAATTAAAGTGTCCCAACCTGTAACGACATTGATAGTGTTATGAATACATAGGATTACAATGAACCGCTATACAGCCAATTTCATATAACTTATACTTATGAAAATGAAATAGCTATATACAAGCATAAAAAGCAAAATAAGTATAAGATAGATTGTTTCCTAAAGCACTACACATGACTCTAGAAGCCCATTGGAAATCATATACACACTTTAACATTCACCCTGAATACAATTTAGAATACAGAATGGATAAGAATGATATCGGGGGTTAACAAGTAAAGACTAAATTGGGCAAGTGTTTTTAATTGACCTAATCAATATGTATATAAAGTTGTGCAGCCACTGCACCAGATCAGAGGTCTATGAGTACGGCTCAGCAGAGCTGAAACGCGTGAGACCTGATCTGATGCCCTCTTCAGCACTTTTACATGCCGTGTATATGATTTTAAGAATTAATTAATAAATTTGTTTTTTAACCTAATCCACGACTGGAGAACTATTTACCTTTACTTATATATATATATATATATATATACACACATATATATATATATATATATATATACACACATATATATATATATACACACATATATATATATATATATATATACACACACACATATATATATATATATACACACACATATATACACACACACATATATATACATATATATATTATATATATATATATATATATAGAAAAAGTTACAAAATATTTGCTTTCAGAAGGACACCTGCAGCATATCTAATTAACATTTGTGATTAGTTATTTATTGATAGATGTCAAGTTTTTAGGTGACCCAATACAACATTTAGCCCACAGCTCGCCAAAGTGGGTAAACTAATGAACATTCATTCAAGCTCACCAGACACAATACACTGGCACACCTCTCCAGCAGCACCAGCTTAATCTCGCTGCTTCCCTCTCAGCACTTCCTCGCTCGTGGCCGTATGTAATGCAGCTGCAATTAGATGCTGCCTGGACTATAGCTATATAACGTTGCACTGCTGCAGCAGCAATGTTTAGAATTTTGGGTAAGAAATTAGAATAAAATTAACGACCACTCCACAACACAGTTGAACAGGACAGAGCTCTCTTAAAAAAGGCTCCTCTCAGCTCAACGGCTATCTCCACAATGAGATTTTCGCGCCGTTGAGCCGGGAGGAGCCTCGTGGGGGCCATCACGTGCACCGTGCAGCCCATCAGACTCAGAGCCGAACACAGAGGCTGGGGGAGGAGCCACAGAGCACAGGCTGAAACAAACTAGTCGCACAGTTCAGCCTGTGCAATTAAGCCTCTATAGGCAGGAGGCTGGGGAGGAGCTACGCCTGCACAGTGAGTGCATAGAGATCACTGTGCAGGCATAGGGCTCTCTTTATCGCACGTGCGATCGGATGGGGGTTGCAGTCTGGCAGAGACAGTGCACAGCAGCCTGAGGAGGAGTGGCTAACTAACCCAGCACAACACAGCGTGAGCGTGGTGGTGCGGTGGACAGGACTGTGACGTCAGCGAGCTGTCAATCAGTGTCTCAGCTCAGGCTGAGAGTGTCAACCCGGTCCTAGCTCCTGCCTCCTGCTGCACAGTGCATCAGTTAACGTTGCCTACTTGCCTGGGCTTGTTATTTATGAATAAATTATGTGTGTTTCTTTGTCAATAAAATAATAAAAAATTTTAATAAAAATATATTTTATTCCAAAAAAAATTGAAACTTTTTTTTTCTCATTTTTTTCCCCTCCTTGCCCGTGGCTGGGTGTTCACGTGCGACGGTGCACATATGGAGGAGCCTCCACTGTATATTACTATGTCTAAATATGGGTATGTGTGAATATATATGTGTAGTTATGTATTTGTAAATACATACACATACAAACACATATATACACATGTATATACATATATACACATATATACCTCTATATACACACTTTGGAGCCCTTTCCACTCAAATACCTTAATACCTGGGGGGGGAATTAAGCAATTTTAATATTTAATAATGTATTTTACTGTGTATTTACTGTTAATATTTTACATTCCAATGTTCTTCACATAGTAGAAAAACGTTCTTAGTATTTTTAAATATATATTCCTATATATATCTGTACATATCCATACCTATATGTAATCATATAGATATATAGGTATAGAAAGATATTTTACAATAAATTAATTATATATATATATATTCGGATAGCATTATTGTAACATCTGTTCACATCTCTTAAGTGAACATTTATAAGTGAGGCACTAAGAATTGGGCAAAAGAATTATACAAGAATTGAGGATTTGACAAGGGATAATGCAAGTTCTGTTGTAAAAGAATAAGGAGAGAAAGAAAAGAAACATTATTGTGGCACACTAAAATCTTATAGGTAGATGAGATGATCAATCAAAGAGGGAGGGGGGGGAAAGACCGGAATGAATAGTTAAAACATAACTTTTAATAAAAATATATCACATAAAAATTCATGATGGGGGTGAAGAAAAACACATAACTTTGTGGAACTTTTTGAAGGATGAAGATAGAAGATGCAGCCTGGATGAAGCCTTCTGCCGTCTGGAGGACCTCTTCTGCCCCGATCGCATGAAGACCTCTGCCGTATGGAGGACCACTTGTGCTCGGCTGGGTGAAGACGGCTCAAGGTAGGGAGATCTTCAGGGGGTTAGAGTTAGGTTTTTATTAAGGGGGGATTGGGTGGGTTTTAGAGTAGGGTTGGGTGGTATTGTATTTTTCTTTTACAGGTAAAAGAGCTGATTACTTTGGGGCAATGCCCCGCAAAAGGCCCTTTTAAGGGCTATTTGCATTTTAGTATAGGGTAGGGAAATTTTATTATTTTGGGGGGCTTTTTTATTTTATTAGGGGGATTAGATTAGGTGTAATTAGTTTAAAATTCTTGTAATTCTTTTTTATTTTCTCTAATTTAGTGTTTTTTTTCTTTCGTAATTTAGTTTATTGAATTTAATTGTATTTAATTGTAGGTAGTTTAGGTAATTTATTTAATGATAGTGTAGTGTTAGATGTAATTGTAACTTAGGTTAGGATTTATTTTACAGGTAATTTTGTACTTATTTTAGCTAGGTAGTTATTAAATAGTTAATAACTATTTAATAACTATTCTACCTAGTTAAAATAAATACAAAGTTGCCTGTAAAATAAATATAAATCCTGAGATAGCTACAATGTAATTATTATTTATATTGTAGCTAGCTTAGGGTTTATTTTATCGGTAAGTATTTAGTTTTAAATAGAATTAATTTATTTAATTATGTTAAATTAATTTCGTTTAATTTAAATTATATTTAAGTTAGGGGGGTTAGATTTAGGTTTAGACTTAGGTTTAGGGGTTAATAACTTTAATATAGTAGTGGCGACGTTGGGGGTGGCAGATTAGGAGTTAATAAATGTAAGTAGGTGTCGGCGATTTAACTAGTGTTTGCGAGGCGGGAGTGCGGTGATTTAGGGGTTAATACATTTATTAAAGTGGCGGTGATGTCCGGTCGGCAGATTAGGGGTTAATAATTGTAGGTAGGTGGCGGCGACGTTGGGGGGGCAGATTAGGGGTTAATAACTATAATATAGGTGGCGGCGATGTTGGGGGCAGTATATTAGGGGTTCATAGGGATAATGTAGGCGGCGGTGTCCGTAGCGGCAGATTAGGGGTTAATAATAAAATGCAGGTGTCAGCGATAGCGGGGGTGGCAGATTAGGGGTTAATAAGTGTAAGATTAGGGGTGTTTAGACTCGGGTTCATGTTAGGGTGTTAGGTGTAGACATAAAATTCCTTTCCCCATAGGAATCAATGGGGCTGCGTTAGAAGCTGAACGCTGCTTTTTTGCAGGTGTTAGGTTTTTTCCAGCCAGCTCAGCCCCATTGTTTCCTATGGGGAAATCGTGCACAAGCACGTTTAGCCAGCTTACCGCTACCGTAAGCAACGCTGGTATTGAGGTGAGATGTGGAGCTAAATTCTGCTCTACGCTCATCTTTTTGCGGCTAACGCCAGGTTTAAAAAAACCTGTAATACCAGCGTTGGCTTAAGGGAGCGTTAGAAAAAAAGCCTTTTTAGCCCTGCACCCCTGTTAATGCCAAACTTGTAATCTCGGCGTAAGAGAATTAAGAAAATTTGATAATAGGAGTAAATTAGAAAGTTGCTTAAAGGACCAGTCAATACAGCAGATTTGCTAAATCAACAAATGCATGATAAAAAGACAATGCAATAGCACTTAGTCTGAATTTCAAATAAGTAGTAGATTTTTTTTCTAACAAATTTTAAAGTTATGTCTATTTCCACTCCCCCTGTACCATGTGACAGCCATCAGCCAATCACAAATGCATATACGTATATGCTGTGAATTCTTGCACATGCTCAGTAGGAGCTGGTGACTCACAAAGTGTAAATATAAAAAGACTGTGTACATTTTGTTAATGGATGTAAATTGGAAAGTTGTTTATAATTGCTGCTCTATTGGAATCATTAAAGTTTAATTTGACCTGAGTGTCCCTTTAAAATTGCATGTAATGTAAGAAATACTAACTATCAAAAATTTCCCTACTACATAATATTGTATGCTATATTTTGTTTCATCAATACTTCATTGTAAATGTGTACATATATGTAAAATGATTTTATTGTAATGTTAATACTCACCAGCAGGTGTCACTATTGCTATATGTCTTCAGGTTGTGGGCCCTGTGGCGCCAAACCAACAGGTATATAAGGTGTTTTAATGATGTGTCAGCCTATGCATGATTAAGAGAGTATTAGCCTCGAAACGTCGCATCTATTTGTCCTAATAAAGATCACTTTTTCACATTGGAGAGCTGTGGACACTTTCTTTGCTTTAAAATTGCATGCTCTATCTGAATCACAAAAGAAAAAATTTGGGTTCAGTGTCCCTTTAAGTAGAAGTGAAGAAATTTCCTTGTGTGCTGGTGATCAACCTTTATACTTGATTGCCTTACGTATAGTTTAAGTAAAGTTGTATGTCAGATAGGATGAGTGAATAATGAATGAGTACAATTTGTGTATTGTATGGATTTTATACTCGGGTTATTCTTATAAAAACATGGAATAATTGTTCTGTTCATTTAAACCTTTAGGTACACTATCCATTAGATATATCCATCTAGTCTCGGCTTTCAATAAAGCATTCTCAAGATCACCGCAGAAGTACGAGCATAGAAAAGTTTAACTATTTGTATTTCTGCAGTAAGGCAGTTTCTTTGTAATACTCTGTTAAACCGAACAGAGTATATTTGTTCATTAAATTATATTTTTTTACAAATGGTATATTGTTGAGTATTTTTTTGTTGTTTTTTATAGTTTTTTTAATTTAACCGATTAATCGAAAAAATAATCGACCAACTAATCGATTATGAAAACTTTTCTGATAAAAAGGTAGAAATTGTTCCTTATGACATACATTTAGCGCTATAAAAAGAAGGAATAAAACCCACTTTCTGAAAAATACACCTGGAAAAAAAAAAGAAAAAACAGAATTTATGCTTACCTGATAAATTTCTTTCTCCAACGGTGTGTCCGGTCCACGGCGTCATCCTTACTTGTGGGAATATCTCTTCCCCAACAGGAAATGGCAAAGAGCACAGCAAAAGCTGCCCATATAGCCCCTCCTCTGGCTCCGCCCCCCAAGTCATTCGACCGACGGTTAGGAGAAAAAAAAGGAGAAACTATAGGGTGCCGTGATGACTGTAGTGTATAGAGAAAGAAATTTTTCAAACCTGATTAAAAAACCAGGGCGGGCCGTGGACCGGACACACCGTTGGAGAAAGAAATTTATCAGGTAAGCATAAATTCTGTTTTCTCCAACATTGGTGTGTCCGGTCCACGGCGTCATCCTTACTTGTGGGAACCAATACCAAAGCTTTAGGACACGGATGAAGGGAGGGAGCAAATCAGGTTACCTAAACGGAAGGCACCACGGCTTGCAAAACCTTTCTCCCAAAAATAGCCTCCGAAGAAGCATAAGTATCGAATTTGTAAAATTTGGCAAAAGTGTGCAGAGACGACCAAGTCGCTGCCTTACATATCTGATCAACAGAAGCCTCGTTCTTGAAGGCCCATGTGGAAGCCACAGCCCTAGTAGAGTGAGCTGTGATTCGTTCAGGAGGCTGCCGTCCGGCAGTCTCATAAGCCAATCGGATGATGCTTTTCAGCCAGAAAGAAAGAGAGGTAGCAGTAGCTTTTTGTCCTCTCCTCTTACCAGAGTAAACAACAAACAAAGATGAAGTTTGTCTGAAATCCTTTGTTGCGTCTAAATAGAACTTTAAAGCACGGACCACATCTAAATTGTGTAACAAACGTTCCTTCTTTGAAACTGGATTCGGACACAGAGAAGGAACAACTATTTCCTGGTTAATATTCTTGTTGGAAACTACTTTTGGAAGAAAACCAGGTTTGGTACGCAAAACGACCTTATCTGAATGGAACACCAGATAGGGTGGATCACACTGCAAAGCAGATAATTCAGAAACTCTTCTAGCAGAAGAAATAGCAACCAAAAACAGAACTTTCCAAGATAGTAACTTGATATCTATGGAATGTAAAAGTTCAAACGGAACCCCTTGAAGAACTGAAAGAACTAAATTTAGACTCCAAGGAGGAGTCATGGTTCTGTAAACAGGCTTGATTCTGACCAAAGCCTGTACAAAAGCTTGTACATCTGGCAGAGCTGCCAGGCGTTTGTGTAACAAAACAGATAAAGCAGAAATCTGTCCTTTTAGAGAACTCACTGACAACCCTTTATCCAAACCCTCTTGGAGAAAGGAAAGAATCTTAGAAATTTTAATTTTACTCCAGGAGAATCCCTTGGATTCACACCAACAGATATATTTTTTCCATATTTTATGGTAAATCTTTCTAGTCACAGGTTTTCTGGCTTGGACCAGAGTATCTATCACTGAATTTGAAAACCCACGCTTGGATAAAATCAAGCGTTCAATTTCCAAGCAGTCAGCTGCAGAGAAACTAGATTTGGATGTTCGAATGGACCTTGTACTAGAAGATCCTGTCTCAAAGGTAGCTTCCATGGTGGAGCCGATGACATATTCACCAGGTCTGCATACCAAGTCCTGCGTGGCCACGCAGGAGCTATCAGAATCACCGAGGCCTTCTCCTGTTTGATCCTGGCTACGAGCCTGGGAAGGAGAGGAAACGGTGGAAACACATAAGCTAGGTTGAACGACCAAGGCGCTACTAATGCATCCACTAGAGTCGCCTTGGAATCCCTGGATCTGGACCCGTAGCAAGGAACCTTGAAGTTCTGACGAGACGCCATCAGATCCATGTCTGGAATGTCCCATAATTGAGTTAACTGGGCAAAGACCTCCGGGTGGAGTTCCCACTCCCCCGGATGGAAAGTCTGACGACTCAAATAATCCGCCTCCCAGTTGTCTACTCCTGGGATGTGAATTGCAGATAGATGGCAGGAGTGATCCTCCGCCCATTTGATGATCTTGGATACCTCTCTCATCGCCAAGGAACTCTTTGTTCCTCCCTGATGGTTGATGTAAGCTACAGTCGTCATGTTGTCCGACTGGAATCTTATGAATCCGGCCTTCGCTAGTTGACTCTTCCCGAGACCATAGACCCTGAGCTTTCAGGGAATCCCAGACCGCGCCCCAGCCTAATAGACTGGCGTCAGTCGTGACAATGACCCACTCTGGTCTGCGGAAACTCATTCCCTGAGACAGGTGATCCTGAGTCAACCACCAACGGAGTGAGTCTATGGTTAACTGGTCTACTTGAATCTGGGGAGACAAGTCTGCATAATCCCCATTCCACTGTCTGAGCATGCACAGTTGCAATGGTCTTAGATGAATTTGAGCAAAAGGAAACACGTCCATTGCTGCCACCATTAGACCTATTACTTCCATGCACTGAGCTATGGAAGGCTGAGGAATAGAATGAAGAACTTGACAAGCCTTTAGAAGCTTTAATTTTCTGACCTCTGTCAGAAAGATCTTCATTTCTACAGAATCTATTATTGTTCCCAGAAAGGGAACTCTTGTAGACGGGGACAGGGAACTCTTTTCCACGTTCACCTTCCACCCGTGAGACCTGAGAAAGGCTAACACAATGTCTGTATGAGCCTTTGATCTGGAAAGGGACGACGCTTGGATTAGAATGTCGTCTAGGTAAGGTGCCACTGCAATGCCCCTCGGTCTTAGAACCGCTAGAAGGGACCCTAGCACCTTTGTGAAAATTCTGGGAGCAGTGGCTAAACCGAACGGAAGAGCCACGAACTGGTAATGTTTGTCCAAAAAGGCGAACCTTAGGAACTGATGATGATCTTTGTGGATAGGAATATGTAGGTACTCATCCTTTAGATCCACGGTAGTCATATATTGACCCTCCTGGATTGTAGGTAAAATAGTTTGAATGGTTTCCATTTTGAACGATGGAACTCTGAGGAATTTGTTTAGAATTTTTAAATCCAGAATTGGTCTGAAAGTTCCCTCTTTTTTGGGAACTACAAACAGGTTTGAGTAAAACCCCTGACCTTGTTCCGCTGTTGGAACTGGGTGTATCACTCCCATCTTTAATAGGTCTCCTACGCAATGTAAGAATGCCTGTCTCTTTATCTGGTCTGAAGATAAGCGAGACTTGTGGAACCTTCCCCTTGGAGGAAGTTCCTTGAATTCTAGAAGATAACCCTGAGAGACTATTTCTAGTGCCCAGGGATCCGGAACATCTCTTGCCCAAGCCTGAGCAAAGAGAGAAAGTCTGCCCCCTACTAGATCCGGTCCCGGATCGGGGGCTACCCCTTCATGCTGTCTTGGTAGCAGCAGCAGGCTTCTTGGCCTGTTTACCCTTGTTCCAGCCTTGCATTGGTTTCCAAGCTGGCTTAGCCTGGGAAGCGTTACCCTCTTGTCTAGAGGCTGCAGAGTTAGGAGACGGTCCGTTCCTGAAGTTACGAAAGGAACGAAAATTGGACTTATTCTTAGCCTTAAAAGGCCTATCCTGTGGGAGGGCATGGCCCTTTCCCCCAGTGATGTCTGAAATAATCTCCTTCAATTCTGGCCCAAAAAGGGTCTTACCTTTGAAAGGAATATTAAGCAATTTTGTCTTGGAAGATACATCCGCCGACCAAGACTTTAGCCAGAGCGCTCTGTGCGCCACAATTGCAAACCCTGAATTTTTCGCCGCTAACCTCGCCAATTGCAAAGCGGCATCTAAGATAAAGGAATTAGCTAACTTAAGTGCGTGAATTCTGTCCATGACTTCCTCATATGGAGTCTCCTTATTGAGCGACTTTTCTAGTTCATCGAACCAAAAACACGCCGCCGTAGTGACAGGAATAATGCACGAAATTGGTTGGAGGAGGAAACCTTGCTGAACAAAAATCTTTTTAAGCAAACCCTCCAATTTTTTATCCATAGGATCTTTAAAAGCACAATTGTCCTCAATGGGAATAGTCGTGCGTTTGGCTAGCGTTAAAACTGCCCCCTCAACCTTAGGGACTGTTTGCCATGCGTCCTTCCTTGGGTCGACCATGAGGAACATTTTCTTAAATATAGGAGGTGGGACAAAAGGTATGCCTGGTTTCTCCCAGTCCTTAGTCACTATGTCCGCCACCCTTTTAGGTATCGGAAAGGCATCAGGGTGCACAGGGACCTTTAGGAATTTGTCCATTTTGCACAATTTTTCTGGAATGACCAAAGAGTCACAATCATCCAGAGTAGTTAGTACCTCCTTAAGTAAGGCGCGGAGATGCTCTAACTTAAATTTAAACGTCACAACATCAGGTTCTGCCTGTTGAGAAACTCTTCCTGAATCAGAAATTTCTCCCTCCGACAAACCCTCCCTCACTGCCAATTCTGACTGGTGTGAGGGTATGACAGATAAATTATCGTCAGCGCACTCTTGCTCTACTGTATTTAAAACTGAGCAATCACGCTTTCTTTGAAATGCTGGCATTTTGGATAAAATATTAGCTATAGAATTATCCATTACTGCCGTTAATTGTTGCATAGTAACAAGCATTGGCGCGCTAGATGTATTAGAAGTCGCCTGCGCGGGCCTAACTGGTATTGACACAGAAGGAGAGGATGGTGAACTACCCCACTACCTTCATTTGAGGAATCATCTTGGGCAACCTTATTAAATGTGACAGTACTGTCCTTACTTTGTCTGGACGCCATGGCACAATTATCACATACATTTGAAGGGGGGACCACCTTGGCCTCCATACATACAGAACATGTTCTATCTGAAGGTACAGACATGTTAGACAGGCTTATACAGGCTATTAATGCAATAAAACCGTTTTTAAACAAAACCGTTACTGTCTCTTTAAATGTTAAACAGAGCACACTTTATTTCTGAATGTGTGAAAAACTATGAATGAAATATCCGATCTTTACCAAATTTGCACCCAAGTGTCTTAATGCTTTAAAAGTATTGCACCCCAATTTTCAAGTTTGTAACCCCTTAAATGAGGAAACCGGAGCTGTTTTATCAATTTAACAATTTTAAACCCACTACAGTCCCAGCCACAGCGTTTGCTGCGGCTTCACCTGTCCTTGGGGGTTATTCGCCACAGAAATAAGCCTTCCAGGAACGTTTTTAATGGCCACCAGACCCTCTCACATGAAGCTGCATGCACTGCATCCAAAAGAAACTGCGCAATTAAGGCGCGAAAATGAGGCTCTGCCTACTAGAGTGAAAGGCCCTTCCTGACTGGGAAAGGTGTCTAAACGACTGCCTGGCGCTTAAAAACGTTACCAAATCATTCTCAAGTTTTAAAACACTTCAAACCACATAAAAATATCGAATAAAGCAATCGATTTAGCCCACAATAGTGTCAACCAGTATATAGCCCATTAATAAGCCTTCATTCTGTTATGAGTCTAAGAAAATGGCTTACCGATCCCAAAGAGGGAAAATGACAGTCTTCTAGCATTACAAAGTCTTGTTAGAAAATGGACTAGTCATACCTTGAGCAGAAAAGTCTGCAAACTGTTCCCCCCAACTGAAGTTCTCTGGGCTCAACAGTCCTGCGTGGGAACAGCAATTGATTTTAGTTACTGCTGCTAAAATCATACTCCTCTTTTAAACAGAACTCTTCATCCTTTTCTGTTTTAGAGTAAATAGTACAAACCGGCACTATTTTAAAATAACAAACTCTTGATAGAAGAATAAAAAACTACAACTAACACCACATACTCTTCACCATCTCCGTGGAGATGCTACTTGTTCAGAGCGGCAAAGAGAATGACTGGGGGGCAGAGCCAGAGGAGGGGCTATATGGGCAGCTTTTGCTGTGCTCTTTGCCATTTCCTGTTGGGGAAGAGAATATTCCCACAAGTAAGGATGACGCCGTGGACCGGACACACCAATGTTGGAGAAATACACATTTTTTTTAACGTCAATTATAATCATTACTTGTTACTGTAATGGCAATATTGGAAAGACAGTTAGAGAGCCAATGGGATGCAAAAAGGGAGGGGTTGGGATCAGTCAGGGTACATATATCACTGGTCTAAACCAATAGGAAGCAGATATGCAGAAAGGGAGGGGTTAGGATCAGTCAGGGTACTTATGTCCCTGGTCTAAACCAACAGGAAGCAGACGTGCAGAAAAGGAGGGGTCAGAATCAGTCAGGGTACACACGTCACTGATCTAAACCAATAGGAAGCAGATGTGCATAAAGAGAGGGGTTATCATTAAGGGTACACACGCCACTGATCTAAACCAATAGGAAGCAGATGTGCATAAAGAGAGAGGTTATCATTCAGGGTACTTATGTCACTGAATTAAACCATTAGGAAGCAGATGTGCATAAAGGGAGGGGTTAGGATCAGTCAGGGTACACACGTCCCTGATCTAAACCAGTAGGAAGCAGATGTGAAGAAAGGGGGGGGTTAGGATCAGTCAGGGTACACACGTCCCTGATCTAAACCAATAGGAAGCAGACATGAAGAAAGGGGGGGGGGTTAGGATCAGTCAGGGTGCATATGTCCCTGGTCTAAACCAACAGTAAGCAGACGTGAAGAAAGGGGGGGTTAGGATCAGTCAGGATACACATGTCCCTGGTCTAAACCAATAGGAAGCAGACATGAAGAAAGGGGGGGGGTTAGGATCAGTCAGGGTTCACATGTCCCTGGTCTAAACCAATAGGAAGCAGACATGAAGAAAGGGGGGGGTTAGGATCAGTCAGGGTGCATATGTCCCTGGTCTAAACCAATTGGCAGCAGATGTGTAGAAGGGGAGGGGTTAGGATCAGTCAGGGTTCATATGTCCCTGGTCTAAACCAATAGGCAGCAGATGTGTAGAAGGGGAGGGGTTAGGATCAGTCAGGGTGCATATGTCCCTGGTCTAAACCAATAGGAAGCAGATGTGCAGAAAGGGAGGGGTTAGGATCAGTCAGGGTACACATGTCCCTGGTCTAAACCAATAGGAAGCTGACATGCAGAAAGGGGGGTTAGGATCAGTCAGGGTACACATGTCCTTGGTCTAAACCAATAGGAAGCAGACATGCAGTCCAGGTTTTCTTCATTACCTTTGATTAGAGCAGGTAAAATAACATATACATACATACACACACACATATATATACTGTATATATATATATATATATATATATATATATATAAACAAATTAGTTAGAGGAGAGCTCTAACATATCAAAAGAGCTAAAGCGGATACCTGGCCGCACCAAAACACCCCTACAGTATACTAAGGAATGACATCCTAAACAGGTATGCTGAACATATACATTTTAATAAAAACAAAGCCAAAAGAGGTACATGCTGAGAATGATGGCAACAACAAGATTACAGCACACAAACATATAACAAGCGTAGTGCACTACTGACAACTGTGAGCTAGCATATGCAGGGTTATTGTTAACTCATGAGAAAATCCGTCCTAATTGCCGGGCACTTGAGTGTTAAAAACACGCTCCGGTTTTAAGATTAGACAGAATACCGTCCTTGATATCTCATTATTGTATATTTGATCCGGTACCGGATTAGAGGATGTAATATGAGAGTCCAAAGGATGGTACTAGTACTATTGCAAGCTTGATCCCATGTGCAAATGACAACTCAAACTTCAAACTTTCAGTGTGCAAGACTTATTACTGCATGGCTTACCTCCGCTCTTTTCACACACTCTACGGTATTACCTGACAGGATCTCATCCGTGGTGTGGCTTACAGCGATGTATTCCGCCTATGCAGCTCTTCACTTGCTTGGTTGTGTTCACTTGATATCGTCAGATTCACAGCATATCCACCATGCTGGCGTCCTCCACACTGTGTCTTGTTCTCCACATTACGCGTTTCGCCCCTCCCCCTTTCCGGGCTGAACTCAGGGCTTCATCAGATGTGTCTAATTAGACACCACAGCAAACTTTATAACACTTGTGCAGATACAAAGTTACACCTCCTTCATATATGTTAAAGGGAAGTGTATAGTGCATGTACATTTCAATGGCTACAATTAAGTTACACTAAACATTAGTTGTATATTAAATGTTTAGTGTAACTTAATTGTAGCCATTGAAATGTACATGCACTATACACTTCCCTTTAACATATATGAAGGAGGTGTAACTTTGTATCTGCACAAGTGTTATAAAGTTTGCTGTGGTGTCTAATTAGACACATCTGATGAAGCCCTGAGTTCAGCCCGGAAAGGGGGAGGGGCGAAACGCGTAATGTGGAGAACAAGACACAGTGTGGAGGACGCCAGCATGGTGGATATGCTGTGAATCTGACGATATCAAGTGAACACAACCAAGCAAGTGAAGAGCTGCATAGGCGGAATACATCGCTGTAAGCCACACCACGGATGAGATCCTGTCAGGTAATACCGTAGAGTGTGTGAAAAGAGCGGAGGTAAGCCATGCAGTAATAAGTCTTGCACACTGAAAGTTTGAAGTTTGAGTTGTCATTTGCACATGGGATCAAGCTTGCAATAGTACTAGTACCATCCTTTGGACTCTCATATTACATCCTCTAATCCGGTACCGGATCAAATATACAATAATGAGATATCAAGGACGGTATTCTGTCTAATCTTAAAACCAGAGCGTGTTTTTAACACTCAAGTGCCCGGCAATTAGGACGGACTTTCTCATGAGTTAACAATAACCCTGCATATGCTAGCTCACAGTTGTCAGTAGTGCACTACGCTTGTTATATGTTTGTGTGCTGTAATCTTGTTGTTGCCATCATTCTCAGCATGTACCTCTTTTGGCTTTGTTTTTATTAAAATGTATATGTTCAGCATACCTGTTTAGGATGTCATTCCTTAGTATACTGTAGGGGTGTTTTGGTGCGGCCAGGTATCCGCTTTAGCTCTTTTGATATGTTAGAGCTCTCCTCTAACTAATTTGTTTATATTCATTTAGGATTGCCAGCACAATACGCTTTACCCTTTAATTCTATCTGTGTGCACCCTATCCCTTGTATCAAAATATATATATATATATATAAAGCAAAGTCCTGTGTAGGAATGCACACCATATATTTAGTAGCAGCTGCCAGGGTGCAATGTCAAAACAGTATGTACTATGCAAAAAAGGCAGCACTCACTGGTCATTTGTAATTAAAATTTAGCTTTTAATAATACAAAAGGTTAAAATCTTGGGAAAAACATGACGTTTTGATGCCTAACTGGCATCTTTTTCAAATGTCCCAAAAGGTAAATCCAAAGTGGTCACACCAGCTATGTGGTGTTCCCCATGAGAGCATAAAACTACTGGCTGAATGTGTTATATTTATACAAGTCATAGCTGACATTGAGGCTGTGTTCAGCTGTGGATAATCACTTGCAAATCTGATCAGCTGGTTCCGTTCCCACCCACAAGCTTTATACTTCATTGTGCTGTTAGTTGAGCAACTGCATGGCTAATTTGCATATGTGGGAGTGATCTGCACCGGAGTAGTGTCCAATGATCTTGCAATGTTTTCAGGTGTCATCATACACGCCCACTTGTCTCTGCTGTGAGCGAAACTTCCCCAAACAAAGGGATATTGGCCTGTGACTTATGAACTGCTTCTGGCACAACGATGCTGTATGATTCACACAGGTTGGTGAGGGGTCATCTTTGTCAATCAACGTAGAAGCTGCATGTTCACCTTGGCGCATGATGTACTGAACATTGTACTGGGATGTAATACACATTCAAAAGTTGTAGTGAGGAGATCAAATGTCCCACCTATAGCGGGTACACCCTCGCATTTATTCATAAAGCAACAGCTAATGCAGGAATATCAAGAAATATTGATGGGGTGTAATACACATTCGATCTATTCAAATCAGACAACACGAATGCCCCACCTGTAGCGGGTACATCCCCATTGGTTAATATGAAGCTCCCATGCAAGATTAGCCAAGTAGCACAGGAAGAGAAAAAATGTAGAGAAGAAAAAATGAAAAAAAATGAAAAAAGTTTCCAGACTGAGGTTGACATTTACCGTTTTCAAAGACAGTTAAATATCAGAGAATTTTTCAAGGATCAAAATAAAACTGACTGTAATTACAGCTTTAAGAAACCATCAACTTTTGACCCACCTACTTTAAATCCCTCCATACGCAGTTTTACAAGGATGATTAGAACTGACTTAAAAAGAAATCTAAACCAGTTTATTCAAATATAACTAAAACAGAACAGGTGGCCCTTGATACGCTGATGCATGACCCGACAATCACCATACACCCTGCTGATAAGGGGGGTGCCATCGTGATTCAAAACTACGATGACTATAAGCTCGAGGCACTCCGCCAACTTTCCGATGCCTCAACTTATAAAAGGTTATCTTTTAACCCCACACTGTCTTATAAAAACTTGTTGATAAATCCATTGATTTTGGACTCCATATGGGATATCTTACCACACAAGAAAGTGACTTTCTATCCATAGACTTTCCAAAAACACCAATACTATACCTATTACCCAAAATACATAAGTCACTGACACACCCACCTGGGCGACCTATTGTGTCCGCCAGGGACTCTATATGCTCAGGATTAGCGAAGTATATTGACCATCACCTTCAACCCTTAGTTACTAATTCAAGATCATATTTACAAGATTCATCTGCGATGATACGTAAACTACAAACTTTTCATTTATTGACTGATGGGGATATCCTCGTGACCATGGACATTGACAGCCTCTATACTGTCATCCCCCACTTGGATGGCTTGGAGGCTGTTAGATCCATGGCCACGGGGAACCCAGACTATAGGGGTCCTCCATTAGAGTTCCTTTTGGAACTTATGGAACATTGCTTAACTAAAAATTATTTCTCTTTTGAAAGTAATTTTTATTTGCAGATAGCAGGGACAGCCATGGGCTCGAACATGGCCCCTGTCTATGCCAATATCTTTATGCTCTAGTATGAGCATCATATTATGCAACCCTACACACATCCCAACATCCTGATGTACACTAGATACATAGATGACTTGTTTTTGATTTGGCATGGCAGTGAACAGGATTTGATACTATGGGTAGAACACCTGAATCAGATCAAAGGCCCTATTAGGTTCAAAATGGAATGTGATCATGAACAAATACACTTTTTGGATTTAAATATTTTTAAAGTCAGAACTGAACAACAGATTAGATTTGGTACATCTTTATACACTAAGAGCACTGACAGAAACTCGCTGCTGCTGGCATCTAGCTATCACCCACGACACCAAAAGTTAGGCATTATCTCCTCCCAACTCCCATGAGTAATCGAATAATTCCGAACCAGAAATCTGAAGTGAACAATTGGATGCTATGTGTAAGAAATTGGAGGAAAGGCTATATGACATTAGGGAAATTAATATGGCGACAGAAAAAAAGAGATACAATACCACACTCCTTGTAAAAACTGGATACTTTATTCAAAAAAGGTTTAAAATTAGTGTAACAAAGAACAGTGACAGCATGCCACAAATGTTAGGGGAGAGCGCAGCACACAGGCTATTAATATGGCGAGACAGAAACTCCACAGGTGTAACCAAGATTCGCTCCTAAAACATAAAGAAAGAAAAAACACGACTGAAGAGAAGTTAAACTTCATCACCACATTCTCTCCATCACATGAGACCATAAGGGATTCCATTCACAATAGATGGGACTTACTTGAGACCGACAAGAGCCTGGCATCCTGGAAAACTAACACTCCAAGAGTGGTTTACAGACGGGCGAGGAGTATCAGGGACCTACTGGTAAAAAATGATCCCAAAAGTACCCATCAAGGTGATACGTGGTTAAAATCTCGAAAAAGTGGTTGCTACAAATGCGGTGACTGTGTTAACTGTAATTCCATGCAAGTTGTAGATTCTTTTCAACATCCACACAAGAATAAAAGATATACCATTCGCTACCGTCTGAATTGTAACAGCTCATATGTCATATATATCCTAATTTGCCCCTGTTCTCTGGTCTATGTGGGGAAAACGACCACCCCTTTCAAAGATAGAATGGCGAATCACAGATGCTCAATTAGGGAGGCACTGAAGAATGGAACATCTGATCTCCCAGTTGCCCGACACTTTGCTACACAGAAACATAGCATCTCCAGTCTACGCTGCATGATTATTGATCGTCTACCTATTCCAAAAAGGGGGGGATATGGCAACAATATGTTACTTAGACTAGAGTCCAGATGGATCTACATGTTGGACACCGTCTCTCCTAAAGGATTAAACATTAAATTGGACTGTGGGCCGTTCATTGGATAAAAATGATCCACTAATGTATGAATAAAAATGCATTAAATGTTTCTATCATTGGATTACAAAATGGACACTTTTTGAATTTGCTCATTGTTCCAGCTTCTACTATGTTTTTAACTGTTTTCATTTTATTTTTTATTTTTCTTTCATTTTTTTCATTTTTTCTTCTCTACATTTTTTCTCTTCCTGTGCTACTTGGCTAATGTGTTATTAGATGTCATTTATTTAACATCACCACCCCCCACATGTTGCTGGATTGTGTGCTCTATCAAGCATTTTCTGCTAATCTTGCATGGGAGCTTCATATTAACCAATGGGGATGTACCCGCTACAAGTGGGGCATTCGTGTTGTCTGATTTGAATAGATCGAATGTGTATTACACCCCATCGATATTTCTTGATATTCCTGCATTAGCTGTTGCTTTATGAATAAATGCGAGGGTGTACCCGCTATAGGTGGGACATTTGATCTCCTTACTACAACTTTTGAATGTGTATTACATCCCAGTACAATGTTTAGCACATCATGCGCCAAGGTGAACATGCAGCCTCTACGTTGATTGACAAAGGTGACCCCTCACCAACCTGTGTGAAACATACGGCATCGTTGTGCCAGAAGCAGTTCATAAGTCACAGGCTAATATCCCTTTGTTTGGGGAAGTTTCGCTCACAGCAGAGACAAGTGGGCGTGTATGATGACACCTGAAAACATCGCAAGATCATTGGACACTACTCCGGTGCAGATCACTCCCACATATGCAAATTAGCCATGCAGTTGCTCAACTAACAGCACAATGAAGTATAAAGCTTGTGGGTGGGAACGGAACCAGCTGATCAGATTTGCAAGTGATTATCCACAGCTGAACACAGCCTCGATGTCAGCTATGAATTGTATAAATATAACACATTCAGCCAGTAGTTTTATGCTCTCATGGGGAACACCACATAGCTGGTGTGACCACTTTGGATTTACCTTTTGGGACATTTGAAAAAGATGACAGTTAGGCATCGAAACTTCATGTTTTTCCCAAGATTTTACATTTTTGCATTATTAAAAGCTAAATTTTACTTACAAATGACCAGTGAGTGCTGCGTTTTTTGCATAGTATATATATACATACACACACACACACATATATATAGTGTATATATATATATATATATATATATATATATATATATATATATGTGTGTGTGTATGATCAACCAATTTGCTCTGAGCTATGTTTGGCTTAGATTTTTGGCTGAAATTTTGCAGTTTAATAATTAAGTATTTGAAGATTCAGATCTGGAAAAAATACTAAATTATAATGTTGCTACGTATTGCAATAATACCTTTTTTCTTCTATAAGATACGACGAGTCCACAGATTCATCCTTTACTTGTGGGATATTATCCTCCTGATAACAGGAAGTGGCAAAGAACACCACAGCAGAGCTGTCTATATAGCTCCTCCCTTGACCCCACCCCCCAGTCATTCTCTTTGCCTACTCTAAGTAATAGGAAGGGTAAAGTGAAAGAGGTGATAAAATGTTAGTTTTAATTTTCTTCAAGCAATAGTTTTTTATTTTAAATGGTACCGGTGTGTGCTATTTTCTCCCAGGCAGCAGATGGATGAAGACTTCTGCCTGGAGACTGATGATCTTAGCAGTTGTTACTAGGATCCAGAGTAGTTCCCACAGAATGGCTGAGGAGTACTTAAGAAACTTCAGTGTGAGGAACGTTTTCATGCTATAAGCATTGAGGTATGTTCAGCCATTTTTTCTCGAGAGACTGTGTTATTTCAGAATTGGCTGACAGTATCCCCATGAGGGAAAGGGTAAGCAGTAATCATAATGTATAGAGAGGGGAATTACTGGACCTGCATATTGGGCTATAAAAAAATGGTTGACACTGATGTTATGATGTTTGTGGGGAAACGTTTTCATGATTGGGAGTTTCAGACAACGTTTATCATGGCAGACGTTTTTTACTTTATTGAAGTATAGAGGGTACACATGGCTTCTCTTTATGGGTATAGCAACCCACATGGCTAGGTTTTAGACCGCTCTGGTGCGGTCCTTTTAGGCTGTGAGACATCGAGTGAGATGGGCGGGGCCTATTTTCGCGCTTCAGTTGCGCAGTTGTTTTCCCCAGACAAGCAGCAAGCTCCAACTCCGGTGGGCCTTTCAGAGACAGTTTGGGCCTAATCAAAGGTTTAATCCGATTTTACAGACCCCTGAGGGCAGGTAGGCACCGCAGCAGGGCTGTGGCGAGGTGCAGGGGGTGTTTTTGATTGAAGTTAACGTTTTATAGCATAACGTTTTTTGGTAAGGGTTAAGTATTCCTTTCCTTGTGGGGCAAACTTAGCTGACAAGTTGGGATGCATTTATCATAAAATTGAGATAATTGTATCGTTTTAAAGCAGTTTTGGAAAAATTGTATCCTTTTTTTCTCTTAAAGGCGCAGTACCGTTTTTTCAGATTGTTATTTTTTTCATAAAATAAAGTGTTTCAAGTCTGTTTGTGGTCATTACTAGCCTGTGTTAACATGTCTGACATTGAGGAAAGTCAATGTTCCATGTGTTTAGAAGCCATTGTGGAACCCCCACTTAATATGTGTCCCTCATGTACCGAAAGGGCTTTACATTGCAAAGAACATATTTTAGCTGATAAAAGTATGTCTCAGGATGATTCTCAGTCAGAAGAGAATCAGGTTATGCCATCTCATTCTCCCCAAGTGTCACAACCTTTAACGCCCGCCCAAGCGACGCCAAGTACTCCTAGTGCATCTAATTCTTTCACCCTGCAAGATATGGCCGCAGTTATGTCTACTACCCTCACAGAGGTATTGTCTAAACTGCCTGGTTTGCAGGGTAAGCGCAGTAGGTCCGGTATTAGAGTAAATGCTGAGACCTCTGATGCTTTATTGGCCATCTCCGATGTACCCTCACAGTGTTCCGATTTGGGGGTGAGGGAATCGCTGTCTGAGGGAGAGCTTTCTGATTCAGGAAAGATGTTCCCTCTAACAGACTCAGATGTGACGGCCTTTAAGTTTAAGCTTGAACACCTCCGCTTGTTACTCAGGGAGGTTTTAGTGACTGATGATTGTGACCCTATTGCCATCCCACCAGAGAAATTGTGTAAAATGGATAAATACCTAGAGGTCCCTACTTACACTAATGTTTTTCCAGTCCCTAGAAGAATTTCGGACATTGTTACTAAGGAATGGGATAGACCAGGCATTCCGTTCTTTCCCCCTCCTACTTTTAAGAAAATGTTTCCTATATCTGACACCATTCGGGATTCGTGGCAGACGGTCACTAAGGTGGCGGGAGCTATTTTTACACTGGCTAAGCGTACAACTATACCTATTGAAGACAGTTGTGCTTTCAAAGATCCTATGGATAAAAAATTAGAGGGTCTTCTAAAGAAATTGTTTATTCATGAGGGTTTTCTCCTACAACCTGTAGCGTGCATTGTTCCTGTAACTACTGCAGCCGCTTTTTGGTTTGAGGCTCTAGAGGAGTCTCTTAAGGTTGAGACCCCATTAGATGATATTTTTGGATAGAATTAAGGCTCTCAAGCTAGCTAATTCTTTTATTACAGATGCCGCTTTTCAAATGGCTAAATTAGCGGCAAAAAAATGCAGGCTTTGCCATTTTAGCACGTACAGCGTTATGGCTTAAGTCCTGGTCTGCTGATGTGTCATCAAAATCTAAGCTGTTAGCTATTCCTTTCAAAGGTAAGACCCTATTCAGCCCTGAACTGAAGGAGATCATTTCCGACATTACTGGAGGTAAAGGCCATGCCCTTCCTCAGGACAAGACAATTAAAATGAGGGCCAAACAAAATCATTTTCGTTCCTTTCGAAACTTTAAAGGTGGACCCTCTACTTCCTCCCCTGCCACAAAGCAAGAGGGGAATTTTGCTCAATCCAAGTCAGTCTGGAGACCTAACCAGACCTGGAATAAAGGTAAAAAGGCCAAGAAGCCCGCTGCTGCTACCAAGACAGCATGAAGGGGCAGCCCCCGATCCGGGACCGGATCTAGTAGGGGGCAGACTTTCTCTCTTCACTCAGGCTTGGGCAAGAGATGTTCAGGATTCCTGGGCATTAGAAATCGTGACCCAGGGGTATCGGCTAGAATTCAAAGATTCTCTCCCAAGAGGGAGATTTCATCTTTCACGTTTGTCTGTAAACCAGACAAAAAGAGAGGCGTTCTTACGCTGTGTAGAAGACCTATATACCATGGGAGTAATCTGCCCAGTTCCAAAAATAGAACAGGGGCAAGGGTTTTACTCAAATCTGTTCGTGGTTCCCAAAAAAGAGGGAACTTTCAGACCGATTTTAGATCTCAAGATTCTAAACAACTTTCTCAGAGTCCCATCCTTCAAGATGGAGACTATTCGAACAATTTTACCAATGATCCAGGAGGGTCAATATATGACAACCATGGATTTAAAGGATGCGTATCTTCACATTCCTATCCACAAAGATCATCACCAGTTCCTCAGGTTCGCCTTCCTGGACAAACATTAGCAGTTTGTGGCCCTTCCTTTCGGGTTGGCCACAGCTCCCAGAAATTTCACAAAGGTGCTAGGGTCCCTTCTGGCGGTGCTAAGGCCGCGGGGCATAGCAGTGGCGCCCTATCTGGACGATATCTTGATTCAGGCGTCAACTTACCATTTAGCCAAATCTCACACGGACATCGTGCTGGCTTTTCTAAGATCTCATGGGTGGAAGGTGAACATAAAAAAAGAGCTCACTTGTTCCTCTAACAAGAGTTCCATTCCTAGGAACTCTGATAGACTCGGTAGACATGAAGATTTTTCTGACGGAGGTCAGAAAATCAAAAATCTTAACCACTTGCAGAGTACTTCATTCCATTCCTCGGCCAACAGTGGCTCAGTGTATGGAGGTAATTGGACTAATGGTAGTGGCAATGGACATAGTTCCGTTTGCTCGCTTAAATCTCAGACAACTGCAACTGTGCATGCTCAGACAGTGGAATGGGGATTATGCGGATGTATCTCCGTGGATAAATCTGGATCTAGAGACCAGAGACTCTCTTCTTTGGTGGTTGTCACAGGATAATCTGTCCCAGGGAATGTGCTTCCAAAGGCTAGCATGGGTCATAGTGACGACGGACGCCAGCCTTTTGGGTTGGAGGCGCAGTTTGGAATTCCCTGAAGGCTCAGGGTGTAAGGACTCAGCAGGAGGCCCTACTTCCAATAAATATTCTAGAACTGAGAGCGATATTCAACGCGCTTCAGGCGTGGCCTTAGCTGGCTTCAGCCAGATTCATAAGGTTCCAGTCGGACAATATCACGACTGTAGCATATATCAATCATCAAGGGGGAACAAAGAGTTCTCTAGCGATGATAGAGGTTTCCAAAATAATTCGATGGGCAGAGACTCACTCTTGCCATCTATCAGCAATCTATATCCCAGGAGTGGAGAACTGGGAAGCGGATTTTCTAAGTCGTCAGACTTTTCATCCGGGGGAGTGGGAACTCCATCCGGAGGTGTTTGCACAATTGATTCATCAATGGGGCACACCAGAATTGGATCTGATGGCATCTCTCAGAATGCCAAACTTCCTTGTTACGGGTCTAGATCAAGGGATCCTCAAGCAGTACTGATAGATGCTCTAGCAGTACCGTGGTCGTTCAACCTGGCTTATGTGTTTACTCCCTTTCCTCTCCTGCCTCGTCTGATTGCTAGAATCAAACAGGAGAAGGCTTCTGTAATCTTGATAGCGCCTGCGTGGCCACGCAGGACTTGGTATGCAGATCTGGTGGAAATGTCATCTCTGCCACCGTGGAAACTGCCTCTGAGACAGGACCTTCTCATTCAGGGTCCGTTCCAACATCCAAATCTAGTTTCTCTGTGGATGACTGCCTGGAGATTGAACGCTTGATTTTATCTAAACGGGGTTTCTCTGAGTCGGTCATTGATACCTTGATTCAGGCTAGAAAGCCTGTAACTAGGAAAATTTACCATATGATATGGCGTAAATATCTTTATTGGTGCGAATCCAAAGGCTACTTATGGAGTAAGATCAGGATTCCTAGGATTTTGTCCTTTTTCCAAGAAGGATTGGAGAAGGGGTTATCAGCTAGTTCCTTAAAGGGACAGATTTCTGCTTTGTCAATCTTGCTACACAAGCGTCTGGCAGATGTTCCAGACATTCAGTCGTTTTGTCAGGCTTTGATTAGAATTAAACCTGTGTTTAAACCTGTTGCTCCGCCATGGAGTTTGAATTTAGTTCTGAATGTTCTTCAAGGTATTCTGTTTGAACCCATGCATTCCATAGATATTAAACTTCTATCTTGGAAAGTTCTATTTTTAGTTGCTATCTCTTCTGCTCAAAGAGTTTCTGAGCAATCTGCGTTACAATGCGACTCGCCTTATCTTATCTTCCATTCTAATGAGGTGGTTTTGTATACCAAACCTGGATTTCTTCCTAAGGTTGTTTCAAATAAGAATATTAATCAGGAAATTGTTGTTCCTTCTCTGTGTCCTAATCCTTCTTCTAAGAAGAAGCGTCTGTTACATAACTTGGATGTGGTTCGTGCCTTGAAGTTTTACTTGCAAGCGACCAAAGATTTCCGTCAAACATCTTCTCTGTTTATTGTCTATTCTGGAAAGCATAGGGGTCAAAAAGCTACGGCATCCTCTCTTTCTTTTTTGGCTGAAAAGTATCATCCGTTTGGCATACGAGACTGCTGGACAGCAGCCTCCTGAAAGAATTACAGCTCATTCTACTAGAGCGGTGGCTTCCACATGGGCTTTTAAAAACGATTCTTCTGTTGAACAGATTTGTAAGGCTGCCACTTGGTCTTCCCTTCATACCTTTTCCAAATTTTCCAAATTTGATACTTTTGCTTCTTCGGAGGCTATTTTTGGGAGAAAGATTCTTCAAGCAGCGGTGCCTTCAGTTTAGGTATCTGTCTTGTCCCTCCCGTTCATACGTGTCCTGTAGTTTTGGTATTGTATCCCACAAGTAAAGGATGAATCCGTGGACTCGTCGTATCTTATAGAAGAAAAGGAAATTTATGCTTACCTGATAAATTCATTTCTTCTATGATACGACGAGTCCACGGCCCACCCTGTCAATTTAAGACAGATGATATTTTTTGATTTAAAACTTCAGTCACCTCTGCACCTTGTAGTTTCTCCTTTTTCTTCCTATACCTTCGGTCGAATGACTGGGGGGTGGAGTCGAGGGAGGAGCTATATAGACAGCTCTGCTGTGGTGCTCTTTGCCACTTCCTGTTAGCAGGAGGATAATATCCCACAAGTAAAGTATGAATCCGTGGACTCGTCGTATCATAGAATAAATCAATTTATCAGGTAAGCATAAATTTCCTTTTTATTGGACTAACACTACATAGTAAAAGACAAGCTTTCGAGATTCATCTCTTCATCCGGACTAAAGCAATACTAATCAATATGATACAATCTGTTCATTGATATCTTGGAGGGAAGGGGGCTATGGGAACAGGACATGAGGTGGGATATATATAATAAACTAACAAATTACAGTGTAGGAGTAAAATATTTTCCCCTATGATGAAACTCCAAAATGGCAGATGTTGGGAGGTATGTGTTTAATAGCATAACTTCTATTTGAATGTCTATGTTTAAAGCAATATTTACAAGGTTATATGAGTGATCATAAAAACAAATTGTGGGACTGACTGTACACATAGAAAGCAAATCAAACCCAAAAATCTAATTTTGTGATTTACAGTTTAAGAAAAAAAAAAAGGTTTTATTTGACTTCTATTATTAAATGTGCTTGGTTCCCATCAAGGGTTGCCACCTGCCCCAGTATTACCGGGACAGTCCCGGTCTGGGATTGTATGTCCCGTGTCCCGGAACTAGGCTCCAATGTCCCGACCTGCCCAACTTCTCGTGTCACACACAGAACAACACTGTTGCTTTTTTAAAAAAACTTTGGTGGCTGGGGTCGCCAGGGCAATGTGAGGGAAAATAGTGGAAAACGAGGGGTGGGGTTCTCGAACGTGACCAGACCAGGAGGAGGAGGCGGAGCCTGGAGGCCCTGGCTGGCAGGCTGCAGTGTGCATGATGATGTCATGGTGGAGATGGATTATGGTCCAACCAGTCGTCAGGCTCGCCTCCCATGGACCCAATTCCCACCCAGTCATGTGACCTAAAATTTGCCCTTTCGTCTAGAATCTACAAGTGATTCTTTCTAGTATCTAGTTAGCAGAAGAGAATAGGTGGTGTGTGGGTGGGCCGGGGCTGTGCTGCTGTGACTGCGAGTGACTGCGGCAGTGTCGTCGACAGAGGTGGCTGTGACCCTGCTGTTTGGGTGCTTACTGTTTAACAAGTCAAATGAACAGAAAAAAACATTTCTGGGTAAAATATTTTTTTTCATTTGTTTTATAAAAAAACAGTTTCCTCTGCCTTCTTTTTATTACCTGCTTAGAGAATTGATCACCTGCTGGCTGCTGCTCTATTAAAAAAAATAATTTTATATATATATACAGTATATAGTCTTGTTTGAGTGGCTTATATAATTAAGTCTATATAATAAAAATTTTTAAAAAAACGGGTTTCCATTGTCTTTATTATTAGCATTACTATTACCCTGCTAACTTGAGATTGAGAATTGATCACCACCTGCTCTATTAATATATATATATATTATGTTGTTTTATTGGATTTATAATTATGTCTAGTCTATATATATATATATATATATATATATATATATATATATATATATATTATGTTGTTTTATTGGATTTATAATTATGTCTAGTCTATATATATATATATATATATTTATAGCAAAGATGTGCACTCTCACTTATCGCCGACTGCCAGGGTGCTAGTAAGACTTAGATATAACAGAACAAAATGCTTGCACTCACTGGTCTTTTTATGAAAAACTTTTACTTAGAACAAAAACTGTGACGTTTCGAGGACAATATCCCCTTCTTCAGACAACGCGTGCATCAAACATTAGTGACTTTATACAATGTTGCAAACAAACCCCTCCCCCCAATTAGAGCAAAAAACCGCCAAACAAGTAACCATGGTGACCTATGAGTCACACTGTAAACAATCAAGTGTTAACATATTATTAAAAAATTATATATAAGCCATCCAGGCTCCAAAGTTAAAAGTGACAGCCCAGGTGCTATATAGAGGAACTGTGGAAAAATAGAAACTGAGGCGGATAACACACAGAATAAAAAAAGCGGAATGATAGTGTACATTCGGTCATTCAACTAACGCTTTCAACTCCATATCCATCAAACAAGGGGAGCATTAACTCAGTAATGGAAGGTTTAAACACTCACCAGGGAAGGCACGTCCTTGATCGCTACAGACCCATACCACTGCAACACCACACAACGCCGTGTACAGAAACCCGGAACTAGCCAGGTCAATCACGTGGGGGGCGATGAGCCAATCACAGGAATTGTGTACTGCTGCCATGGTGATTGATCGCACCGAGCCATACACAGCAGCTGCGGGACTAAAAGGAACAAATAATCACACTGTAAACAGTGATTGACCTGGCTAGTTCCGGGTTTCTGTACACGGCGTTGTGTGGTGTTGCAGTGGTATGGGTCTGTAGCGATCAAGGACGTGCCTTCCCTGGTGAGTGTTTAAACCTTCCATTACTGAGTTAATGCTCCCCTTGTTTGATGGATATGGAGTTGAAAGCGTTAGTTGAATGACCGAATGTACACTATCATTCCGCTTTTTTTATTCTGTGTGTTATCCGCCTCAGTTTCTATTTTTCCACAGTTCCTCTATATAGCACCTGGGCTGTCACTTTTAACTTTGGAGCCTGGATGGCTTATATATAATTTTTTAATAATATGTTAACACTTGATTGTTTACAGTGTGACTCATAGGTCACCATGGTTACTTGTTTGGCGTTTTTTTGCTCTAATTGGGGGGAGGGGTTTGTTTGCAACATTGTATAAAGTCACTAATGTTTGATGCACGCGTTGTCTGAAGAAGGGGATATTGTCCTCGAAACGTCACAGTTTTTGTTCTAAGTAAAAGTTTTTCATAAAAAGACCAGTGAGTGCAAGCATTTTGTTCAGTTTTATATATATATATATATATAAATGTTTTTTTTTGTATATATTGGAAAGGGAATACATTTAAAGGAGGAGTACATTAATACAATTTACAATAATAACAATAAAAAAGCCCCACTAATAAAAGTTTTTATTTAGTAAATGTATTTTTTTATATTAAATAAATATATATTGAGAAAAATAATTAACTGGTGGTATTTGGTAATGGTAACAGAATGTATTAAAGGGACATGAAACCCAAATGTTTTATTTAATGATTTAGAAAGAGCATGCATTTTTAAATAACTTTCCAATTTACTTCTATGATCTAATTTGATTCATTCTCTTGATATCCTTTGTTGAAACGCATATCTACATAGGCTCAGTAGCTGCTGATTGGTGGCTGCACATAGATGCCTTGTGTGATTGGCTCACCCATGAGCATTGCTGTTTTTTTTAACAAAGGCTATCTAAAGAATGAAGCAAATTAGATAATAGAAGAAAATCGTAATGTTGTTTAAAATTGTATCCTATTTGAATCATGAAATAATTATTTTGGGTTTCATCATGTCCCTTTCATATATTATGGTTTACTTTAGTACTTTATTAGTGATCACTATAAAACTCAATTTTTTAATTGCAAACCAAAATTGTAAACATTTTATCATATGAGGCCACGAGAAGCCACGCCCCCAAGCCACGCACTCTCCACCACCATTTAAAAAGTGTCCAGGAATCTGCAGGGCAAAAGGTGGCAACCTTATTCCCATCTGGAATTGTGTGTTATAGGCTGCGTTCGGGCAGCGCTCCAAGCGAACTGGAACTCGCTTGGAGCGTTTTCCTCACACTTGCAAGTGAGATGCCCGGTGTTTTTTGAGAACTCTGGTGACGTAAGTCCCAGCGCTTCTAGCATGCTGGAAAAGCTGGGACTTTTCAGAGCAAGCCCAGATGCTTGGAAAATGGCAGCCTCCACACACGTGTTGCTGTGGAGGCTGCCATGTTTTTATATATATAATGATTTTTCGTGTGCTCTAGAGAATGTAGCCCATTTGTTTTCACTTCATACGTAGCGTATGAAGTGAAAAGAAATGGGCTACATTCTCTAGCGCACACGAAAAATCATATTACAGTATATATATATATATATATATATATATATATATATATATATATATAAAACACATAGCCCTGACGTTCAATCATTGTGCCTACTAACTACTATTTCCCTCACGGGGTGGGCAGGCGATCTTCACTGTATTGGCAAAAAGTGGGGGTATTTTGTATTTATTCATAGTGAGGCTTAGTTTCGCTACACACATGCTTAACCCTCTGCAGCCCATTGGCTATTTATTAGCCCTATTTAGTAATAAATAGCCAATGTGTTGCAGAGGGTTGAGCATGTAATACACAAGGGAGCTTAAACGTTCGCATGCGCAAAGTCCATTATTGTGCAGCAGATCCCTTTGTGCATGAGAACGTTTTCTCTAAGCTCCCTTGCTTGTGACGTCACCTAGCGCCACGTCATCGCTGGAAGCGAAGTGCCTCCACTAGCTCCTGAGCGCTGCCCAAATTCAGCCATTGAGATACATAGGTAGGTGCTGCCATCTAGTGCTCCTGCAAATGGATACGTCTTGTAAAACTTCTGCCATATAGAGATCCATACAAGTGCACCCTCCTGAGCTTTACCTCCCTGTCTTTCAACAAAAGATACCAAATGAACAAAGAACATTTGATAATAGAAGTAAATTAGAAAGTTGTTTAAAATTGCTGCTCTATCTGAAATTCTGAATCATTCAAGAAAAAATAAGTTTCATGTCCCTGCAAGCCAGAGTTCCCAACCTATGTGTTGTGGCCCTACAAAACATTTTTGTGGACCTCGTTTTTCATCCTCTGCCTCAGCCCATTTGCAACACACAAAATGCTGAAGCTAGCTCACAGCTCACAGATCGGACTATTTTGTCAACAAACATTATCAGTGTATTCATCAGACCAAATGTGTCCCCGCATATGAAACTATCTAGTGGCCACAGTTTAATATACATTATGCAGATTGCAGACGTGCGTATACCCTACAAATCACCACCATATCCTCAATCAGATCATGTGTAGAATACATTGTAATATTGTGGTTGGCAAAACTACCTCAGCAAAACGTTTTCACAGACCCACGTACTGCCACTCGCAATATGGCTTCCGTTACCACCGTGCTTCAAATCATGATCTGACCTTCCTAATATGGCCACGGACGCAACGAAGTTCGCGAGCATGCTCTTACCTTCATGCGTCTCTAGACCTTCCTAAGATGGCCGTCTGTATTTTATCTCACAGTGCCGACCTTTCCAAGATGGCCGCCAGCAAGTTGAGCTTGCCGCGCTTTTTCAATTTATTCTTGAACTACATGTAAAGTAGGAAATATCAGCCGTGAGTGTCTCAAAGCGATAATTAGTTTGAGGTAAATAATAATTAAGAACTGGATATATATATATTTATTTTTTTCTAAAATAAATAAAACATTTGTTCACTTTAATATTTATTTATACAATATCTGTATTTGATTCATTGAATACTTTTTAATACATTTTCTCCCCAGATATTGTTCTTAAAGGTTCCAGAAAACGTGTTTGATGGAGAAATGTGATCGTCAGGTGCTTTAAATCTGTTTTATAAGTAGTTTTTATTTCTTCTTTGAGTGACATAAGATCTATGATCTCAGTGCTTCTTTATATAGGGCGGGGGTCACATCAGGTTATTTTATAGCTTTACAAATAGAGCAGCCAACAAGTTTTAAAACACTTTCCTATTGTATTGTTAAACCAATCCTTTCTCTCTGGCTCCTTTTGTAGATACTTCAGTATGCTCTGATGGAAAGGAGCTATGCTCAGGAGCGTCCATGTATGTTGTGCACTATATGTAAGTAGCATTTGCAACAATGTCATTAAAATAGTGCTCAACATACGTGCACACTCATGTGCCTACCTTAGTATGCTGCCATGGGAAGGATCTGACTTTTAACAAAGGAGACAAAAACACCAGTGCACCTTTAAAGTGAAAGTAAATAGTAGCGTGATTTGCTATTGAAACAAATAAAGGGGACGTTCATTCATGACGTATAAGATACTTCATGTAGAAAGCTCCTTTATTTGATTCAACCGATCGCCGCTCTTAGCGCCTACAGCAGCCCACGGCTAAAAAAAAATTGGCTAAGAGGTGACGTTTTCCCCTCTTAGCCAATAGCTGTGCAGTAAATCCGGCTCCCATGGGCGCCAAGCTGGATTTACTGCACGGCTATTGGCTAAGAGGTGAAAACGTCACCTCTTAGCCACATTTCTTTTAGCCGTGGGCTGCTGTAGGCGCTAAGAGCGGTGATCGGTTGAATCAAATAAAGGAGCTTTCTATATGAAGTATCTTAATCGTCATGAATGAAAGTGCCCTTTATTTGTTTCAATCGTAAATCCTAGCGTACCATCTGGGAATGACTCCGTTTGTTAATTGCTGACATGTTATGATCCCCACTGGCGCTCTGAGCAACTGCAGTATTAAACTGAGAATATCTAGGTATGCTTCACATGCTCATGCAGAGAAAAATACTAACGCTAAAACACTGATAACTTTTACTAGAAGAATTTTGCCAATACTGTGCATGTAAATTGTAATTATGTTTATATTCAGATATATAATCCATCTATGTGCATTTTAGTTTAATATATATATACATTTTATCCTGCACCCCACCGGGTGTGTACATTGTCTAAAGCATAGACGTCAGTATATAAACTCTCAGTTTAGGTGGGGATACCACAGGATAAATCTGCTATTTCAAATAACAAAAATAAGTAAAAAATTGATCATTGGGAACAATTTAAAGGGACAGTCTAGTCCAAAATAAACTTTCATGATTCAGATAGAGCATGTAATTTTAAACAATTTTCCAATTTACTTTTATCACCAATTTTTCTTTGTTCTCTTGGTATTCTTAGTTGAAAGCTTAAAGGGACATGAAACCCACATTTTTTCTTTCATGATTTAGAAAGAGAATGCAATTTTAAGCATCTTTCTAATTTACTTCTATTATCAAATTTGTTTTATTCTCTTGATATTCTTTGCTGAAAAGCATATCTAGATATGCTCAGTAGCTGCTGATTGGTTGCTGCACATAGAAGCCTCATGTGATTGGCTCACCCATGTGCATTGCTTTTCCTTCAAATAAGGATATCTAAAAAATGAAGCAAAATAAATAATAGAAGTAAATTGTATTGTTGTTTAAATTTGTATGTTCTATCTGAATCATGAAAGAAAGATTTTAGGTTTAGTGGCCCTTTAACTTAGGAGGTTCATATGCTAATTTCTTAGACCTTGAAGGCCACCTCTTAAGAATGCATTTTAACAGGTTTTTCACCACTAGAGGGTGTTAGTTCATGTTTTTCATATAGATAACACTGTGCTCGTGCACGTGAAGTTACCTGGGAGCCATCACTGATTGGCTAAACTGCAAGTCTGTCAAAAGAACAAATAAAGGGGCAGTCTGCAGAGGCTTAGATACAAGATAATCACATAGGTAAAACATATATAAATATAACTGTGTTGGTTATGCAAAACTAGGGAATGGGTAAACAAGGGATTATCTATCTTTTAAAACAATAAAAATTCTTGTGTAGACTGTCCCTTTAAATGTTAGGTAAACTGTTCCTTTAAGGTTAGAGGAAAAGGGATTTCTCCTTCAAAAAAAGCAAATGTTTATTTCCCAGTAAAGCTGAGGAGGAGCTGTTCTCTATACTATAACAGCAATGGATGTCAGGGGAGAAGTAGGGATGGGGCTCTACACTATAGGAAAAAAAGTGATCTAGGAGGGGAGGTTACCTACACTACAGAAAAAAAGATATTTAGAACAAAAATAATTTGTTACTGGCAGACAACCTGCCAGTAACAAACATGGCAGGTAGCAGTGGGAGGAGGGAGGGTTAAAAAGGAGTGTGGGGGATCAGGGAGGTGGAAGGGTAAATAGGAATCCCTAAACTACAAAAAAATAATATATATATAATATTAATCGTAGCTATAAACTGCAGACTCTCTGCTGGGTAGGGATAGGGTTGCCACCTCGGCCATGTTTTCCGGGACACTTATGTGTTACACATCCTGCAGGGTGTGTAGAGGGGAACATGAATTGCACCCCAGGACAGCACAATGCATGTTCCTCCCTGCAGCATGTGTAACTTATAAGTGTCCAGGCAAACCTGACAGGTGGGAGGGTAATCCCTACACTAGAGCAGATAATATATTTACAAGCCACCTGATTAACCCCTTCACTGCCAGGAATTTTCAGAAGTGTGATGCGCAGCTGCAATTAGCCGCCTTCTAATTGCCGAAACCCAGTGGCAAAGCTATGCATGTCTGCTGTTTCTCAACAACGGGATCCCAGAGAAGCTTTTATAACCATTTATATTATGACTGCACAAGCAGTATATAAAATAATTTCAGTAAAAACCCTAAAGTTAACAATTTGCTTTTATGTGATCGTGATATGATTTGCATGAAACATACCAAAAATGGGCCTAGATCAATCCATTGGGTTGTCGTCTTTTTAAAAAACGTTCACTTTATGTTTATACAGTAAAATCTGTTTATTTAAAACGCCAGTGAGTGCTTGCCTCTGAATTCCTGTGTATTGAAGTTTGGCTGGCACCCTGGGGGGTTTTTTGGAGAGCGTGTGCTGGGTTCCCCTGGACTGCTTTATATATATATAGTAAATAATAAAAAAGGCTCTCTTTCTGTTAAAACAGAGTGATAGCAAATATTCTACAAGTTCTCCAGTAGTTTGGGTAAGTTTTTTTTCTCTGAAATTCCCGGTAGCAGAGGGGTTAATAGTTCACTTCTATTTTCCTTTAACCCATTAGACAAAACAATGCTTTATGGTGCTGCACCTTTAAATAACCTAAAGAATATCTTGCTTGACAGAACCACAAAAACCTGGATCTGGCAGCAACAGTGTCTGCTGAGGCAATAAGTAGCATCATATCAAACAGCACAAACCAGGCTTTCCGAACGTTCTGCTATAGTCGCTTTCAGGTAATCTGCTGCGTCATTTCCTTTACCTCAGTTATCATTAAAGAGAGGTACTGTAAAATCAATGTATATTAAATGACTTGTATTGTACTTACTGCTGAGTTCTGGAAATTGTTTATTTTTGTATTTGCTCATTAAACCCATCACCTATTGTTCTCAATGATGTGATCATTTAAATGTTCTATGTAACTGATTCACTAAAGCTCCCTCCAGCCTCTCCAGCTTCACCAGTTCCTATGTTATTCTATGTAACTGATTCACTAAAGCTCCCTCCAGCCTCTCCACCTTCACCAGTTCCTATGTTATTCTATGTAACTGATTCACTAAAGCTCCCTCCAGCCTCTCCAGCTTCTCCAGTTCCTATGTTATTCTGTGTAACTGATTCACTAAAGCTCCCTCCAGCCTATCCAGCTTCACCAGTTCCTATTTTATTCTTTGTAACCGATTCACTAAAGCTCCCTCCAGCCTCTCCAGCTTCACCAGTTCCTATGTTATTCTGTGTAACTGATTCACTAAAGCTCCCTCCAGCCTCTCCAGCTTCACCAGTTCCTATGTTATTCTATGTAACTGATTCACTAAAGCTCCCTCCAGCCTCTCCAGCTTCACCAGTTCCTATTTTATTCTTTGTAACCGATTCACTAAAGCTCCCTCCAGCCTCTCCAGCTTCACCAGTTCCTATGTTATACTATGTAACTGATTCACTAAAGCTCCCTCCAGCCTCTCCAGCTTCACCAGTTCCTATTTTATTCTTTGTAACCGATTCACTAAAGCTCCCTCCAGCCTCTCCAGCTTCACCAGTTCCTATGTTATACTATGTAACTGATTCACTAAAGCTCCCTCCAGCCTCTCCAGCTTCTCCAGTTCCTATGTTATTCTATGTAACTGATTCACTAAAGCTCTCTCCAGCCTCTCCAGCTTCACCAGTTCCTATGTTATTCTATGTAACTGATTCACTAAAGCTCCCTCCTGTCTCTCCAGCTTCACCAGTTCCTATGTTATTCTGTGTAACTGATTCACTAAAGCTCCCTCCAGCCTCTCCAGCTTCACCAGTTCCTATGTTATTCTATGTAACCGATTCACTAAAGCTCCCTCCAGCCTCTCCAGCTTCACCAGTTCCTATGTTATTCTGTGTAACTGATTCACTAAAGCTCCCTCCAGCCTCTCCACCTTCACCAGTTCCTATGTTATTATATGTAACTGATTCACTAAAGCTCCCTCCAGCCTCTCCATCTTCACCAGTTCCTATGTTATTCTATGTAACTGATTCACTAAAGCTCCCTCCAGCCTCTCCAGCTTCACCAGTTCCTATGTTATTCTATGTAACTGATTCACTAAAGCTCCCTCCAGTCTCTCCAGCTTCACCAGTTCCTATGTTATTCTATGTAACTGATTCACTAAAGCTCCCTCCAGGCTCACCAGTTCCTATGTTATTCTATGTAACTGATTCACTAAAGCTCCCTCCAGCCTCTCCACCTTCACCAGTTCCTATGTTATTCTATGTAACCGATTCACTAAAGCTCCCTCCAGCCTCTCCAGCTTCACCAGTTCCTATGTTATTCTATGTAACTGATTCACTAAAGCTCCCTCCAGGCTCACCAGTTCCTATGTTATTCTATGTAACTGATTCACTAAAGCTCCCTCCAGCCTCTCCACCTTCACCAGTTCCTATGTTATTCTATGTAACCGATTCACTAAAGCTCCCTCCAGCCTCTCCAGCTTCACCAGTTCCTATGTTATTCTATGTAACTGATTCACTAAAGCTCCCTCCAGCCTCTCCTGCTTCACCAGTTCCTATGTTATTCTATGTAACTGATTCACTAAAGCTCTCTCCAGCTTCACCAGTTCCTATGTTATTCTATGTAACTGATTCACTAAAGCTCTCTCCAGCTTCACCAGTTCCTATGTTATTCTATGTAACTGATTCACTAAAGCTCCCTCCAGCCTCTCCAGCTTCACCAGTTCCTATGTTATTCTATGTAACTGATTCACTAAAGCTCCCTCCAGCCTCTCCAGCCTCACCAGTTCCTATGTTATTCTATGTAACTGATTCACTAAAGCTCCCTCCAACCTCTCTAGTTACACCAGTTCCTATGTTATTCTATGTAACGGATTCACTAAAGCTCTCTCCAGCCTCTCCAGCTTCACCAGTTCCTATGTTATTCTATGTAACTGATTCACTAAAGCTCCCTCCAGCCTCTCCAGCTTCACCAGTTCCTATGTTATTCTATGTAACTGATTCACTAAAGCTCCCTCCAGCCTCTCCAGCTTCACCAGTTCCTATGTTATTCTATGTAACTGATTCACTAAAACTCCCTCCAGCCTCTCCAGCTTCACCAGTTCCTATGTTATTCTATGTAACTGATTCACTAAAGCTCCCTCCAGCCTCTCCTGCTTCACCAGTTCCTATGTTATTCTATGTAACTGATTCACTAAAGCTCCCTCCAGCCTCTCCAGCTTCACCAGTTCCTTTGTTATTCTATGTAACTGATTCACTAAAGCTCCCTCCAGCCTCTCCAGCTTCACCAGTTCCTATGTTATTCTATGTAACAGATTCACTAAAGCTCCCTCCAGCCTCTCCAGCTTCACCAGTTCCTATGTTATTCTATGTAACAGATTCACTAAAGCTCCCTCCAGCCTCTCTAGATTCACCAGTTCCTATGATATTCTATGTAACAGATTCACTAAAGCTCCCTCCAGCCTCTCCAGCCTCACCAGTTCCTATGTTATGCTATGTAACTG